>NW_028227264.1:93085000-93582500 GCF_978045245.1 Mus caroli
ATGTTCCATACAAGGACCCACTATAGAATATCATTCCTTAATTCACCCGTGCACCCTCGCTTAGACATGAAACTTCTCACTGAAGACTGAATCCTTGACTGAAGGGGTCAAGCAGGGAATCTCTCCCTACAGGTGGCAGAAACACACTCATTCTCCAGGTTAGCTCTAGTATGTCAGTAGCACACCCGAAATCCTAGCTCTAGGGAAGCAGAGACAGGAGGGTCACATGTTTGAGGCCAGCCCTGGTCTGTATAGAAAGTCCCAAGCCAGCCAGGACTATATAGTGGAATGGCTCCGTTTCAAAAGAAAGAAGTTATCATTGGTAATAGTAATAATAACAATAGATCAAAATTAACCTAGAGCTTTATATGCAGTTAACATGAGTCTTTTTTTTTTTTTTTCATCAAAGCCGTCATGCAGATAGCTCAGGGAATACAGGTGCGTGCTGCCAAGCCGGACAACTTGAGTCAGATCCCTGGAACCTACAGGGGGAAGGAGAGACTACATCCCTGAGGCTTGTTCTTTGACCCCACATATGCACTGTGATCAAAATATGTGACTACACGTGACCTACAAGCCTGCACAGCTATGCACTTGTTTTGCTTCAATAACATATGAACTAGTATTGACACATACTGGGAATTAATATGCATTCAAAGGATTTCTTCATAAGATGATTCCCCATGCTTGCGGTGCATGGTGAGCAACGAGAGTGTTCTGCTCTTTACGCTCTTATCCCGGACTGTGATTAAAGCCACATTAATGCAAACATGACTAATTTGGAATTTATGGGAATTCCATTGGAGCTGAACTTAGCCATTGTTCTCTGAAAAAAAAAAAAACTTATTAAGAAAATTACCACATAAAAAAGAATGCCAAATGACTCCCTAGAGAGCCACAGAGACTTTCTGACTTCTAAGAGGCATCCCAGATACCACCAAAAAGGTACAAGCATAACTAAAGGCCCACGGCTTCCAGTAAGATCACCAGACAACCAAATCGGTATCTCGTTTTTCTATTCCTGGAGCAACCTTCAGATAAGCCAAGTTTATTTATTTCATATATAAAGCATAAAGCGAGGGCTTGTTTTTGCTTGCTTTTATAAGTAGGCTACCTTTACCTTCCGACAACTTTGCTCATGTACACAGGATCTTGATCATATCCCAACCAAGTTCCCCTCCCTTCTCCCAGACACCCTCAGCATGTCTTCTCCCAACTCATGTCCTCGCCTTAAAAAAACAAACCAACACACCAAGCCAAATGTTGCTTCCTGTTGGGATGCTGACTGACTGGATGGGTACCCACAGCGATGGAAGACGGTAAGCCCATCAACACAATGTCGGGGTCATCTCCAAAAACAGCATCTCACAGCAAGGCTACCCAGCCACCAACTCTCACAGTCTTTACACACAGCCCTCCCCTCTTCTGCAATGGTTGCAGAACATGGTGGTGGGCAGTTGCTACTGATGTTCTGTTCAGAGCCGAGTGCTCACTGATTCTCAGCACCTTTGACCAGTTATGTGCATCTGCGTTAACTGCTGCTGACCAATGTACACAGGAACTTTACTGGACAACATTACATATCTGTTAGTGCTGTCTTCAATATTGTGTGTGTGTGTGTGTGTGTGTGTGTGTGTAAATGGGCAACATGCCCAGTTAGCAAACCCGTTAGTTGTCGATTTCCCACTGACGACCTGTGCCCTCCCTGGCCATGATGAGTCTTATAATACTAAGCGTGAATCCCTCCAGAGGCAGGCCTCAAATCTGACAACCTGAGTTTAATACCCTGGCCCCATATAATGGGAGGGTAGTCATAAAGACATGCCACAAAATGAATAAATAAAAATATAACTAAAATCGATAATAAAGAATTACGATTTCCTAGCACTGGAGAGGCTGAGGCAGGAGGGTTTATCATGAGTTTTAGGCTAACCTGGGCTCTATAGTTGTGTTTCGGGACATCCTGGGCTACAGATTGAGATCTTGTCTCAAAATATCAAAACAGCAAAAAAAAGATTGTTAATACCATCATTACCTATGCAGTTACAGTAAACAAGACATTATAGACACACACTTGAGGGATATAGTCACCACACGACAGGAAGCTTGTGAAATTTTCTAGAGCCAAATATTACCCTGAATGTAATTCTCCAAGGTGTCTAAAGTGAGGGAGCTTGAACGGTGTTTTAATGTCCCAGACACTAGAGAGCATTCTCCACATGTTGTAGAAATGATCTGGGTCAGTGTACAGGAACTGTAGAGAGACACAGCATTTCATCTTAACTGATGTTTGTCCTTGCATGCTGAGGACCAGTTAGAAGAGAAAAAGAGCTCATCACTCCATGGCAAATTTTAGTTCTATTATTGCTTTCTACTAGTTTCCAGACAATTGTACTTTTTTTTTTTTTTTTAATTAGCTTTTAAGGCAGCCTACAAAGTGATGTGTTTCCTTCTGACATGTTCATAGATATTTTGGTAGGTGGTTGTTGTTGGTTTTTAAGCTTTTGATGTGTAAATTTCTATGTGCCTGTATATGCCATGAATGTTCAGGTTCCCATGGAGGCTGGAAAAGGGCATCAGATCCCCTGTTGCTATAGTTCCAGGCTGTTGTGAGTCACCTAATATGGGCGATAGAAACCAAACCCAGGTACTATACAAGAGCAGCCAGCGCTCTTAACCACTGAGCCATCTTCCCACATACTTTGTCTTTAGTCATCTCTTCCCCCAACTGCCCCATCTTGCCTTTCTGGTCAGGAAGGCCAGAGATTGGATCTCTCTCCAACAGACCCCACTTCTCTCCTGTTACACGCATTCCATTATCTTCCTGTTCTCTTTATTATCATTACAGCAATTCTGGGGACAATTAAACTCTCATTGTTGCATCTTTATTAAACCCTCCTCCTCCCCAGGGCTTTCGTATTAGTCAAGTGAAAGGGCAACAATATAATCCTAGAGATGATCTTTCCAGCTTTAGTATAATAGTAAATTTATATTATCATCTAAATTAATAACTGAAAAAAAAAGATTAAAATGCAGAGCTTCCCTGAGTTTCTTAGCCATGCTTTTAATTATATAAATAGCTTATACAAAGGTCCTAAAAAAGCTAATATTTCAGTTAAAGTAATAATTTTTTTTGGTTTTGTTTTTCACAGATAATACTTCATGTTTTTTTTATCTGTATACGGTAGGGGGGGTAGATACTGTTTTTCTCACATAGTACATGATGCAGCAAGGTTTGCAGCCCTGTCAGACTTGCATGCACTTAATCTAGTTGAATAACTGAAAATGCACTACATTGAGGATACCAACAAGGACTGACCAAGATTAACTGATCACATTGCATTATTACACACACACACACACACACACACACACACACACACACACTCATAGCTAGCAGTCTAGATTACATCATTACAAAAAGTGTATAAAATTTTATTTCTAATTCCTTGATCTGTGATTATTTGAATTAAATGAAAGTTTTTATCTTTATATAGGTACACCACTGGGGGAAGGTTAGGCTGCTCTTGGAAGGACATAGTAATGATATTCACACAAGCATCTCTGCTGTGGTCTGTGCTGAGACATAGTAACGATATTCTCACAAGCATCACTGCAGGGGTCTGTGCTGACACAATCATCACTGCAGTGGTCTATGCTGAGACATAGTAATATTCACACAAGCATCTCTGCTGTGGTCTGTGCTGAGACATAGTAACGATATTCTCACAAGCATCACTGCAGGGGTCTGTGCTGAGACATAGTAACAACATCCACACAAGCATCTCTGCTGTGGTCTGTGCTGAGACATAGTAACGATATTCTCACAAGCATCACTGCAGGGGTCTGTGCTGAGACATAGTAACAACATCCACACAAGCATCTCTGCTGTGGTCTGTGCTGAGACATAGTAACGATATTCTCACAAGCATCACTGCAGGGGTCTGTGCTGAGACATAGTAACAACATCCACACAAGCATCTCTGCTGTGGTCTGTGCTGGCACTTCACAAGCATTCCCTCATTTAATCCTCAAAGCAAGTCTGTGAAGTCTGGGATATTGTCTACAGTCTCTAAGTAACTTGCTCAAAGATCCACAGGGGACAAGGTACAAAACCTAGGTCTCTCTGTCCCCAAATGCTATTCCTTAACCTTTTAACACAACCGTAAGAACTTCATGGGTAGAGAGAGCAAAACCAACCCCACTCTAAACCTTTAATTCTAAATTTCACATATAATTAAACAGCCTCACTAAAACAATGGAACCCTTGTGTGACAGCCCAACTTCAGATTATTTTGAACTATGTGGCAGTAGGCATCGTTGCCCCGACATGTGACCTCTATCAGACTTGACTTCACATCTCCGGTGAGTGCACAAGATTAAGATCATTGAAACTGAGTCTACTAGGCTTTATCTCACTGCAAGCAGACAGAGCCCTACCGAAGCTTCTGGATCTCAAATTGGCGCAAGACTCTCTGAGCTTCAGACAAGCACACCCCCTCTTTTGAAAGGCAGCTGTCAATCTAGGCTTGAAGAATAGACTCTTTCCCACTGCCCCCTCCTGATTCTGAATGCACAGATTCCCAGCCTCCTGCCAACTGGTGAACCTGTTGCTATTCCCATACTTGCTCTTCACTGACGACCTTCAGAAAAACGTGCTCACAAGACAAACAGCACGGCAGAACCTCTGACAGCTCATTAAGGAAGGGTGCCGTGGGCTTCTGCAAAGCATCCCTGCCATTTAACATGGCCTACCAGCAGTTTTGTCCTGTTAGAACAAAGAAAGGGTCCTGCTAACTGTAGCCTTCGGTCCCAAATAGTCTAATGTCTGTCCGTACTGGTCTCCAGGCACGAGGTAGGGAAGGCTCATTGCATAGACTATTGGTAGCATGTGGCTTTTACACACGTATTTTCTCAGCCTTGAACACCTACCCTACCTTCCCTCCCTACCTTCCTTACCAGAACTAACCCTGAGGGGACATCCAACAAAAAGCCTCTCGCCCATGAAATCGATCCTTTCCCTGGGTATCAACATGATGTTTTTGCCCACAAATTATGCATATCTTAATTTATTTTCTGCTAAGGGCACTGCGTGAAACACATAAAAGTGTTTATCAAGCTTTTAAGTTATGATCATAGGAGCTGGAGAAATGGCTGTGTGGTTAAGAGCACTTGATGCTCTGGCACAAGTCATGAGTTTGTTTCTCAGAACACACATCAGCTATCATCTGTTAACTTCAAGTCCAGGAGTATGTGGTGCCCTCTTGTGGTATCTTGTGGTACTGCATTCATATGGTGCACATACATGTATGCAGGCAAACACATAAACTAAATACACACGTGATGATGACAATAACCGTGTGACAAATGTTGTACTGTCTCCTAGACAGTGCTATTACATTTAATCCTCGCAGTGATCCTGCAGATATTGCTACCATCTCCATCTTATTGAGGGAGGCCAACAGATGTTATAAAACTTACAATCATGTGCTTGAAAGTGCCTTGGCCAGAATTTGATCCGAAGCCAGAGTTGGGTCTCTAATTGATCTTGAAACTAAAATAATTTTCTTTTTTTTCTTTTTTTTTTTTTTTTTTTTTTTTTTGGTTTTTCGAGACAGGGTTTCTCTGTGTAGCCCTGGCTGTCCTGGAACTCACTCTGTAGACCAGGCTGGCCTCGAACTCAGAAATCCGCCTGCCTCTGCCTCCCGAGTGCTGGGATTAAAGGCGTGCGCCACTACGCCCGGCTATAAAATAATTTTCTTGATGGTTGACTAAATGGATGAAATTTCATGTTCAGAAATTTTATTTATTTTTACCAGTGCTCTGGGGAAAGAAGATGTCTGCATCTTTAAGTGCCTTCCTAAAAGAGACACTAGCTACTCCAGTGCCTATGAGATTTATTTTAGTCTATTTCAAAGGTGAACTGTTGTTTTGTGTCTCAATTATGGTGATTTTAATTGCAGACACCACCAATTGCAAAATCCCAAATTTTAGAGATAATAAACGTGTGCTTTAGAATAGATATATGTGTAAGGTGAGAATATATAGATTTTTCCATATGGCAGTATTTATTTTTCTATAAGTTCTAAGTCTACTGCAGTGGTTAAACACACAGACTAGAGAGCCAGTTTTCCTTAATACCAAGTAGCAATGGGGAAATTTATTATTTCAACTTGAGATATCTTATCTCATCTACAGAATGGGAACAGTAGTAACATACTTATCAGAACCAATCAAGATATACTCAGGAGACCTAGCTGTATATTTTAATTCAATTTCTAGATCCCTTCACAAAAGATGGATCAGATACATTGTTTAAAACATCCATCAGTTGCAGATACAGTTCAGCTCAGTGGTAGAGTGCTTGTCTACAGGTGCAAGGGCTTGGCTTTGATTCTCCAGCACTGAGAGAAACACACACACACACACACACACACACACACACAGAGAGAGAGAGAGAGAGAGAGAGAGAGAGAGAGAGAGAGAGAGAGAGAGAGAGAATCAGCTGTTACATGGTGGCTAAGCAACTGAGGAACAATTTACAAATGGTTACACACATTTCTGTTTACATCTTGTTTTCAATGACTGCATTTTATTTTGTTTTGTTTTGTCTGAGAAAGAGTCTAATATATCCCAGGTGGACCTCACGAGTTCGGGAGGAGAACGGTCTAACTCTGGCTATCCCAGGTCTGGGAGATCCTGGACCTAGGAGATTACTCACAATAGACCTAGGTGGTTTAAGCATCAAGCCCTGACAACTCTTGACTTGATGCTCTAGGTTTCCAAATCCAGAGACTTACAGCTCTGTACTGGGGTTCGAAGCCTGCTCTGGGCTTTAGTCCCAGAGGCGCCCTCACTCTTGGCAGTGATAGTAATACTGGGCTTCCAGGTGCAGGAGTGCCCAGGGGTTGTTACTGCTCCTAGGCAGGCCTCAGGGGTTGAGGGGACCCCTCCTACAGCTAGGTGCCAAGGACCTTGTTCCTAGGTTTCGCTGGTTCACTCGAGTTCTTTCAGAGACCCTGCTGAAGTTTCTCATCTCTGGCTCTATCCTCCTTCATTCTCGACTCTATTCTTCCTTTCCATTTCTCTGCTGACTCCATCCTTAGCAGCTGCTGCCGCCTCAAGACTTTTAGAAGTCTACGGAACAGCAGTTGCCTTTGGTCTATATCTGCGGCTGAGCTCTGGAGCTTCCACACTACCACGCTGCCTTCCCACCCCCTCCCCAGCACCCCCCCCCCCCTCCGGTCACACTGGGATATTGCCTCCACACTTCCCTCCGGGTGTCACAGGCTCAGCCTTGTCTAATAAATAATGAAGCTCTTAGCAAAGGGGGTTAAACCTAGCCGGATGCGATCTAGTAATCCCAGCCCTTGGGAGAAGTGACGTAGGAGAATTGCTCAGTCTAAACTAGCCTGGGCTAAGCAGTAAGTTGCTGGCCAACCTGGGTTACAGAGTGAGACCCCCATTTTAAAAATGAAAACACACACACACACACGCATGCACACACACACTGTAGACCACTTAAGTGGGCCCTAAAGCCACGGGCTTTTCTACCTGTGCCCTTGTCCCCCAGTAACAACTCAGAGGCTTAATATTATTAATACATATCTGGGCCATAAGCTAGGCCGGTTCCCCGACTAACTCTTAACTTAATATCTCATTTATTCTAAACTGAGCTCAGCTATGTGGTTTCCTCTCCTCAGCTTCTCACGTCATCCCGGTCAGGAAAAACCCTCTCACCTGACTTTTTCCCAACTGGAAGTCCCACCTTCTAATCCCGCCTCGGCTTATTGGCCATTAGGTTTTTATTGACAGGTGATGCTTCCACACAGAACACAGGGGATTACCCCTACTGGGTCCAATATTGCCACACCAGGGGGCAGTGCAGAAGAGTCCCTTCAAGTTGAAGCCAAATAACCTGCTAATGTTACCAGAAGATATGAAGGCGGAGGATGTTTGAACTAATCCCGCCATAGCCCTTCCCAAAAGGGTGTGGCTGTCGTCGAACACTGTTTTCTGATAGGCTGCCAAGATAAGGTACTGCCCCTCTGCCCTGGAGAAGTGGTCAGCTGGGTCACTGAGGTTCACAGAAAGCTACCCGAGGCAGCGATAACTCCTACAGTGCCTCCTGGTGTCAGAGTTGTCTGACAGCAGCAAGAAGCTGTGGTTACCGCACAGCTACCTCGGGACAGCCCTGGAGTGTTCAGAGCAGTCAGGCAGCCATAAGGGCAGTCCAGCTGTCTGCCTAAAATGGGTGGTTTGCCGTCTGGTCCTCTGGTTCTCTATTCAAGGTGGCTGGTCACCAGGGAAGAATCAAATAAGTCTCGATTTGGGAGTGAAATCTTGCTTGACCACCAACATCTTAGGTTATTTAAAGGAACATTGGAAGGAGCATCTATCTGTCAGTAACAGTATTTAACAGTGCTTTACTCTTAGCCGAATACCTCTAGAGAGGGGGTCGTGGTGGTTGTATTTGTCTCTTGCAATCATAGTCAGAGATTTGATTGGCTTATTTTTAGTACTGTATTTCGTCACCAGATAGTTATTTCATTATTATTGAACTAAATTTTTATGCCCATTTCTTCTATAAGAACAAGAAATTTTATCTCTCTAACTTAATAATAACAGACCACGTTCTCAGCACTCCATCAAACAAATCAATGCACAAGTGCTTGGACAGAAGCCAGGGGACTCTGCTGCCCTCTAGAGGGTATCGGAGGGTATTGTGCACGTGAGAAGGTCAGGGTCTAGGAAAATGGCACGGTAGTCAATGAATGTTAACGGACCAGATGGGAACTGAGAAATTCTAATTCATGTCCCAGACTGACATGTTCACTCTCCCGCTCCTCATTTAATTTCTGTAAATATTTGTGAAACTCTCATCCAACAAGGAATATTTTACGCCCATCGCCTACAAATAACATTTGGAACACAGCAACAAGAGAAATCTGGGGAAGGCTCAGATGGATGGAGATGAAAATCTACCCCACTACCGCCACCACGGCCCCCCCGTCCCTTCCCCCCCCCCCCCCCCGTGTGGTGGAATCCTACATGGGCTGCAGTCAGCTGCACCATTCCACCCGGTGCAGCCAATGTGGAGTGCACTGCCAGGCTGCACTGCCTTTCTCTGTCTCCCCTAGGTTTTGTTCAAATGAGACATTCCATAGCTCACACTGTTCCAAGCAAACGGAACTGCGATCTGGCTTTAGAACATAAAAACTCCACTGCCTGCCTGTCTGCTGTATGTGCCTGTCTTAGTTAAGGCTTCTATTGCCGTGAAGAGACACCCTGACCAAGGTGACCAAGCCAGTTCAGTCAGTCAACAGATTCTCCAGCTCAAGAGGGAGGATTAAAAAGAAGTCAATAAGACAACATTGTAGCATGACCCCAGCCAGTTCTGAGGCTGAGGTGGGTTTATTTATTTTTTTCCCAATTCGCTTTTATACCATTTTAATTATATGCGAGTAATAAGGTCAAGCAGTACAATAAACACGAATAGTCAAGGAACACTAAGGCAATAAACATGGTCCCAGGATCACTCCCCTGCTCGCTGTTTCTAAGGGCTTATCAGGATGACCAAGATATCTGAGCCTACTTCCCTGTCCTAGCCCAAAGTCATATTCTTGCTGGAAGCCTACTTCTCT
Organism: Mus caroli; assembly: GCF_978045245.1. NCBI lineage: Eukaryota > Metazoa > Chordata > Mammalia > Rodentia > Muridae > Mus > Mus caroli. The sequence continues at coordinate 93,094,645 of NW_028227264.1, forward strand.
GTTCTAGCCTAAAATTAGATTCCTGCCTGAGCTTACTTCCTTGTCATGGCCCAACGTCAGATTCCTGCATGAAACCCATTTCCTTGTCCTGGTCCACTGTCAGATTCCTGCAGAGTGGCCCCAAAAGCTCTCCACACCAAGGCAACTCTTATAAAGGAAAACATTTAATTGGAGCTGGCTTACGGTTTCAGAGATGTAGTGCGTTTCTGTCACAGCGGGAACATGGCGGCACACAGGCGGACATAGGACTGGAGAAGGAGCTGAAAGCTATACATTTGGATCTGCCAGCCGCAACAGGAGACTGCATGCCACACTGGATGGAGGTTGAGCATCTGAGACCTCAAAGCCCATCCCCCACAGTGACACACTTCCTCCAACAAGGCCACACCTACTAACACTGCCATTCCCTATGGGCCAAGCATGCAAACCCATGAGTCTGTGGGGGCCACAACTATTCAAACCACCAGAGAACCACACATCATATCAACCTAAGATCCATTTGAAGGTCTGTGAGAAGCCAGACATAATGGCCTCGGCCAGAAGTTCAGTTAGTACGGAGTGTAAGTTCTGTATGTGCAGTAACAACAATCTTCAACTCAGTAGAAATGGTCAAGTAGTGTAGTCAAGAGACGTGGTTTTAACTCTTCAGTGTCAGCAATTTCACAGTCCTAGCCAATTAAGCATCTCCCCTCCCCTATTCTGTGGAAGAACCACCCAAAGAGCTGTAACTGTTCAACAAGGTACTGTATGGAGGAGCTGGGGAGATGGCTCACTGGGTAGGAATGCTTTTTGTGCAAGCACGAGGACCTGAGTTCAAATCCCTAGCACCCACTTAAAAGCTGAGCCAATAAGCCCCAGTGTTGAGAGGTAGAGATGGGAGAATTCCAGGAGCCTCTTGGCCACCAGCCTAGTAAAACAATGAGCTGCAGGTTCAAAGAGAGACCCTGCCTCAAGGGCACGAGGTAGACAATAGGGGAAGATATTCAGTCTTCTCTTCTAGCCTCCACAAGCATGCCCATGGACACCTGCACGCACTTAATATGCCCCTACACACATATACCACATATACAGAACATAACACATTCTCCCCATATGCACACTGTGGTGGTTTGCATATGCTTGGCCCATAGAGAGTGGCATGGTTAGGAGATATGGCATTGTTAGGAGTGGACTTTGGAGGTCTCCTCCTAGGCTCAGGCTCCACCGAGTGCAGAAGGGAGCTTCCTTGTAGATGCCCGAGGATGTCAGTCTTTCCTGGCTGCCTTCCAATCAAGATGTAGAATTCTCAGCTCCTTCTCCAGCACCGTATCTGCTGGCATGCTGCCATGCTTCCCACCATGATGGTAATGGACTGAACCTCTGAAACTGTAAGCCAGCCCCAATGAAAGTTTTGCCTTTATAAGAGCTGCCTTGGTCATGGTGTCTTCTCACAGTAATGAAACCCTAACTAAGGCTCTTTTAAAGCATCTTGCATCTTGGGAACAGTCATCTTGGGAAACCCCTTAGTTCAAGGTAAACAGGAATGGCTAGTCACCATAGCTCAGAACCCAGAGTAAGAGACTGGAAGCATCCGCAAGGATGACCATGTTCACTAGGTCTAACATGGACACTGTGATATCATCATTCAGTGAACAAGTGCTATGCAGTGGCTAAGCAGCCAGGGCTCGATGGCCACATCAGAAGCAAGATGAACTAAAGGAAGGGAGCTGTAGAAGGATTTGCACAACAATTTAAATTATATGTGAAACCACACCAATATGAATATCTACACGCAAATATATAATACAAGTCTAAGAGCAGCCATGGAGATGAAATCAGGAAAGAGTTCATATGAGATCAAATGTGTTTATTGCATTTTATTGCTTAATTATCTGAAGGAAATAAATCAATGATTTGACAAATCTGGGGGATAGGTACACAGAGAGATGGGTACAGAGGGGAATAGGTATACAGGGGGCCAGGTATGTAGTGGGATAGGTATACAGGGGGGCAGGTACACAGGAAGATGGGTACATGAGGGATAAGTACACAGGGGGCTAGGTACATAGAGGGACAGGTATATAGGAAGTGATTATGTACGGGGACAGTTGCATAGGGGGACAGGTACATGGGGGACAGGTAAATAAGGAGTCACACACATAACATAGGGGATAGATACATAGCTTTATTTTATTATTACGTTTTCCATGTTATCAATGTGCTTTGAGTATCTCACTTGGATAAAAATATTCAAAACAGTGCCATTAACATTTAAATTCAGGTTACTTCAAAAATCATTCCAAACACAAAAAAAGTTTAAAAGAAAAACAACAACATTGTTTTTAACAAAAGTTTAAAAAAAACAACAATATTGTTTTTAAGAACTGGCCATGTAACAAAGCCAAACAGCAACAACAACAAATTCCAAGCGCCCAGTGCTCCGAGGGAGTTCACTGACACATAATCAACACTAGATGGCGATCTATCTCGTGCGCTGAATTTAGTGTGAGCCTTTCTGGTTGAAATGTTTTTTATCAATTTCTGCGGCTGGTACAGAAAATGAATTTTCAAGTTTCACCAGGTAGCGCGTAAAGACACCAGGCATCACTAGGAGGCTTCCAGCTTACTCGGCGTCTTTGCTCCGGGTTCTTTGTTAGAAAGAAAGAGGATGTCGATTCTACCGGCTGCGCTATCTATCCCATGGGAGACTGAGAGCCGGCAGTAATTCCTGCTCACCCTCTTTTATGTTTGCTGCTAAGGACATCGTTACAACAGATAGATTGGACGTCTTGTTTTCGGTCTTGACAAGACTTATTTTGTAGCCCAGGTTGACCTGCTCTGCTTTAGTCTCAGGACCGCTGGGAAAGGCCTGCGAAGCCACGCCCAGATCCCCACATTTTATTTATTTATTTATTTATTTATTTATTTTTATGTGGCAACCTTTTTATTCTACTTTATAAAAATTATGTTGTAGTTATAAATTTTGGTAATCTGATTAGTGTTACAAGTGAGAACTCAGTCTTTAACTCATTCCTCAAATTCTTTTTTTTTTTTTAATTAGGTAATTTCCTCAATTACATTTCCAATGCTATCCAAAAAGTCCCCAATACACCCCCCCCAGCCCCCCACCCACCCACCCCCACCCCTTGGCCCTGGCATTCCCCTGTACTGGGGCATATAAAGTTGGCAAGTCCAATGGGCCTCTCTTTCCAGTGATGGCCTACTAGGCCATCTTTTGATACAAATGCAGCTAGAGTCAAGAGCTCTGGGGTACTGGTTAGTTCATAATAATGTTCCACCTATGGGGTTGCAGTTCCCTTTAGCTCCTTGGGTACTTTCTCTAGCTCCTCCATTGGGGGCCCTGTGATCCATCCAATAGCTGACTGTGAGCATCCACTTCTGTGTTTGCTAGGCCCCGGCATTGTCTCACAAGAGACAGCTATATCTGGGTCCTTTCAGCAAAATCTTGCTAGTGTATGCAATGGTGTCAGCGTTTGGAAGCTGATTATGGGATGGATCCCTGGATATGGGATCCCCACATTTTAAAGTAAGCATTATTCCACTCAGTATACGCTGCCCCACTGTGAAATGACACGATGCGTGGAGAATAGACGTTGCTTTAAAATGGGAGATTCTAACTTGGTTTCTAGGTATTCAACCGAAGCGTTTTCTAAAAGAAACTCACGTCTGTAAGGCCCAGGTCAGAGGCACAAAGGACTTCGTGCCACCATTTTCTTTAGCCAAGTGAAGGAAAAGTCAAGGAAAAGGGTGGGTATAGGTACCAGAACCTACATACTGATTCCCTGTCTTGAAAACAAAAACTATTAAAAATTAAAAAAAAAAAATTATTTGGACTTGAAATGCAGACATGAGACTGTTTGCTAAATAAAATGGATACTGATATGTCAACTCAAAAAAAAACAAAAAAAAACCAAAAGCAAGAATCTGAATACTGACCCGCACATTGCAATCGGCGATGTCTCCCAGGGCATTTTATTAAGGAAAATTATCAGTATGAATATTTAACCTATGGGGACAGTTATATTTTCACAAGTAAGTACTTGATGATTAGGCAAGCACATTTTAAACGTTCCGGCTTCTCCGTGTCTCTCTGGCCTCTTCAGTTTCTCTTTCCGGAAACCAAGTGGTCAAAGAGCTTGATTGAAAATTGATTCTTCTCTCTGGCCCTGCCTGGAGCTGGTTTGAAAGCCGATTCCTTTCTCTGGAGTTCGACTGGAAACGATTCTCTCTGGAAGAAGCCACCCGCACAAAGGGTCACAAGGGTCACACTGGTCACGCCGGCTCAGGGCGCGCTTGCCTTACCTACGTGGCCGTAGTCTCACTCTGGATCACTGGGTTTTTTTTTTTTTCTGCTTCTGTGATAGAATGTTTTGTCTGTATATGTTAATTCCAGACGCTGTATTTAAGGAGTTCGGAGCAGCCTGCCAAGCGGAAGCCAATCAGGCAGTGCTGAAGGCGCCCTCTTGAAGCACTCCTCGGGTCAATGGATTTTCTTTTTCTTTCTTTCTTTCTTTCTTTCTTTCTTTCTTTCTTTCTTTCTTTCTTTCTTTCTTTTTTCTTTTCTTTTTTTTTATCTTTTCAATGGTGATTATAAATATATGGAGATTATGTAACTTTTTACTCACCCCTTTTAAAAAAGAAAGATAGTCTTTTTTTTTTATAGCCCAGGTTATCTCGAAATCCCCTACGCACCCCAGAGTGGCCTCGAAGTCACCCCAACCCTCCTACTACAGTTTCCTAAATTCTGAGATGCCACAAATTCACCAAGCCAGTTACTTTTTTCTTAGAAACACGACAGAAATAACTGGGTTCAGAATAGTATAATTTTTTAGCAAAAACATAAACTATCTAATATTCACGATTAAGTTCCACTCCTATTCCACCCCCATCCTCTAAGAATGACAGTGTTGAGTTAGCAGGCACCTCGACTGCTCCATTCCACCGGAAGTCATCAGTGTCTGAAATAGTGTGTCAGAGGAGCCTTCCAAGTGAGTGAGTGAATGAATGAGTGAATGAATGAATGAATGAATGAGCAACCCAATATTTAGGAATATATTATTTTGGCTTTGGGATAAGAAACTTATTGCACCCGTGTCAGTTTTCACTTGCCAAGAGGCGCAGTGGGCTGTTGTTGTTTGTCTGGTTTTTGCTTCATGGTTTTTAAATACCAAGAGGAATTCTTAATGACAAACATTTTTAAAATTTGTGCAGAAAAATTCTGTCTCAAAAATGACCCATTGGTCTGCATGTATTTTACAATAACCTGAGAGAACTGAGGTGTCAACAACTTTTACACACAAGTAGAAGAAACACGTTTGCGTTACACACAGGATTACGAAATTTGATAACCAAACTTTATCATTCTACTGAATTCCACAAGACAGAAGAACTGCCAAATGTCCCCTAGACGTCCCCACCCTCACACATACCTTCAGGAAAGGTCTCTCTTGCCACTTTTTGGCCTACTCAAAAGTCACCATCTTATTTATCCACCTCCTTCCCCTAGGTACCCCAGTCTCTGGCCTGATTTGTTTAATGTGTGAGGTTTTATCTGACTTTGTTTGAGAGGGGGTTCTATTTTGTTTTGTAGAGACAATGTCTTACTCTATAGCCCAGGCTGGCCTCACACCACCGATTTTCCTACTTCAGGCTCCCCGAGTGCAATGTTAGACAGGCGTGTGTCACCGCGCCAGGCTTATATACACGTATTATACACCAAGTCACACAGCAGGCCTCTAAAGAACTATCTGATGCTTTGTGTGCACACGTCCCAGCACGTGGATAAATTCTCACTGACAGAAACTAGGAGAAATTGAAACAAAAGTCACTATTTAGTTGAATACTTGAATGCAAGTTAATTAGAAATATAGTTGACATCCAGGCTGTCACTAAGCAGTCTCTACTTCTAAAGCAGCTTGAGGGTCCCCTCCCGCGCCCCCACACTGAGGGTCCCCCTCCCGCACCCCTACACTGTGGGTCCGATCTCCTGGGATTGTACATTACCTGGTCCCCCTTCATTCTTTCGATTCCGAAACCGGTGGCAAAGTAAAAATGCCCCAAGCCATCATTTGTGGATAGAAAACAGCTGCACGTGAAAAAAGAATTGATGTGGTTTAAAATCACTCGGAGGTAGAGGGTAAACCGCCTCCCCCAGCCGCTGTTCTCACCAACAGTGTAAAGCTAGCTCCTTACCAATCACAGCAGGGAGGCAGGACAAGACTCTTTTTTTTTTTTTTTTTTTTTGGATAGTAGCTTGATTTTTCAACAAGTGGGGCTTTAAAATTTGGTCAGAAAAAAAAAATGAGAAAACATTTAGTGTGTTGAGAGGACAGAGTTGGGATTTAAGATGGCATCCTTCAGCCACCAAACCCACCCAGACACTATTGCATCTGCCAGCAAGCTTTTGCTGAAAGGACCCTGATATAGCTGTCTTGTATGAGGCTATGCCAGTGCCTGGCAAACACAGAAGTAGATGCTCACAGTCAGCTATTGGATGGAACACGGGGGCCCCCAATGGAGGAGCTAAGAGAAAGTACCCAAGGAGCTGAAGGGGTTTGCACCCTATAGGTGGAACAACAATATGAACTAACCAATACCACAGAGCTCATATCTCTAGTTGCATATGTAGCAGAAGATGGCCTAGTCGGCCATCATTGGGAGGAGAGGCCCCTTGGTCTTGCAAACTTTATATGCCTCAGTACAGGGGACCACCAGGGCCAAGAAGTGGGAGTGGGTGGGTGGTGGAGCAGGGCGGGGGCAGGGGGAGTATAGGGAACTTTCGGGATAGCATTTGAAATGTAAATGAAGAAAATACCTAATTAAAAAAAAGATGGCATCCTTGGCGATCTGAGCTCATGTTTCTCATGATTATAAATAAGGATACTGAGCTCTCTGGCTTCCCTTTGTTGGGGATCTTTTTGTTTTAGGAGCAAGGGTCTTGCTGTGCGGGGGGGGGGGGGGGGGGCGGGGGCAGCCATCCTCACAGCTCATCTCCTCTTCCTGCCTCAGCCTTCCAGGTCCTGGGATTGCAGGAGCACCCCACCCCCCACCCGCACCCCACCCCTGCCATGCTAGGTGTTTCTGCTTCTTCCTAAATTTTAATTCTTTTAAAAGACTACTTTTACAGTTGATATTCCATTTTTTTTTTCTGTTATACCTCCGAAACTTTGCAGGAAGTGAACTGAATAGCAAACGTTCTTCCTTGCATTTCCCAAGGAGCTGTTATCATTGATAGATATGTGGCCCTAACGTCACCTAGACCTGGTGTGCAGGCATGCAGGTGACACTAGATATTGGATCCAGCAAGCTATTACTGTTATATTTCAACAAAGGTGATGTTGGATTGACTTTTTTTTTGGGGGGGGAGGGGTTCCTATGTAGACCTATCCTTTTCTTATCTTGCTTTTCTTGTTTTGAGACTGAGGCTTGTTAAGTAGCCCAGGCTGGCCCTGGATTTGTGATCCTTCTGTCTTCTGTCTCCTCAGTGTTGGGATTATAGGTGTGTGCCAACTCACCCAGGTGTTCTTTCCTTTTGAGGTTTTAATATTTATGTATGCATTGCAGTCCAAAGACATTTTAATTAGTCACATTTACCTGTTATGCTGTGGGCTCACAGGGAGTCTGTGTGTCGGCTGTCAGCTCCAGCTTCCTTCCACTGGTTCTCACAAGCCATGATTCCCTGATGCCTTAACAGAACTCACGGACCTCTCTCTTTGGCGTTCCTTCTTTCTCTAATCACTTTCCTTCATAGATTTTAGGAAGCTGTTTCTGCTCTCAAAATGCTTAGTGTGCTCAAGCCACGTCTAATTCTGTGGGTGAGACTCTCGTCCTTGTTTCTTTATGACAAAGCCAACAGCGTCCTGGGTAAGAGTTGAACTTCTGCCTTTGCCATAGCGAAATTGGTGGTTTCTCAACATTACATCACAACGTCACCTCCTGGAGATTAGTATGTGAAAGCACAATGTCCCGTTTTCTTAAAGCCTTACAGGACATGCAGTGGGCACCTCTCCTTTTCCCCATTGTATATGTCATTTTGGTTAATGACCGTAACGCGCACGGTGTTTCCAGCTAAAAGGGAGCCATGCCGCCCAATCGGAACTTATAATGTGGTTTCTTTCCTCCTGGTCTCCTGTCTTTGTCTTCTGAACTCTAAGATGTGTTTAGTAAGGTAATTCTGACTCGAGAAAGAATGAAGCTTTATATGAAGCGTGTCCGTGCATCTTCCCTTAAGAGGACATTGAAAAGGACATTTGGGCAGGAAATGGAGAACATTTTGGTCCCTTTTCTTTAAAAGGTGCCGTATCTCTGAGCTAACTCACACAGGAAGCCTACACATTGAGCAGCATTAGAAATGTGCTGAGTCACGGGCAGCCTTCACGGCTTGGCTTCCCTTGTTAATTCTGGGACTTCATAAACAGTAGTTACACACAGAGACTAAAAACACATGCGTGTACTCTTTAAGATCCGTAAGCCCTATGATTTATGATGTTCAGCCATGTCCACAGAAGAAGGTAAAACCATTCTAAACGTATACCACATTTGCTATCATCTAACAGTTTGCGGTCGTTACTCAGGGATTTTTGCTTCTAAATTATACTAACATTGACATTTAAGCCCCCGTCTGGATTTTGAGAAAGGAAAGAGACTGGAACAATGGGAGGGGATGATCCTAAATAAATAAATAAATAAATAAGGATTAAAACAGAGTTAAAGATACAAACTATCGGAGCTTTAGAGATGGCTCTGCCATTGAGAGCACTTGCTGCTCTTGCAGAGGACCAGGTTCAGTTCCCAGCGCCCACATCATGGATCACAAACATCCGTGCCTACAGTTCCAAGGGATCCATTTGCCTTCTTTTGGACTCTGGGGACTCCTGTACACATTTGCTACACATAAACTCATAAGAGCATTTGAAGATGAGGAAACTCAGGCAATACAGAAGGTCCATGGGTCTTCCCAAAGTCACGGTGGTAGTGAGCGGGTGTTCTGGTTTGGATCTGAGATGCCCTGCAGAGCTCATCTGTTTAATATTCAGTTCCTAGTTCAGCAATGTTTCGAGATGGAGCCCTGAGATTATATCAGGAGGTCGCTGGCCATATGAATGAACTAATCCACTTTAGATTCATAACTTAATGGGTATTAGAAAATGTTGAAAACTTCAGGAGGTGGATCTTAGGAGGAAATAGCTCATTGAGGGAATGGTTATTGTGATGGTTTCTATATGCTCGGCCCAGGGAGTGGCACTATTAGAAGGTGTGGCCCTGTTGGAGTAGGTGTGTCACTCTGGGTGTGGGCTTGAAGACCCTCATCCTAGCTGCCTGGAAACCAGTATTCTGTTAGCAGCCTTCAGATGAAGATGCACAACTCTCTCCTCCTGAGCCATGCCTGCCTGGATGCAGCCATGCTTCCACCTTGATGATAATGGACTGAGCCTCTGAACCTGTAAGCCAGCCCCGATTAAATGTTGTCCTTATAAGACTTGCCTTGGTCATGGTGTCTGTTCACAGCAGTCAAACCCTGAGACAATCATGAAGAGTGTAATTTGTCCCCAGCAACTAAGTCTCTCCCCACCCCACCCCCTCTTTCTCTATCCCCCCAAAGGCTCTGAAACCTTGGCTCCACAGAAACCATTCTTGCTGAGTTGCCTCTCTCTGATGGCTTCTCTCAGCGGAGGCGAGCTGACTGATACAGATTCGAACAGAAAGTTAGAGCGTGTGAGTTTTCTCCGTCCTGTTTCGCAACATGATCCATAACCGTTCATTTTTCTTTCAGCAATTAGAATGTCTGGACAAAATAGAAAGTTATGGTAGGCTGGTGTTCTGCTATAGCATACTAATGCATTGTCTAGAGAATATACAAAAAAAGGGGGGTAGAAAGGAACTAAAGATCCAATAAAATTCCAAAACTGAAGTGTTCTATAGTGTAATAAGGCTAAAGAAAAATTGAGAAAGGGAGAGAGAAGGGAGGAAGAGAGAGAGAGAGAGAGAGAGAGAGAGAGAGAGAAAGAGAGAGAGAAATTCTACTGTACTTGGTAGAAAAAAGTAAGAAGTCATTAACTTTTGTTAAATACTTGCTAGGTACTAAGTATTATTGTAAATGCTTTAAGTAATGCTATTTAACCTTACCACAATCTGATAACAACGTGTATTATTATCCTCATTTTATGAGTGAGGATAAATGGGAGGTAACACGCCCCCTCCCCCTCCCACCTTCTCCCCTTCCCATCTCCCCCCCCCACCTCTTCTTCATCCCCCATTTCCCTCTATTCTTTATGCATGGGCATTTTCAAGATCGTTAGTGTTTCTTGTTTTACATTGATGAGTGATTTAGGAACTTCAAGTAGACTTTTTAGTAAAGAAGGTTGAGGTCTTTGACTGTGACCCCAGTTGAAGGCCAACGTTTCTTTAAAACAGAATAAGAAACAAAAGCGAAGCTCTGAAGGCTGTGGCGCGCTTGCGTCAGTGACTGCCAGCTAGTGCACAATAGAGTTCAATGGGAAGATTAAGGTCAGCTCTCTATCTCCTCTGCGTCTGTCTCCGTCTCCGCTCCTCCTCTGTCTTAACCTGTTAGTGCCAAGGTGACCAGAACAAAACACTTCAGCCGAGGTGATTTATAACACAACAGGAATCTACTTCCCGGAGCTCTGGGGAGTCTACGTTGCAGGCGACGCCAGCAGAGACATTGCCTGTGAGGGGCTTGCTCTCTGTTTCAAAGATGGCACCTTTTCTCGGTGATTGATGGGAAAAAAAAAATAAACGAAAACAGGCTTTCTCTGGGTCTGTCTGTAAGGGCACGAAGCCCATTCAGAAGGTGATTTCATACGAAGACTTTTGGGTATTAGGTTTCAGCCATGAACTTTTGAGAAACCCAGACACCCCATATAATAATAATGGTTTCTTTCGGGGTGCTCTTGTGCAGGTTCACATCCAAAGAAGATGTCTTTGAGTGGATAGGGAAATACCCCAGCTTTGTTTGTGCTCCTGAAGAGGTGGGGTGGAGCTCATCGTGAGGGGAGGAGGGAGGCAGGAGTCTCTGTTCCCATTACCTATGTCATGTTTCTGTTTGTACAGTGGTGAACACAGCCTTCTGTCGGCTTCCTCCCAAGCACATGGGAACATTCTAGAACTGGTGTGCTTGCATGAGAACTGACCTCCGGGCCCACCCAAGCTGTTGTGGTGAGGTCACTTGTAGCCCTCGTCCTGGATCTGTTTGCCATCTTTCCTGATGTGTCACCAAAGCTGACTGTGGGCCACACCCACAAAAACAACTCACAGACAGATTTTTCCCTTAACCATGGATGGCATTGGTGCATTGGGATATTTTTAACTGGGTCACATAGCTATCTGGTTGATCATTCTTCCTCTATTTTCAACAGATATTTACTGAGAATTTCTTCTCAATACGCTCTCTATTGGTGCCTGGTACCCGGAATAGAAAGATGAGCCAATCCTAGAGGGATCCTTGGTCACAGTAGCAGTAAAGCCTTGTGCTGGGAGGAGTGCTTTAAAACATCCTTCCAAGCCTCTCTTTGTTCTATGACCCTTGACCTCTGTTTGGCTCATATGCTAATGTTATCACTTGCAAATATTCCAGAGCACCCAAACTCCACCCCTCTGTACCCAGGCCAGCCTTACCAGTAGTCCCTTTGTGGTGTTATCCTCTCTGAGGACTAGGTCTGTGCTACCCAGTTCAGAATCAATGAGTAAGTGAAGCACCATACACGTCTGTCAGTGTGTGTGTGTGTGTGTGTGTGTGTGTGTGTGTGTGTGTGTGTGTGATTTAAATGTCTCTGTGTGTGAATTTTCAGATGTGTGGCTACAAAGACAAGATTGCTGTGCTCTTTGCCAACCTCAGTATGACTTACTTACAGAATACCTTCCTGAAGAGAGACTAATAGTTTTAGTCTGAAAAAAAATGAACTTTGACCCAAAGTGGGCATGGAATGAAAGCTTTATTTACTTTACATTCATTTATTTTGGGGTGTATGCACACGTGGAGCTTGGAGGCCAGTTTGGGGGAGTTGGTTCTCTCTTCTCACTATATGGGTCCTGGGTATTGATCTCAGACCTCCAGGCTTGGCAGCAGGCAGACTTACCCACTGAGCTGTCTTAAAGTTATACGTGTTGTACCTGTTATAACTGATGCAATTATTCTGTATATAGAGTGACACTGTATGTCATTAAGGGAGACATTTCTTACCAAGAAAACTGTAGTGTCACTATGTAATCCCCACAATGTTTTTCTAGGAAAAAGGAAAAATAAGCCACCACTAAGCTTATCTAAACTTGGAGCTAGACCAAACAATTGGGATTCGTGGGTATACCATCATCACCATCACCACCATTATGATAACCATCACCACTATCACCACCATCACCACCATCACCACCACCATCACCACCACCACCATCACCACCATCACCACTATCACCACCATCACCACCATCATCACCTCTATTTGTCAGCACCTCATAAAAAACATTTCAGTACCTTTAATGAGAATGTTAATTGCAGTTTTTAATATTTTTTTCCTCCAAAGAATATGTTCATTCTTTCCCCCCACCTGACTGTGCTTCTATAAACAGAAGTGACAATTCTCTTAATTACATAATATATCCCAGATAGTCCCCTCTTGCGGCTGGCAGTATAAACCTTCTTGGCACACATTTAGGGATGCTTTTGTGGTCAGCCCTTCTCGGACTGCCATCGCTTGCTTGCAATAGAGATGTGAGCCGCACAGGCAAGGTCCAACTTTCAGCTCTGTGGATTGTGTCCTGTCACATTCCAGGACACACCACTCACATAACACCAACAGTCTTCCCAAGGTCGAACGGCAGAGAAGCCTGGTGAGTATTCCCTTCTCCCAAGACACACCACTGGACGTGAGGAAAGACATGACTCTAACATCAGGGAAAGAACCGACTCGAGCAATCGTGTGGACTGATTACGCATCGTGTAAATTCCGTTAGCACAAAACACGGAGCTAGGTCGAAACGAGCCTGACCTTACACACAAGAGGATGTGAGAAACCTGAAGCCCCCCAATGCAGTGACTTTTCAAAACACACTAAATGTTTTACCCGGTGAAATTAGGAAAGAAAAACAAACACGTTTCAAGATTTTTTTTAAGTCATTAGAGACTGGAAAAAGCAAACTATTTAATTACACTGTGTGTAATTTGTACAGAAAAAAAATCAAGAGAGTGCAGATGATTTCAACTAAAAATATAGACTGTTGCTCGTTGTAAGATGAATGTACAAAATCTGATAATTTCCATAAGCCAAGAACTAAGAGTTAGACAATACTGTTTTTTAAAAGACGCTATTCAGGGCTGGTGAGAGGGCTCAGTGGATAAAGGTGCTTGCAGTCAAGCCGGGCAAGCCAAGTTTGACCCCTGGAACCCACACAGTGGAAGGCGAGAACTGACTCCTGTAACCTCCATGGGTTCATTGGGGCATACCCCTCCCCAACACAAAATAAACAAATAACTATAAAATTAAACATATATCGTCCATGAAAACAACCCAAAGTAGGTCTAGAGTCAATGTAATATGCTGTTGGTACTGCTTTTATGAAGAAAAGTCTATAAATATATTGAGATGTTTTAGAGAGGGGTGAATTGCATGCTCACAAATCCATTCCCCTTAGCAAATAAATCCATTCCGTTATATGCTAAGGGGAATTCAGAACAATTCTAGTTCAACCTCTGCTGATACGGAGAGTGAATCTTTACTTCTTTGGAGAGTCTAGTCGAATTTATGGCATATCTTATAGAAAGTTATTCTCTGTAAATTCTGTTACACAAAAAGATGAATGCAAAAGGAATGCAAAGGATATTGTAAAAAGAAATGTATATATGCATATAGTATATCATCTATATTATATGTTTAAGAAAGTACTGGCTCAAGCAACTATGTGGATTAACATCTGAATTTTGTATATGCGATAGAAATATATCTTATGATAGAAATATATCTTATTTATCAAGATATATTTTGGAATATTTATGTCAACATTGGAAAATTAATGTGACTACTTGGCAAAGCAATCATTCTCTCAGGTGTAAGACAGCATTTTCCAACCACAACTGGAAGGAAATGTCTTGAACACCTGCCCTGTACCCAGAGTGGATATGAACCTTGGGCTTCCTGATCTAGAGGAGAGGGTTGTAGGGATCACTCTGCCACACATGAGAGCATCCAAGGGTATTTGACTGACAGAACCTCGCCCAGAGGCTCCCTGTTAAAGTGTAACAGGCATGCCACCTGTCCCTTCAGAGGCCAATAAGTGATCTTTGAACACGATTGGAGTTAAAGAGTAAACCCCAGCTTCACGTTTCTGCATTGTTACAGCTGAAGGACATTGTAACAACCGACTCCATGGGAGTGTGCAGTCGCTGTTTGCTCTCAGAGATCAGCCCACTGTTTACATTTCGATGGAAGAACTCATTTGCTATGAAAAAGGTTTCCCAAACAGTCTGATTGCTTCTGAAACCGCTCTTGAAACCGTAACACTGTACAACTAGACAAACATCTGTAGCGCCAACAGCACTGAGGTTTTGGGATTTTAGAGTTTAAAGAGGATCCAAAATAAGAGTCTATAAATGCTCTTTCTACAAGCTTTATTACTGTTTTTCTATTATGTGTTATCAAGAGCACCACAGGTAAAAATCTTTGGCACAGGAGGTTGTCATAAAGCGTGTAGAATATGGAAAGAACCCGACTGGTGACGAGACCCGCCCTTTTACCCCTCCTTCCTCGAACGTGTCTGAATAGTTGTTGGAAATTTTCAGACGCAAACTGAAAATTTGATGGATAATGTGTCTGGCAATCTGCTTTGTATTTTCAGTACAAAGTGAGTTTTATTTGCTTTCTTTTGTCTTGTTCACTGGCTACTAAAAGTATTGTCAGAAGAGAGTGACCACAATAAAGCTGTATGTGACCTAAGCCGATAGATCAATTTGGCCCACTGAGCCTTCTAGAACACCCCATAATTCTGATGCTTCTCAGACCCACACGGAACATAGAGCAAGACAGAGCATTCAAAAGGACAAGACGCGTACAGAATCTCTTCCGAGACCACAACAGAATTAAACCAGAAACAAATTTTAAAAATAGCAAGAGAATCCTCAAATATCTGGAAATTTACATGAGACACAGCATGCTGATGGATAAAAGTCTCAACTTCAAAAATATTTCAAGTTAGCTGGACATAACGGCTCATTCCTGGAATGCCAGCCCTCAGGAGACTGACACAAGATCTGCATGAGTGCTGGGTCAGCCTGGGACATGGAATGAGACCCTGCCACAACAATAAATTCTTTAAGTTAGATGAAAATATAAGTATGGCTGGGTGTGGTGGCACATGCCTTTAATACCAGCACTTGGGAGGCAGAGGCAGGCATATTTCTGAGTTTGAGGCCAGCCTGGTCTACAAAGTGAGTTCCAGCACAGCCAATTCTACACAGAGAAACCCTGTCTTGAAAAACACACACACACACAAAAAAAAAAAAAAAATGAAAGCAAAAAAACAAAAAAAAGAAGGAAAATATAAGTACAATATAGTTTGTGGAACATAAGAAACAGTAATAAGAAGAAAACTGGGAGTGTTGGTTACTTACACTCCCTCCCATGCTCACACACCTTCACATGCTCACACTCCCTCCCATGCTCACACTCCCTCCCATGCTCACACTCCCTCCCATGTTCACACTCCCTCCCATGCTCACACTCTCTTCCATGCTCACACTCCCTCCCATGTTCACACCCCCTCCCATGCTCACACTCTTTCCCATGCTCACACCCCCTCCCATGTTCACACTCCCTCCCATGCTCACACTCCCTCCCATGCTCACACTCCCTCCCATGTTCACACTCCCTCCCATGCTCACACTCCCTCCCATGTTCACACTCCCTCCCATGTTCACACACCTTCACATGCTCACACTCCCTCCCATGCTCACACCCCCTCCCATGCTCATACTCTTTCCCATGCTCACACCCCCTCCCATGCTCACACTCCCTCCCATGCTCACATCCCCTCCAATGCTCACACCCCCTCCCACGCTCACACTCCCTCCCATGCTCACATCCCCTCCAATGCTCACACCCCCTCCCACGCTCACACTCCCTCCCATGCTCACATCCCCTCCAATGCTCACACCCCTTCCCATGCTCACACCCCCTCCCATGCTCACACTCCCTCCCATGCTCACATCCCCTCCCATGCTCACACCCTCTCCCATGCTCACACTCCCTCCCGTGCTCACACCCCCTCCCATGCTCACACACCCTCACATGCTTACACTCCCTCCCGTGCTCACACTCCTGTTGAGAGACATTAGAGCAGTGGTTCTCAACTATCCTAACACTGCCCCCCTTCAATACAGTTCTTCACATTGTGGTGACCCTCACTTATAACAATATTTTATTGCTACTTCATAACTGTAATTTGCTACTGTTATGAATTGTAATGTAAATATCTGATATGCAGGATATCTGATATGTGACCCCACCAGGGGCCTTGTGACCTACAGATTAAGAAACCCTGATTTAACTATAAGCACTCAGCCTCCCAGGCAAGTCAGGAAATCCTGCCTCTGAGGCTGACAAAAGGGCAAAATAAGACTGATTAGCAAAGACAGGAAAAAAGTTCTGCCTCAAGTGTAATTCAATCTTGTGTGAATAAAAATGTCATTTTCTCATATTGGGGTAGGAAATATATTTTAAAGTATAATGATTATGTGGTGTACTGGCTAGTTTTCTGTCAACTTGACACAGCTGGAGTTATCACAGAGAAAGGACCTTCAGTTGAGGAAATGCCTCCATGAGATCCAACTGTAAGGCATTTTCTCAATTAGTGATCAAGGGTTTCAGGCCCCTTGTGGGTGGGACCATCTCTGGGCTGGTAGTCTTGGGTTCTATAAGAGAGCAGGCTGAGCAAGCCAGGGAAAGCAAGCCAGTAAAGAACATCCCTCCATGGCCTCTGCATCAGCTCCTGCTTCTGACCTGCTTGAATTTCAGTCATGACGTCTTTCAGTGATGAACAGCAATGTGGAAATGTAAGCTGAATAAACCCTTTCCTCCCCAATTTGCTTCTTGGTCATGATGTTTGTGCAGGAATAAAAACCCTGACTAAGACAGGTGGAAACAGACAACCATACATTCTTGTGCGCATTCGACTCGCCAGCAAGAACAACGCTGCAACAGGATCCTTCTGCACACGTTTATTGGGAGAGCTTGATTGCAGAGGTGAAGAGACCCCAAGCCCAGAACTGGTGCTGCTTATATAGGCCTAGGAGAGGCATGTCTCACACCTGGATTGGTTGTGCATTCTACCTCATTTGCATGTTCCTCATCTGATTGGTTATTCTCTCAGTACCTTACAGAACCTCATTATCATACCTCATTTGCATGTCTCTCATCTGATTGGTTAACTCTAGTAGTACTTTGCAGAGCCTCATTATCATGCCTGGGCCAGGCAGTGTTTTAGCGAAAAACTTTACTGCATAAGTACGCATTGGTTGTTTGCCCAAACTTATGCGTGGTGGCCAGCAGTAGCCAGCGCCACCCTGCAACAGCACATGTGGCTTCCCACAATACGTTAGTGGTGACTGCACAAATACATTTTGATAATTATGAATGTGTAATTGTATACATTTACAAAGTTATAAAAGGAATATAACCTTCTTAGAAACTTTGGAATGTAACCTAAATGTACTTTTCCATTTATTTCCAATTTAATGGATCATCAGGAAACAATCCCAGACTGAGAAAACATTTAATTCACAGACCAAAATATTAAAGTACTATTAATAAACTGAAAATAGCCTTGGACCAAATAATTCCGGTACTAATGAGAACGAGATCTAGTCATGTGTTAAAACAGTAGATAGGCATGAAAACTGATGTCTTAAGACAGAGGTTCTCTTTTCTTTTTTCTTTCTTTTTTTTTAGAGATTTATTTTATATATTAGTACACTACAGCTGTCTTCAGACACACCAGAAGAGGGCATCGGATCCCATTACAGATGGTTGTGAGCCACCATGTGGTTGCTGGGAATTGAACTCAGGACCTCTGGAAGAGCAGTCAGTGCTCTTAACCTCTGAGCTACCTCTCCAGCCAGTGGACAGAGGTTCTCAAGCTGTGGGCCATGACCCTTGTGGGGGGTCAAATGACCCTTTCACAGAGGTCACATATCAAGTATCCTGCATAGCAGATGTTTGCATTTTGCATAACAGTAGCAAAAGTACAGTTATGAAATGGTAACAAAATCATTTTATGGTTGGGGGGGTCACTGTGACATGAGCTATATTAAGTGTTACAGCATTAGGAAGGTTGAGAATCATTTTCTTAAGAGCATTATTAGTAACTGTGATGGTTGCATATCTAGGCCCAGGGAGTGGCACTATCAGAAGGTGTAGCCTTGTTGGAGTAGGTGTGGCCTTGTTGGAGTAGTCATGACCCTGTTGGAGTAGGTGTGTCACTGTGTGTGTGGGCTTTAAGACCCTCACCCTAGCTGCCTGGAAGTCAGTATTACAATAGCAGCCTTCAGATGAAGATGTAGAACTCTCAGCTCCTCCTGCACCATGCCTGCCTGGATGCTGCCATGCTCCCACCTTGATGATAATGGACTGAACCTCTGATTCTGTAAGCCAGCTCCAATTAAATGTTGTCTTTTATAAGACTTGCCTTGGTCATGGTGTCTGTTCACAGCAGTAAAACCCTAACTAAGACAGTAACTTATTCATGGAGGAGATGTACCAATTGAAGAGCTGGTTTCTGTGTTTAGTGGGTTTTCCCTTCTTTCTGTGTTTCTGTATTTCCCTTAAAACCCATGGCGACCACACTAGGTTTGCTCATGATCTCTGGAGTATAGAGGAGGCTTCTCTCTCTGTGTATGGACTTGCTTTGTATGTCCGTTCTTCCCTGGTGACTGTCAGGTCTGAAGGTTGTGTCTGCAGGGTGCTCAGCACAGGGCCTGCTGGGCACCAAAGACACTAGATGCCAGCTATTGTTATAGGTTAGGGTGAAGGAGAAAGTCCCATCAACCGTAGGCACTTGAGGACGAGTTCATCCAGATGTGCACAGGCTTGGTTCTCCACAGAGTTCCTCTAACTGATTTGCAAATGCAAGGCTTTAGATGAGGATTGCAGGGTGTTTTGGGTCATAAAGGGGCAATTAACTTTTATGTGCATATAAAGTACACACTGGAAAAACATAAGTATCTTTGACTTTCTTTGTGTATTTAAAAGTGCTGTGCCCCAAACAGCAGAGACACAGGGGAACTCAAAGCTACTGACTGTGGCTACTTATTACCTCAAGACTGCAGGTCCTGATTTATTATTTTTTTTTCAGAGTAAAAGATAACAATGGGTGTCTTCTTTATCCTGTGGGTGAGTGAGAGACCATAAAATACAGCTTTCCACAGAATAAAATCTTTACAAGGTCATTAGTAGCCTAGGAAATCCCCCAGTGAATCTGAACTTTTGTCAATATAAAATTGAATATTATTTGAAAAGTGTTAAAAGTACCTCCATATAATTTTTGTGACCCAAACCCCAGTCTGCCATTCATAAATATACCATGTATGCTCACCGTAGTGATTTTTAAAGAAGATTCCTGGGACTGGAGAGGTGGCTCAAGGGTTAAGAGCATTGGCTTCTCTTCCAGGTGACCTGGGTTTGGTTCCCAGCACCACATGGTGGCATTCAACCATCTACTACTCCAAAGAATCCAACATCATCCTCTGGCCTCTGCAGGTACATGATGTGTTGGTAAAACACCCATATGGATAAAATAATAATAAATTGAAGAAGAGGAAGAGGTGGGGGAAGAGGATGACTAGGAGAAGGAGGAGGAGGGGTTAGGAGGAGGAGGATCAAAAACAAGAAGAAGGAGGAGAAAAACAAGAAGAAGAGGAGGAAGAGGAAGAAGGAGGGGAGGAAGAAGAGGAAGAAGGAAGAGAAGGAGGAGGAGGAAGAAGAGGAGAGGAAGAAGAAGAAGAAGAAGAAGAAGAAGAAGAAGAAGAAGAAGAAGAAGAAGAAGGAGGAAGAAGAAGGGGAAGGGGAAGGGAAAGGGGAAGGAGAAGAAGGGGAAGGGGAAGAAGGGGAAGGGGAAGTAGGGGAAGGAAGAAGAAGAAGAAGAAGAAGAAGAAGAAGAAGAAGAAGAAGAAGAAGAAGAGGAGGAGGAGGAGGAGGAGGAGGAGGAGGAGGAGGAGGAAGGGGAAGGGGAAGGAGAAGAAGGGGAAGGGGAAGAAGGGGAAGGGGAAGAAGAAGAAGAAGAAGAAGAAGAAGAAGAAGAGGAGGAGGAGGAGGAAGAGGAAGAGGAAGAGTGAGAAACAGAAGAGGAGGAAGAGAAGAACAAAGGATACTTTCCCCTATTTGCAGTAAAAACCAGGATTCATTCAAACATCCCTGAAGAACAATAGGAAGTGACTAAATGACACTCTTTTCCTTTAAGAAGGAAGCTTTTACATTAGAGGGACCAACCACACGCAGGAGAATGTGTGGTGTTCAAGAGCAATAAACATGGCGTTAACTCTGGATTTAGGGTTTGGTTCCACAAATCCAATGAGAAATTTCCTGTGTGGCTAAGCAGAATCTGTGAGGTGTGAATGCAGCAGACCATGCGAGGTGTCATCAGAAGCACAGAGAAATAGTCGGGAACAGATTTTTATATAAGCTGGAGAGACTATGGTCCCAGTTTCTCTAACACCTTATACACAGACTTTTCAAAGTATAACAGCATTAGTAGCCATTCCTGTGAGCTTGGAAGACAGCATTTGGGCTTGACATCATTTAGTGAGATTCTTTAGATGTTTCTGGGAACTGAATTTCTATCTGCATTAGGTCTGTTGTGGAAAACTTGGGGTTAAAGAAAACTGTGTGCTTCAGTTACCATTCTATTGCTATGAAGACCACACCATAACCATGGCAACTCTTATGGAGAGAGACATTTAACTGGGGCTGGCTTATAGCTTCAGAGGTTCAGTCCCTTATTGTCATGGTGGGAAACATGAAGGTGTGCAGGCAGATATGGTGCTGGAGTAGGAGCACAGAGTCTCTACATCTGGATCGGCAGGCAGCAGGAAGAGAGCCCCACACTGGGCCAGGCTTGTACATCTGAGACCTCAAAGCCCGCCCCCAGTAACATGTTTCCTCCAACAAGACCACACCTACTCCAACAAGGCCACGCCCTAAGAGCCTATAGGGCCTTTTTATTCAAACCACCACACTGTGTGATAATTGACCTTTGAAACTGCATTTAGTAGTATTTTGAAATTTCACATTTGAAAAATTCAGGTAGATGTCTGTTTAAAATTGTAATACAAGTTTAGAATTGAAGAATAGCTAGATGTGTTTGTTTGTAGACCAGGCTAGCCTTGAATTCACAGAGACCTTCCCTGAGTGCTGGGACTAAAGGTGTGTACCACCATGCTGGGCATATTCATGGCTAAAAGCTTCTGGGAGTATATCCAGCTTGGCCAACAGTTTGGATATAGTGTTGTATCATCTACCTGAAATTCCTCTTGGAGAGACTTTCACTATTCTTCCAGATCCTCTCTTTTCTATTCTAAGACCCACTGTTTCTAAGCAATGGCACGTAGGACGGTGTAACTTCCCAATAACCCCAGCTACCCGTCTACTCCATCTTTTTCCCTTTTGAAATAGGGTCTCACTCTGTAACTCAGGCTAGCCTTGAACTCCGGGTAATTCTTCCTCAGCCTCCTGAGTACTGGAATTACAGGTATGAGCCCCTACAGCCCAGACTTTATGTGAGCCCTGATTTTTACCATCCATCCCAGCAAACACTCACCCGTGCCCTCCACATAGCTGTCCACACACATCCAACTGCTGGGTCCAGCTGAAGTCTTCAACCTCACTTCACTCTTGTCTCCTCCCAAGGCACAGAGTTCTGCTTGATGCTTTTATCCCACCATAGATGATACTCTTTAGGTCCACATTGTGTGTGTGTGTGTGTGTGTGTGTGTGTGTGAGAGAGAGAGAGAGAGAGAGAGAGAGAGAGAGAGAGAGAGAGAGAGAGAGAGAATCTGAGAATTAGATGACTTTAAGCCACCACACAGTTGCTTGGAGCTGAACCCTGGTCCTCCACAAGTACATCCAGAACTCTTAACCACCTTATGCCTTTTGAGTAGCTTGCTGTAAATTGCTGTCAGTCTTAAATAAGGTGTAATTTCAATCAGTATATGGGTTATATTGCTATATCTATCTCTTTGCTTGCTCCCTCTCCCTCTCCCTCTCCCTCTCCCTCTCCCTGTTCCTTCCTTCCTTTCTTTTAGTATTAGGGGTTAAACCTCGGGCCTCACACATACTAGATGAGACTCGACCATGGAAATCCATTTCAGTCCTTTGCCTGTTTCCCATCATTATAATTAAGTACACCCTTTAGTACAGGTGTGTTTCCCATCATTATAATTAAAGCATATATTCAATTTTGCTTTCTGTTTTAATCCACTATAGACAGGGAGAGCATATCTGAGAATACTGGCGTCATATATATGTGCCACCAGCAAGCAGAAGGGCAGACAGCCCTTCTGAAAGGAAGGTGTCACCACAGTTATTGTCAAGACTGGATTTCCAAGGACCTGCCAGAGTCAGCCAGAAGGAAAGGAGACTGCTCATCTTTGAGACTGCAGGAAGCTCACTATGGGTGGCAAGGAGCCCATGACACAAACAGATTCAGCATGGAAAAGCTTGAATGCCAAACCAGGCAGCGTGAATCCATCTGCTGAGGGGCAGGGAGCCATGGAATACGCCAATATGGGCAAAATACATGGGCGAAACTGCTAACTTTTGATGACATGCACAGAGCTATGATCCCCTGACATACTTTTCCCCCAAACATCTTTTTAATAGAACCCCGACTTGGTTAAGGATCCCAGTGTTCCCAGATGAAAGTCTTAGCGTCTCTTAGTTTCCCAAACTTCCTTTTAGTCTGAAGAAGCTGACTGACCCAGGTCTGGGGAGGTAGAGATGAGCGAGTGGGTAAGGCTTCAAAGAAACTGTTTTAAGGGTCAGTTAGGCCTGAGACATGGTTCAGGGAGCAAAGGGGCTTGCTGCCAAGCCTGGTGGCCTGGGTTTGATACTCTGGACCCATGGAGTGGAAGGAGACAATAGAAGGAGAGAACCAACTACCAAAAGTTGTGCTGTAACCTCCATGAGCAAACACATGTAAGTAAGTACAACTATATTTTAAAACAAAAAAATAGATTGAGGCTGTGGAGATGCCATTGAGCAATGGTTCTCAACCTTCCCCATGCCGCCACCCTTTAGTACAGTTCCTCATGGTGTACCCCTAACCTTAACATTATTTTTATTGTTACCTCATAACTGTACTTTTGATACTGTTATGAATTATAATGTAAATATCACATTCAGGATATCTGATATGTGACCCCAAGGGAGTCTCAACTCACAGGTTGACAAAGCACCACTGTCTTTGAGGTAAGAGCACTGACTGCTTTCCTAGAGGATTTGGATTTGAGTCTCAGCACCCACATGATGGCTTACAACCATCTCTAACTCCAGTTCCAGGAAATCCAATATCTTCTGGCCTCAGAGGGGGACCAGGTCCATGCATGGTACACACACATATATGTAGGCAACACATACAGGGTGCACATATGCACATGAAGGCACTTTACCTGCCAAACCATCTCCCCATCCTCAATTTTATCATGAAGTTATTAATTAGGTAAAATGATAATACTATGGCAACTGCTCATGAGAGTTCACTTCTCTTGGGGATAACAGACAAGACTATAGTTACATGAAGATGAACTAGACTGTCTACTAACACTGAAGGACAGACACACTGTGGGGGAAAGATGGTATGCTTAATTTTGAACTTGAAGTAAACTAGTCCAGTGTTGAACTTGAGGTGTCTAGGGAGACTTGACCATAAACATCTGGCAATATAGCCCCAAAGCTGAAGTGAGATTTGGGGGTGAGCAAGATGGTGGTTAAACCCATGGGCTCAGTGGGTTAAGCTATAATTGTTAAGGTATAAAACCTCCTCTGAATGTGTTTACCAGTGGGGAAGTTAGCATCTGGAGACAGACCATGCCCCTTCGCCGCCATGCTGCCCCGCTGTCCTTAAAAGAGGAAAGGCAAGGCAAGCTTTGCCACACTCACAAGAGTTCAAACCCCGACTTCCAACTGGGAAGACTTAGCCTAGCGCCCACTGTGACTCAGCATATGGGCCTGACTTCGGTGCCCACCACCCATGTAAAAAGTGCCACAGTGGTACACACTTAAATTCTCAGGCTGAGGACACAGAGGTGAGAGGATCTGTAGAGCTTGCTGGCTTGCCAGACTACCCTAGTCAGCAAGTTCAAGGTCCCAGTGAAAGACCCTGCCTCAAAAACCAATGTGGATGGTCGCTAAGAAATGCCATCTAAGTTTGATCTCTGGCCTCTGCGTGCACACACGCACACATGCACACAAGCATACACGTGTCCGTGCATACACACGAATGCACACAAGCATACGTCTATCCATGTACACTCATGGACATGCACCTACGTACGAATACACACCATCCTGACTTTTCGTTTCCCCAACTGTGTGAACTTGACTCGGTTATCCAGCGCTTCTAAATGTCCTCACCCTGGCAGATTGCAGCTTACCTTAAAGAGTTGTTCTGCTAACAAGTGGGCCAAGAGTAGATGATGCTTGAGGGTTCTGCCCCAAACAAGACATCCCTAGCATCCTCTCCGACACTCGAGAACACTGTGGAAGAAGAAGTGGAAAGATCACAAATGCCAGAAGCTAGGGATAAGGCTTGTAAAAATGTCACTTTCTGGGACATCCACAGTCATTAAAATCACCAATTCTCAGCGATTATTAATGACTTTACAGGGTCTGCGGGACAATAGGACCATCGACAAGGCAAAGATGGAGAAGGACTCAGAGCCCTAGTCCTCACAACTGAGCGGTTTCCTAAGAATGGATGCAGGAAAAGAAGGAGTCATTATCTCTGGTGTATCTACTGGTAACCCCGCCAGGGTCCAGTGGCTAGCGCTAATCCAACAGCCACACAGATGGTCCTCATTATCATGATGATCGTTTAATGCCAATTCCTTCAGCCCTCCAGCTGGGGGCGGGGGTGGTGGTGGTGGCTCCTTCTGGCTTTCGTCATCTGTGGAGAGAGCGTCTCACAGAAAAAAGGCAGCTTTTAAAATTAAGCCGTGGCCACTCTTGACCTTCTCCTGTTGAATATCTGTGTATAACTCAAAAATGAAACTTCAAAGTGGGTCAAGAGCACACGATGGACTTAGATTTTTTTACTATATTTCATATTTAGTGTCTTTGCTTTCCTAAGTGCCCCATAAATATTACTTCACACGCTATTCATAACCTCTTCATGGAGAGATGGCTCAGTGGTTAAGCACTGACTGCTTTTCCAGAGGTCCCGAGTTCAAATCCCAGCAACCACATGGTGGCTCACAACCATCTGCTATGGGATCCGATGTCCTCTTCTGGGGTGTCTGAAGACAGCTACGGTGTATTCACAATCTGTAAAAGAAAGAGAGGAGAGGTGTCACCATTCCTTGACATACATTCTCTGCAAGTCCCCGAAGTCTGGGCTAGGACACCCTCTTTCCCCCAATTTTGCCTGGGGTACTGGAATTGCTGGTGTGTTTTGAAAGGCCTCCCTCCTTCCCTCCCCCACCCCCCATCCCTGGGAATGCGCAGCTGTAGCTAGGAAGCTCTTGAAATAAGAACCAGCACCATTGGAAAGAGGCTTAGGTTCAAGCTTGAGGAAATTCCCAAGGTGATGCTCCTAAGGGGCAGCCAAATGGCAGTGGCCTGGTAAAAACCAGAATGGGAGATGATTTCAGTGGGAACACTTTATCCAACCTTCTTCACACAAGGTTGTACCCACAGAAGACGGATAAGCAATGCAATCCTGATCTAGGAACCCAGGTTCTTGAGCCAATGAGCTCATTAGATGTGTACATATTTATGATCTAAGTTTGGTGATGACACCCCCCCACCCCCCGACACTATCTCTTTGTACAATTCTTTGTGGGTTGCACTATGCACACATTCATTCAAGAAGGGCAAAAGAAGTGATGTTTCTTGTTCCTTGAAAAAAGAATATCAGATACCATGATAATAAGTCTCTTTCCAAAGTCCCCCGTTCTGTTGGTGATGTAGAATAAGTGTCACATAAGTATACTGGCCTTATTCAGGAAGCAGATATATATTTTTCTATTAGAATAATAAGCTTGTTTTAAATATCCTGACATTTTTTTTATCTTTTACCTTTTGGGTGAGTATGTGTGTGTGTGTATGAGAGAGAGAGAGAGAGAGAGAGAGAGAGAGAGAGAGAGAGAGAGAGAATAGGAACCCCAGATCACCCTCTCCACCTCCTCAGTGCTGGAATGCTAAGCACGGTCTCAACGCTCAGCATCTTCTTGGTAAAACATGGGTTCTGAGGGTGAAGCCCAGGTCCTCATTGCTTCGAAGGCTAGCACTTTTTAGACAGAGCTATCTCTCCCAACTATTTTTTAATTTAGAAATGTGACCCTGGCGGTCTTTTTTTTTTAACTTAATACTGTTTGAATTTTTTCCTATATGTATTCAAGCACTAAATCTT
Source organism: Mus caroli (assembly GCF_978045245.1). Taxonomy (NCBI): domain Eukaryota; kingdom Metazoa; phylum Chordata; class Mammalia; order Rodentia; family Muridae; genus Mus; species Mus caroli. The sequence continues at coordinate 93,121,270 of NW_028227264.1, forward strand.
AATGGCCTGTAAGAAATCAATACATACAAAAAGTTTATTCTGACTCCATGCTATGTTAGCCAGTGTTACAAGGCTGCGGGTGTGTTCTTAGGCTACATAACTACAAGTCCTAGACTCAAAGGACACCGTAAGTTTTATTTTATTTTATTCTAATTGATCACACTTACAGTTGACTTATATGTGTATTGTGCAATTGGAGTATATCTGAAAAGGGATGAAGAAGAGTTTTTCAAAGCACTTGGAGAAGGTGCTTAAATAGAGCAATCAAACCTGGGTTCAAAGTCTCAGAGACCTAACAGGAGGGCCGTGCTTTCGTCCCAGCACTCGGAAGACTAAGGCAAGAACACTAAGAGTTTGGGGTCAGCCTGGGCTACATCAATAGCAGGTTTCAGGCCAGGCTAACCTGGGCTATTTAATGAGACCTTGTCTCAACCCTTGCGCGCACGCACACACACACACATACACACACACACACACACACACACACACATTAAAAGAGAGAACTGGTATTTACTCTGCAAATGTCTATAAAGAAGGTAAGTGCACAGTTAAATAAAACCAGTGATGAAATCGAAGCAATGCTTTTGATTCTTTTGTCTATTGGGATGCTCAGAAGAAAACCTGTGTGACCAATGGACAGAGTTTTCACGGTGAATGAAGGGCTCCGGGTAGGGTGAGAGTTGGGGCCCAGGGTCCCATCTGGTTCTGAACATCTTTCGGTCATTAGACTTTGTGCTGGGTTTTTAGAGATCTCTTCATAGCTTTGTGGTGCTTTGTCTCTGTGCTAACAGGCCTTGGGCTGCTGGAAGATTTTTGTTTTGAAGAAGGATGGATACTGCTGCCAATGTTTTTTGTCTTTACATCTGCTGTTTCGCCATCCTCTTGCTTCTAGGCTGCCACAGTTTATCCCTTTTTCTGAACAGGATCCTGTTCCGCTTGGGCTTGTTCTCCTCATACACTGAGCCCCAGAAAAGCACCCTGCACAGACACACTGAAATTGGAAGAGAAACTTAAATATGGCCCAGAGGCACTTGGGAATGAGGTCTTTGGTGTATGGACCTTTTGCCTTTCTGATGTAGATATTAGCGATCCTGTTAACATCCTTCCAAGTCGTCAGGAATGTTCTACATTAAATTTGTGGATTTGTGGCTTTGGAAAGCCTGCTATTGAAATCCTGTAATTTATCCAACCCTCCCTGTAATCCATGACACCTCGAAAGTTCTGAATCAGTTCTTGACATTTTCATAACACAAAGTCATAATGAGCAATGTCCCCACCCCGGAACACATTTTCCTCACATTGGCCAACTCTCTTGGGTCCTTTCTTCAAAATGAAAATATAATTTGTAAGAACGTATACTAGAGATGCACTTAAAAAAAAAAAAAGACAGACAGGGTCTCATGTAGACCTAGCTAGCCTCATGCTTCCTTTGTAGCCAAGGCTGGTCTTGAAAACATGAGTTTCTTGCCTCTACCAATGGCTAAGGTTACAGGCGGAAAACACCACATTACGCCCAGACAACATTTATTCGAATGCTCATTACCGTTTCTCTTGAGCTAGTCCACATTTAAAGTATTGCTGTGGAGAGCCCACATTCCTCTAGAATCCTGGGAATCGTTCTTATTTCGCCCCTTTTCTTCTCAGTCTCTATTCTTAGCATATAACAATAGTTTTGAGATAACTGTCAAAACATTTATTGCATGTCTGACAAGTGTTTTCAGTTAAGAATAACGAGCAATGTAAGAAAAAAAAACATAATTGTGTCTTGCATAGTCTAAGTGTCTAGCTGCCATTTAAGGATCTTGCTGCTTTATTAAAGGAGCGATAAACCAGTTACAAAGCGATCAGGGAAGTACCCAGCAAATGCTTCTGAAATTCATAATCAGGCATGGATTAGCGGTGCTTCAACTTAATATATTGTCTCAGAGATTCATAGTAAATACTGTCTTTCTCTTCCTTTTTCTTGGCCTGTAGGCTAATGTTTAGGCTGAGAGCCTTAGCCTGTTATGATTCCCTGTCGTTCATTTAATAAAAAGGACAGTTGGGAGAAGCGTTTTAGCAACTTCATCAGAAGCATCATCCGTGAGAGCCAAAGAAGGCTCCAGCGTGGCCAGTATTTGAAAGCTCAGAGTTTGTTTTCGAAAGCTGGTGACGGTTCTCATGTCGCCTGCCACTTCCAGTACTGGCCAAAATAATAATTTTAATGCCTCCCAGTGGATTGTGCTAACCTCAACTCAGTTCCTTTAGAGAGATAGAAACTTATATGTCTCCAGCTTGGTCATTATAAATAATATCTACGTGTGCCCCCAAAGCTCTAATTGGCCCCATCTGTATTTCTGACAGTTTATAATAACTGAATGGTATCTGTAAAGTAGTTAACTTTCTGGAAAATATTCAAAAGCACACACTGAATGCTGCAATACAGAATTGCATTCGACTCAACGTTTGCCAATTTCCTTGCATGTGTAAGCAGAACTATATTTTCAGAGAAGTTACAGAAGTCCCAGGCTGAAGTGCTATTTAATCTCCTTTCAAAAACACCAGCCCTGAGCTACAATTAGCTGCTTGTGGTTGCTGCTAAATTGCTCCCCATAAGATATTTCATAACTTTATGGTTCCCCTGCTCACCATACTATGAAGAATGTGTGAATGCACCTAGGACCCAGGCATTCTTATATCGATGCTCCAGACTGAGATGTTCTTAAACAGTTCATTCCCTGATCACGGATCCTGGTCTTTCAGGCCGTGTGAGAACATCTTTTACACCCAAAACGGGTACACCTTCGACTCCTGTAGGCAGCGGCTGTTAGCTGGGCTGCACCCCCCAAAAAGGTAGCAGAGACTTAAAGGACCCTTGGCACTTGGTGCGCGTTCAGTGGCAGTACCCTAGGCAGAATTGGGGGTTTGGGGGTGGTCCTAACCCAGACTGTGGGACTCGCAGAGAATGGGTGCTGTGGAGTGGTGTTGGGGGAGGGGGGAAAGCTTGTTTTGCTGGGTGATTTTTTGGAAAGTAGTGGCTCGCCTGTTTCGCGGGTTTTTAAGCCCCTTGGCATGCCCTGACCTGATCCGGAGGGAGTCAACCGCTCTCAGGAATGTTCCTGAAGAAGGTGGGAGACTGTTTCCCAGGCGAGGCCCTTGGGTGCTGGAGGGCACCCGCGAGGTCAGGCAGGGAGATGCGCGCAGCGGGGGCGGCAGAGACACCCCCCCCCTCCCTGGGCGGCGGCGGCGGCGACAATGACCGGACCCGCGCGTCTGCACCGCCCGGGCTGTCAAGCGCGGGGGGCGGGCGGGAGGAAGGGGTGGAGGTGCGAGGGGAGGAGGAGGGCTGGCACCGGAGCGCCGCGGTGTCGGTGCAATAAAAATGCATCCCATGGAACTGCCCATGGAGAAGGACGGGACCGAGCCTCGGCGGCCACAGAAGGTGGGAAAAGCGGAGGAGGACAGCCGGGAGGCGGCAGCGGCCGGGAAGTGAAAGGTCTCGCAAAGTTCAGCGTCGGCTGCGGGCGCCGAGCCCCGGGCGAGCGGCGCACCCGCCCTCAGGGCCGCTCAGCCGGCAGCGGCCAGGCCGGCTATGATCCCGGGGCTCCCGCCGCTGCTGAGTTGCCCGGGCCCCGCCAGGCCGGTGCGCGACGGTCACCCCGCCGCCTGGCGCGGCCCCGGCCCGCGGCTCTGTGCCCACGGTGCCCACTGAGCGAACCTGGCGCCCCGGGAGGAGGAAGAACCACAGAGCCCCCGGTGCTCCCGAGGACCGCTGCCGCTTCATCCCACCCGCTCCCGCAGCTGCCCCGCCATGGGGAGCTGCGCACGGCTGCTGCTGCTCTGGGGCTGCTCCGCGGTGGCCGCAGGTGGGTGGTGACGCGGCCGGGCCCCCACCCCTCTTCCCTTACTCCTGCCCCTCCACCCAAGCTCGGGGGCTGGGGGATATAGGGGATCCGAGACAGGGAGCCCAGAGCTGGGCTATTGAGGATGAAGCCAGTGGCCATGTTCCGTCTCCTTTGCCCGCGACTCCGCAGTTTCAAACACTATTGATTTTTTTTTTCTCTGCAACTGAGATACACATGTCCTTGAATAACCAGATATCCTGGGTACTCCCTGCAGAAGATACAGAGAGATCAATGTTTCTTTCTGGGTTTGGCTTGGGGGGGAAAACTGCCTCTGCACTTGGTGAGGGGGAACAAAGGACCCAGCTCGCCATCCCCGGGCTCTCCATGGCCTGAGGAGAGACGAGGAGGGGTGGCCAAGAGACCCTGGGCGTGCGTGGGCCGAGACCGATCTCTCACTTAGAGCGATCGCCACCTTCCCGGATCTCATTCTGTGTACTTGAGAGCCAGGTAGGGCCACCTGGGGTGAGGGTGAGCGCCCTCTTCCCGGGGCGATGGCTGCAACGCTGTAGAACTCGGAACTGGGACCATGGGGGGTGATCACTCAGGTGGTGATTGCCCGGAGCTGGCTGACTGCCCCTGGGGAATCGGTACCCTGGCCGAAGCTCTGCAGGAGGTCGGAGGCGGGTCTGTTCCTTGGCTCAGTAACTGGGTTACGGGCAACGGGCAGATGCCCCTCTCCCCTCCCGCTACGGTCCTGTCTCTCTTGGACTGTCTTTAGGCCACCGGTTCCAGGCTTGCTGTGTCTGAGTCCCCGGGAGCCTCCTCTTTCTCTTCTCCCACTCCCTTCTCGCAGGCCACCTGGTTTTCAGCTAGGTTAAGTACAGCACAGTGGGGTAGTGGGGAAAAATTGTGAGGGTCTGATTTCATCCCCCACCCCAAACCCCTCAGATGGACTTGACTTGCTCCAGAAAGAAACGTGTGGGTTAGAGGAACCGACTGGAAGGTTCCAAGCCCTGGGGCAGGCATCTCTTCAGTTGGTCTGCTTCCATTCTTTCCCCCAGAGCTGCCAGCAACTAAGTCCAGGCTTAAGAGGCTGCGTCCTCTATCAGGGTGCAGCCTGTGTTTGCACTGATAACTACTTCTTATCAAAATTATTAGTGTGTGGAAACTTTAAAATTATTCATTTTTTTTTTACCCCCAAGGATCTGTCAAACCGCTCAAACGGTTAAAAGATCTCTCTTGAATTCTTCCTCATCGCACTTCGTATGATGCACTACAAGTCCACACTCCCCCTACTTTTCATAAACCTTTTCCTTTTCAAGTCATGCTATGGCAAACAAAACAAAACAAAAAGCCAAAAACAAGCAAGCAAGCAAGCAAACAAACAAACCAAAAAACCCCAACCACCACCACGGGAGCAATCAAGAGGTTGGGAATAGAGAACACTGGGGGAATGTTGCAAGTCAAAGACGCTTGTACAGGCAGTGTGAGACTTTCCCCCTGAAACGCTTCACAGGTGAGTCATAGGACTCCGTGTTTGTGTGTTTCTGGCCACAGGCAGCTGCTGCGCCTGCTAATCAGAACAATGGCAAACAGAGGCCCCGGCTTGCTGCACATTTTCATTTGACATGGAATTAAAAAAGAAAAGAAAAATAATGCCCGAGGAAACTCCTTATTTTGGCTGCAAGGCTGTGTGAAGTGGTGATTGTCAGAGTGTGAAATCTCTCCTTCCCAGCCAAAGCTGTCATTTGGCCTTATCCAGTGCCCCTGTGATAACAGTTCAGAGGTTCTGTCTCTTAAACAGAAACACCCAATTAGCCAGAATTGGGGGGCTTGGGTTTTCTTTTTCCTTCTTTTCCTCTGTGTTTTAATTTTTCTTAAATGGACAATTCTTTGCTTATGGTATTCGTAATTAACACGACAAACCCAAATTAAAGGATTATGACAAGTAGTCAGAACGTGAATGAGTGGGTACCGTTTGTCACTCTAAGTGCTTTCGAAGCATTAAGGTGGGTTAGGAGTTTGGAAGGCAGAGCTTGCTACTTTAAAAGGTGTTTCGTTCATGACAGTTGTTAGTGGTGCCGTTGGCATGCCAGACTGGCAGTGTTCTCCAGCTAAGCAAACAGATAAGTACTCAATACCACAGTCTGTCATAGGAAGAAGCACTTAAGAGGCCAAGAGTAGGTACAATAAGCTTTCCTGTAGTTTGAAGAGTTGCCCCCCCCCCATAGCTATATTTAGTTAATATTAGGCATGGATATCACATATTTCAGAACCAGTGGTTTCTAGCTTTGCCACCTGAAAAGAAGTCCTATTGCATATTTTAAAACCATTTTGTGTTGATTTTCCTAGAGAACTACCCTTTTACTGGACACACACACACACACACAAACCTAAAAGCAGCCAGGTAGATGAAACCTTAGGAACAATACCCAAGGTATTCTGGCTTCCTCGTGCACACATGTGCACACTCACACATTCATTTGCACTCGTGAACACATTATCATCTATCGAGCACACACACACACACACACACACACACACACACACTTGTGTACATGAACCTATTTAAATGCACGATAGCATTCATGGTCCCGTTTGCTAGATTCTTCTCATTATAGAAAGGGCCAGGGTCTTTGGACGATACCTTGACTGTTGTAGATGTTTCAGCTATGCAGAAGAGCATCCCCATTTCCCGTGGGTTTGTCTTGAGTGACATTTACTTTCCCCCTCCTCAGGCTTGAATGGAGTAGCCGGAGCGAACTCCCGCTGTGAGAAGGCCTGCAACCCTCGCATGGGAAACTTGGCTTTGGGAAGAAAGCTCCGGGCAGACACTATGTGTGGCCAGAACGCCACCGAACTCTTCTGCTTCTACAGTGAGAATGCTGACCTCACTTGCCGGCAGCCCAAGTGTGATAAATGCAATGCTGCCCATTCTCACCTGGCTCACCCACCCTCTGCCATGGCAGACTCATCCTTCAGGTTTCCCCGGACATGGTGGCAGTCTGCAGAGGACGTGCACAGGGAAAAGATTCAGCTAGACCTGGAAGCAGAATTCTACTTCACTCACCTAATTATGGTGTTCAAGTCTCCCAGGCCTGCAGCCATGGTGCTGGACCGGTCCCAGGACTTTGGGAACACCTGGAAGCCTTACAAGTACTTTGCAACAAACTGCTCGGCTACTTTTGGCCTGGAAGATGACGTCGTCAAGAAGGGAGCTATTTGCACGTCTAGATACTCAAATCCTTTCCCATGCACCGGCGGAGAGGTAAGAGCGCCCGTTTAACTCTGCACCATAAGGAAAATGAGGTAGAAAAATGTTACCAGCCCACATTTTTTTTTTAAAGCATGAAGCTATACTTGTAGCAACATGAATGAAATTAGAATTTTTCATGAGCTTTGTCATAAATTATTCCTCACTCTAGGACATGGCTGGCTGGTTGTTCTCAAGCACATTGCCCACTGGCTGGATTTCAGTCAGAACTCTAAGCTTCTTGGGTTTTTTGTTTATAGAGAGATACAAACCGTCACTCTGCTCAGGAGGTTTAAAGGCTGCTGGTCCCTCCAGCTAGTAGCTTGCTCAGGAAGCACATACCAGAATCTTCCTGATATCTAAAACATAAAGAGGTAGTCAATAACCACAAAGCCAAGGAGAAAAATACGCCCATCCAAAGACCCTGAGACAAGGGCCAAGAAGACGACTTGCTTGGTGAAGTGCTACCCTCGAAAGCAGTTGACAACCGTAGGTTAGAACTCCCACACAGAAAAAAGGTGGGTGTGAGGGTGCATGCTTGCAACATCAGCACTGGGGAGGTAGAAGCAGGAAGATCCACAGGACTTGATGGCCAGCCACTCTAACCAAACCAGTGAGCCAAAGGTTCAGCGAGAAACCCTGTGTCAAAAAACAAGGTAAAGTGTCTGAGATAGAAACATGAGGATTTAAGTTCAGATCCTTGGTACCTGTGTCAAAAGCATGCTGGATCCCAAGCCTTGCTGGTCACTTAGCTAATCTAGCTAGTTAACAGCTCCGGGTTCAGTGAAGAGGTACTATCTCAAAAGATAAGGCTGAGACTCCTTGTGAAAGACACTTGATGTCAACCTCTGGCCTCTGCATGTTTATATACACATGTGCACACACACACACACATGCTACACATGCATACATATGCCACACACATGCTACACGTGCACACGCACATACATGCTACACATGTATTACACACATGTACACACACATGAACACACAGGTGTTACACAGGGATTGCATCCATGCACACAAGTAAGGTATAGAAGTGATTGAGAAAAATGCCCACCATCAACACACACACACACATACACACATACAACATAGAGATTTGGTGTTAAGATGCCAAGAATGTGTAGCAAGCAAAGGAAGATAGTTCCTTTTAACACAAAAGATATTTTGAGGCTCACATACACATGAATTCCAGTTAGGGACCTGGGTCTATCTTCTTTTCCTGGGCCCAAGGCCAGGCCATTTTCATTCTGTAAATCAGCTTTGCCAGCTACAAATCCAATTCCTCTATATTTTTCCTGGTTTCATATTTTCCTTCCCCCGAGGGTGGGGAATAGGTCTGTAGGCATACATTTTTTTTGCAATCTACTCTTAATAAGGGTCCAACCACTCCTCTAGCTCACAACTCAGCAGAGGTCGTGGAAGAGAAAAGTTATTAGGATGTGGGGGCAGTGGACCTGTTAGCAATAGTTCACTGGGGATGAGCTCGATATTCTTTCTCAGCAGTCCAGTCCTGTAGCAAACACCAAATACAACTCAGCAGCTGCAGGCCAGTCCCCCTTGATAGGCAAACACCAGGCACGAACCAGCAGCTGTAGATCAATCCTGAAGAAACTGCCAGGCTTGCCAACTGGCCTGAGGCAAGGCCACTGAAGCACCAAGCTGCTGCAGGAACCTCACAGAAGTTCTTGGGCGAGTTTCTCTCAATGGCAGCGTTGCCACAAGTTGATCTCGACAAGCTACGTAAGGTGAACCAATGCATGTGTGTCTCTAGTGAAGAATAGCGGGCAGGCCGAGCAAACCAAGCCAAGGCTCAGCGCTCTTCTCCCACTGTCTGTGGGGTTATATTTCACCAAGTGTTTGCTTTAGCAAGACATCCTTTCACCTGTGTGCCCCAGCAAAACCACATTTGACATAACTCACTTTCCAATGAAACTAGAAGTTTCTACCTCACAGGTCTTTAGCTTTTTGTTTGTTTTTTGTGTTTTGTTTTGTTTTGTTTTTCGAGACAGGGTTTCTCTGTGTGTCCTGGAACTCACTCTGTAGACCAGGCTGGCCTTGAACTTAGAAATCTGCCTGCCTCTGTTTCCCAAGTGCTGGGATTAAAGGCTTGTACCATCACTGCCCTATTCTTTTTAGCTTTCATAGAGGTGGCCAGGCAGATTCTCTGTAGGTATATGAACATAAAGGACTAGATGAAAGCAGACTAAGAGACTTGAATGCTTTCAATAACTAGATAATACTGATTCAGAAACAAAGAGAGCTGGAGAGATGGCTCAGTACTGGCTGCCCTTCCAGAGGTCCCGGGTTCGATCCCCAGCATTCACTTGTTGGCTCACAACCATCTGTAACTCCAGTACACAGGGATGCAATACCATCTTCTGGCTTTTGTGGACATCAGGAAAATGCATGGGGCACAGACATACATGCAGGCAAAACACTCATACACATAAAATTAAATTTTAAAAAAAAAGAAGGAAATGAGAGAGAGAGAGAAAGAGAGAGAGAGAGAGAGAGAGAGAGAGAGAGAGAGAGAGAGAGAGAGAGAGAGAGAGAGAGAAGGGTGGTGTCAGGTTTTCTGGTGCAGATAGCTACCATGAGTGTAAAGATTAGATAAGTGACCAGCAGCCAGGGGTTACTTTATGTAATCCCCTGACATCAGGACATTTACTGATGTCTGCAGACATTTTTGCCCTATGAGGAATACTGAATGGCATTGGGATCTAGTGGGTGGAAACCAGGGACAGAGCTAAGTCCTAGACAATGCGCAGGACAGCATTCCCCCGCTCCTTCCCTAACAGAATTATCTAGCCCAAGATGTCAACACTACCCTGGTTGAGACAAGGGAGCTAGGTGTTGGGCATATGTCCAATGCTCATGACACAAGGCTACACACACTGAGATAAGCCTGCTTGCACTTACATAGCGCCTCATAAGTCTCCCAGATGCCAGCACTTAACAGACATTTATTGAGTCCCTCCTGCATGTCAAGTGCTTTTCTCAGCGCGCCTGGTTCTGACTTTGGGTAGGTAGGGGATCTGCTTGCCTGGGGCATGATGCAAGGTTTAGAATGGGAGTCCCTTCTCTTGAGTCCCTCTGACACATGGAGTCCTCAATGCTTGTTTCTATGCCTTCAGCCCCAGAACACCCCAGAACAGTGCTACCGGAACCAGAGCCAAGAAGGATGTGCCTTGCCTCTGTTTCTGTTCTCCTTGATAATTCTTAAAGCTCACTTAATACTGTAAGCCTTCTAGCACGCTGTCATGATGGACATTTTGAAAAGATCTTAGGACAGGAAAGAGAAAGATAAGTTAGACTCATTGTTTTCTCGTGCAGGGAACACTGTGTTAAAAACAAGCAAATGGTCTGAACTCTCAGACTGTCTTGGTTATTGATGCACAGGCTCACATTGGCTCCCTACATCTCAGTGCTACTGGACCTCGAGTATCTGTAAAGAAGCAAAATCAGTGTGGGAAAGCAGACGGCAGGGGCCTGCTCACTAACACTCTTACACTGGATAAGTTCAGTGACTCAACACTTACTCAGAGATGACTAACAGATACCCGAGCTCGACTGAACTGCTGGATAGCTCAGTCTATCAAGGACTTGCCTTCCAGGCACAAGGACCTGGTTTTCATCCCAGAACCCACGCGAACAAAGAAATGCTGGGCGTGGTGCTTCGTACCTGTAATCCCTGCCCTCAGAAGGCAGAGTTAGGTAGATCCAGAGGCTTGCTGACCAGGCAGCCTAGCCTAGGTGGTGAGCTCCAGGTCCATGGGATCCCATTAGAAAGAAAGAAAGAGAGAGAGAGGGCTGGTGAGATGGCTCAGTGGTTAAGAGCACCAAATGCTCTTCTGAAGGTCCCGAGTTCAAATCCCAGCAACCACATGGTGGCTCACAACCATCCGTAACAAAATCTGATGCCCTCTTCTGGAGTATCTGAGGACAGCTACAGTGTACTTACATATAATAAATAAATAAATCTAAAAACAAACAAACAAACAAACATAACTTCAAAGAGAGAGAGAGAGAGAGAGAGAGAGAGAGAGAAGAAAGACAGACAGACACAGGTAAATATCACCCAAGGAACAATACCTAAGCTTGTCCGCAGGCACTCACACTTTACACGTGCATCTAAACACAACTGTGCACACGCACACATTCATGGGTAATCATCGTCACTAATGCTTATATCAAATTTCAAGCAGAGGCTGCAGTTTTTATCAGTTATTTCAATGGACAAGATAAGCTTTTCAATCCACTTTGTAAAGGCATTTCCATTGAGGCTGCCATTTAAGCAGGCTTCTGTCTCATGGTGAGGAGAGAATTCCCCCAGGTTGGCACCCCCTGGAGCCATATTTACAACAATAGCAACCGCTGCTGGATTTTGCAGTTTGCAGGAATAGGCATGCATTTGGTTTATAGTTCTGAAGGCTGCGAAGTCCAACATCATGATAGCAACATCTGCTCAGCCTCCCTAAGGAAGTGAAGGGCCTCCCGTGCTTTGACAAAACAACTTTGCTAGCTTGTGTCTCTCCATACTTATAAAATCCTAGCTCCATCACCCTGATGGAACTCCAGTTACTGATTAAAGTCCCCGCCACCAAATGCTAGCAACAACATAGCAACAAATGCTATGAGCTTTGTTTCCAGCGCATGACATTTTGATGAACGAAATCAAACAGCTACCACTGGGTTGAACAAAGGCAAGCATCTGTAAGCACAGATACTATCCTTTGCCCTGTACACAAGCGAGGGAGAAGAGACGTGGCATCCGATTCAGTCTGTCTGGCCATGGGCCTTCTTTTTGCATCGCTTCAATTATGGTCTGCCAGGACCACAGCGCTCCACAGCGCACTAAGTGGGAAATCCCGCAATGGAGGGACTACCCCAGTGGGAGGCACAGTCAAGCCTGGGGCTCAGGTGGTTTGATTTCAAGATTCTCTGTCAACCGGGGGGCTTAGTCAATTTGACAGAGCAGTAGATAATAACGACCTTGGAGGTGGAGATGATGGGTTAATTAGGCTCTTTCAGGATGAAAAGGGCCCCTTGCATCACCCCTGGAAACAGAAAATGTAGGGAAGGGAGGAGAGGATAGCGAATCATTCTGGGTGCCCCAGTCTTCCAGGCTTCCTGGAAGTGGAAGTCTGATCATGTGGACCATAAGCAATGGTGTAGAGATTACCCATCTCTCTGGAAACAACCCTTGCTCACTCCCTGTTCCATTGACTAGTTAATAAAAGAATTCTACACAAAACGGGTTCAGAACCAACGGAATCACATAGTAGGTTCTTTTTTTTCTTCTTCTTCAGAGAATAATGAATATACCACACTCAAAGAGAGAAGAGTAAAGTCTTAGGCAGCAGTAAGAGAAGGCAGGCGCAGGAGGATGCCCCTGATCTCTGAGTAGTCCCTGCATAGACAATGACACTAACTGTATAGGGATTTTTGTCAGTCTTATTTATGGCCATTTCTTTGGCACTGAGGACACAGCTTTGACCCTGTAGATGCTCAATAAATATGTAGCTAGAATGAAAGGAGGGAGGGGACTGAACTCCGATTCTCATGCTTCCCCAGCAAACACGCCACTGAGTAAGCCACTCATCTCCCCGCCCCCCAACCCCCTAGGTCACATCTCCCCTAACTTCCAGATAAAAGTAAAATTAAGTCGGATGTTCCTCGCAATGACACAGAAGGATCAATATCCACTCCCCCACCCACCCCCAATCAATCAACAAGCACGCCACTAGGATGAGGGTATTTGAAAAGGGACTTTAATGTCACCGAGGGGGAAAGAGTGCCACTCACGAGTCATTTGAAGGCTGGAGAGTTTAAATGGCTTTCCAACAATTACCCCACTGGGCCATGTCTTCCTGGCTTCGGTTTCCACTCTGCACACTAAGCTAGAACGCAGCTGAGACACGTAGTTGGGTAGCGTGAAAGACTGGGAGCCGCAGATTTTCCTTTCTTCTGTGACCCTACAGCCTAGTAGGTGGAAGGTCACTTATGGACTGACTCCCTCAGTAACCTTGGTCGGTATAGGATTCGTTCCCCCGAATATAGATGGCGCGCCATTCGAGGTCCAAACATTTAGTTGTTGCTTCAGGATATTGAAAAGTTTGGATGCTAATACATAGTGATAAAAGCCTCTAAGGCAGAAAAGTGGGAAGACAGTTGAGTTTTTGCATCTATTTACACTTACGTGTTGAACTATACTTGGGCCTTTCTTCCCTTAAAGGATAAAACAAACCAATACAGCACTTTTAATTAACTGCTGTTTTGCTCAGTTAGGGACATCTGTTCATGCCAGCCTCAGCAACAGTAGCAGCGATGAAGTCACAATGGTGAGCTAATATCTATGTACCCTTCCCATGGGAAAAACCTGGTAAGCACACTGCATCCCATTTTCTTGCAAGAACCCTGTTAAAGTTGGATGTAATGGTGCACACTTTTAATCCTAGTCCTGGGGAGGCAAACACAGGAGGATTTCTATGAGTCCAAGGCTGATTTGGTATGCATCGTGGATTCTAGGGTAGCCAGGGCTATCTAGCGTCTCTGTCTCAATAAAACGGAACAAAAGAACTCCGTTGATCAGGCATCAGCACAAAGTGCATTTTGTAGACTTAGAAATGGAGGCTTGGTGAGTCAGGGTAACCCAGGGTCAAATAAATGATGAGCCAGCCAATATGAGAGCTGGGATAATGAACTTACTTTGAAATCATCGATACGATTAAGTTCTAATATAACTTCAAAGTCGAAAAGAAGGTTGTCAAGCCGGCTCAGTACCTGAGGACACTTGTGCTGAGACACAGGACACATGACGGAAGGAGAGAACTGAATCTTGCTAATTGTCCCTTGCCTCCCACATATGTGCTGTGGCATGTACCACCGCAATATAAGTAAATGGAGAAAACGTTGGAGAAGAACTCATTAGACAAAACTAAATCTAGACTACTATGTGATTGTTAAGGATTGTAGAGAACTTCCGGACTGGTGGATACTTTGAAAGAGTTTGCATTTTAGACTTTGGGTTAAGAGGGAGTGTTTCCTTATATCGAAAAGATACTTATAACAAGTGAAGACTTAATATTACCCCTGGAGATTTAAAACAGTGGCTCGCTACCTTCCTAATGCTGTGACCCTTTAATACAGTTCCTCATGCTGTGGTGACCCCAACCAGAAGATTATTTTCATAACTGTAATTTTGCTACTGTTATGAATCGTAATATAAATATCCCTGTTTTCCGATGGTTTTAGGTGACATCTGTGAAAGGACCCTTTGACCTACAAAGGTGTTGAGGCCCCACTGGCTGAGAACCACAGCTTTAGAAGGAGCTATATGGGAAGGAAAGAGTATATAGTTCTCTGGTATCACTGGGCATGCTTTTTGATTGGTTTGATTTTTGAGAGGACAGGAGTGCCTTCTACCGTAGTTAGTAACTACTCACGTTTTTCTAAGTTAGTTATATAATGTATTACTGTGTCTATCACCTTGATGTTCACCCTTAGCTGTAATTGTAGGAAGCCATATATATATATATATATATATATATATATATATATATATATATATAGTTACACACAGCAATTTGATTATAGACAGCCTAATATATTCCTTTCCTCAGGTGTTATAACTAAAGATGTATAATAGCACCTTTTCAAAAAAAATGTGCCTTTAGTTTATATAAAACTCACACAGGGATTATTGGTTAAAATTATTTAAAGAAGCTACAGAAAAAGGGAACCCAGACATAGATGTCTAGTCAGTAAATGCATGATTGATTGAATAGATTGTGTGTGTGTGTGTATTCATGTATGCATGTGTGTGTGTGTGCCCAGGCCAGAGGTTTATGTCAAGCATCTTAATTTATGACTCTCAATTGTGTGTGTGTGTGTGTGTGTGTATGTTTGTATGTATTCATGTATGCATGTGTGTGTGCCCAGGCCAGAGGTTTATGTCAGGCATCTTAATTTAAGACTCTCAGCTTATTTTTTTGAGATAGGGTCTCTCATTTAACGGAAAGCTCGCCTTCTAAGCTAGACTTGCCAGCCAGCTAGCTCCAGGCATCTGCCCATCTCTCCAGGCACACATACTGCAGCCTTAGCTTTCTACCACGTGCAGCAGCAGCTTTTAAGCAAGCAATTGGGATCTGAACTCAAGTCTTCATCCTGGTGCAAGCACTTTGCCTGCTGAGCAGAGCTGTCTCCCAGCTGGCCAGCCACTAGAATGGATTCCTCCTCCAACAATTTAATAATGAGCTGGCTGGCTCTTTTAAAAAGTAGGGTTCACATTTGCTTGTTTTGTATTTGTTCTATTTGATGATCTAACTCCGCCAACATTTGGTCAAAATAGTCTGGAAACCGTGAGAAACCAGATTGCAAAATGTCAAAATGCTGTCATGAGTCACTGAGATATTAAGGCTTAATGATGAAGAACCTATGACAAGCACATACTGGAAGTCAGGTGGTATTCGAGCACATGAGGCGGTTTGAAGAAACAGAGAACCCTCAAAACCAGAATAGGGATTAAGAGTATTAGGTATTGGGAGCTCTGTAAGATTGTGTAGGTGACTGCTCTGACCTGTGATAGGAGGTGTGTGGGAACGGAGGGGACGCTTTCCCTATTGTCACATGCCTCCTGTTTCTTTCCCACAGTGTTTGTTAATTGAGAGCCTTTGTTCTTTGTATCATTGTATTCAATCTGTGGCTATCAGTCCCCAAGGCTCCCACCAACACAGATTTCTATAAGAAGTAAATGTCTTAAGATATTTTTGTTGAACTGAAACAGGATTATATGAAAGTAACTTATAAAGTTATATTTTACATTTGACTGTGTTGGGTGTTACACATTTATTATGTAGTGATCTTTCAAAAATATTTATGGTCCGTTCTTTTTATATATATTTGGGGAGGGGAACCCCAATTTGCAGAGAAAAATGTTTGTTGTTGTTGTTGTTTTGGTTTGGTTTGGTTGTTTGTTTGTTCGATGTTTTGTTTTATTTTGCTTGAGACAGGATTTCTCTGTGTAGCCCTGGTTGTCCTGGAACTCACTCTGTAGACTAGGCTGGCCTTGAACTCAGAGATCTGCCTGCCTCTGCCTCTCAAGTGCTGGGATTAGTGTTCACCACCACGTCCCATGATTTTGAGTTTTAATCCTTGTGCGACTTGGACAAGTGTGAAGAGCAAGCAGAGAAAGGGAAAAGGAGGTGCAGAAAGTGGGATGGATGCTTAGCTGTGGCCCCCAGGAAAAACCTCATGAAGACTGTAGAAAAAGGTTCCAAAGGAAAGCAGGCTTGTGTAGGGTAGGCAAGGAAGGACCTGGGCCAATCGGCCTGGTACTTTCAGAAGATGGAGGCATCTGATGCTGAAGTAGAGAGATGAAGATGCAGCAGAGTACGTGAGAACTGAGAAGTGATGACAGCCACAGGGGTGGGGATGGGCATCCCCAGATTAAAGTCACATAATTATGTTTAGCATTTCCTTATACTGAAAAAAAAAAGTCTCAATTTGTACCACCCAGTCCATCTCATTTACTTATTTTTTACCCTGAGTGGTATTGGAAGTTATTAGGGATTTTAAACAGATGATTGATATTACACACACACACACACACACACACACACACACACACACACACATATATATATATATATATATATATATATGGTTTTATCGAGACAGGGTTTCTCTGTGTAGCCCTGGCTGTCCTGGAACTCACTTTGTAGACCAGGCTGGCCTCGAACTCAGAAATCTGCCTGCCTCTGCCTCCCAAGTGCTGGGATTAAAGGAGTGTGCCACCACTGCCCGGCACGATATATATATTTTTAAGATACATGCTAAGAAAAGACTAAACAGGGGAACAGGTGAACAGAAGGAAGTGGGGACCAGCAGGAATGAACTGCAGAAAACCAGCCTAGAAACAGATGGACAGACCAATGGACCCACATATGGACATACAGGGAACCAGAGAGAGACACAGAGAGAGACAGAGAAAGACAGAAGGGGAAGGGGAGGGAGAGGGAGGGAGGGGAGGAGGGAAAATATAAGGGTACTTATAGTGTGTGACCTGGAAGAGTAAAATACCCATTTGCTGAGAAGCAGAAGTCTGAGGGGGAACGGAAGGAAGCTCCCCACTTTGACATGCTAAGTGTGAGCTGCCAGACATCTAAGTGCGGACACTGAGGAGGATCAGATCACAGTTTACAGATGATGTCTGAGGCGCTGAAACTTAGTTGAGATCATCCAGGGTCTAGGTGTGAATAGAGAAGAGGAGGGTCTGGCAAGCGAGCCCAAGCAGAGACAGCATTGTCCGTTAATGCTGCCATTCCAATGAGATGCTCTTGGAAGTCCTAAGGCATTCACAAAAATGGGTCTCGCTCACTTATGAGACCAGTTGTAATCATGTGTTGAATTCCATTGAGTTTCCATGGTCGGGAGGACATAAAGTATATAAAACGTCAAGTAAGATTAAAATTGGAAGCAGCACTCTAGGTTTCCACCAGAGGCACAAAGTCAATCAGAGAGAAGAATGGACAGCGACTGGGCCTGAGTGACAGTGGAGAGGCAAGGAGGGTAGAGCCGAGTCGGAGGAGAACAAAATCTTTGAAAGTCACACAGAAAGAGCTATGCTCGTTTTAGGGGACCGTTGCCTCGGAGGGCTTTGTACTCTTACATTGTTTAAAACTCTGTATCTCATGCATTGCCTAGGTTTGTCTCAAACTGGACACAAGTGATCCTCTAGCCTCAGCCTCCTGGATACTCGAAATCTGGGCACGCACCAGCTTGCCTACACATCATCCTGCCTTTCTTGATTTTGCATCCTGTTTGAGTTCTCAAAGCTGCACCTCTAGGAGTAACACTCTGCTGCCTAACGTTTTATGAAATTTGATTTGGAGAACAGGATGTTGGAGGGCATCTGCCAAAGGCACTGGGGCTGGACAGCCAATATCTTTTAAATGAAAATGTATACATTTGGCTGCAAATTTTTAAAACAAAACCTATTAGTGCTTTAATTAATGTTGCGCATTCTGCAAAGGAGAACAGCCGAGATGCAGTTGCACACGATGGGATGTCCCAGGGCATGCATTGCACATGATGGGATGTCCTAGCGCCTGCCCTACACTTTGCATGCTTGCACATGATCTCTAAGACACCAGATCTGTCTCCTATTGATAATGAAAACAAAAGTAAAGAAACCCTACTTTCCTGTCATATTTCATTTTTTAAAAGTCTTATGGGTCGAATAAGACGCTTTCTTTTTTTATATAATTTTTTGCATTTACTTGTTTGTATGTCTAGGATGTGTGTGTGTGTTTGTGTGTGTGTGTGTATGTGTGTGTGAGAGAGAGAGAGAGAGAGAGAGAGAGAGAGAGAGAGAGAGAGAGAGAGTATGTGTGTGAGTGGGGGGGGGGGGGACATGCCAGTACGTGAGTATGGATGTCAGAGGACAACATTTTCTTTTACCACATTGGTCTCAGGGACTAAACTCGGGTTGTCAGGCTGGGTGGCAAGGGTCCTTACTAACTGAGCATCATTGTTGGTCTGTATTACATTTCTCTTCTTGCCACCACTCTCCTGCAGCTGGCAGAGGCGCAGAAGTTTCCCAGGGCCTCGGCGATGTTTGTTGATGGTACTCAATGCTTCATGTCACAGCTCCTCAGTCAGAAGTTATTATGAGTGGTCTCCGATGGCCTCCACAGATGGCTTCCACATGCCATCTAATTTATTTGCACCAACAGTGTGTCTTTTGGCTCCAATTGGAAAAGGCTTCTCTGTTTTAAAATGGAATTGGGGGGGGGTGTGATCATTCTTTATATCTTCCCTTCCAACATGGCCCTCAAACTTCCCCCAGAAATCTGTTTTTCTTTATTCCTTCTACATTCCTGTGCTGAGTCTTGGATGTTCCTCTTCACAGTAAAAAACAAACAAACAAAAAAAAAAACCCACCTCCCTTGGGAATTAGCAAGATGGCTCATTGGGTAAAAGGGGTAGCCATGCAAGTGTAATGACCTAACTTTGATCCTTGGAACCTACCTCTATACACTGCTATAGCCCTTGTGTCCTCTGCCCCTCTTTTCCCTGCTACACACACACACACACACACACACACACAGAGAGAGAGAGAGAGAGAGAGAGAGAGAGAGAGAGAGAGAGAGAGATTAAAAAACATTAAAGACGTCCTCAAGTTCCTGTTAGCATTCTCAGCTAAAGAGCTTGCCTCCTTCCTACCTAGTAAAACCTCTAAGAACGGCATCACTGTCTATCTCTCCCCCTACAGCCCAGTCCTCATACAAACCTCTATCATTGCTCATCCGTTATAATGTTCCTGAAGGCTCTCTCCATGGTCTCCTTTGTTCTCCAGTCTCCTATCATGAAGGATGCTTTATTGTTATTTTGAGATGGGATCTAGCTATGTAGATCTGACTGCCCTGGAGCTCACTGAAGAGAGTGGGCTGGCCCAGAGCTTACAACTAGCCTACCACCCATACCTTCCAAGGGCTGGGGACTGAGACTGTCAGTCGCTAAGTCAAACTGAAGGAATCCCTTCCTAACGCCACCCCAGTCTTTACTGTGGCATGACAGGCCTTTCCTGAGCATTGGGCCCCTCCCACCCTCTGTCCCCATGGCCGTAGCTCTGGCCTCCAAGGTGTCTGTGAAAGGACGTATCACTCTGAGCTTCTAGTCCACTCTCTCCTCCTGACTGATACTTCCTTGACTTAAAGAACTCTTTTTTTTTCAATTTTTAGACATTTTAATTATTTCGATTTTTAAGATTATAATATAATTACATCATTTTTCTTTATATTCCCCCTCCAAACCCTCCCAGATATATCTCCTTGCTCTTGTTTTCTTTAACTGTTGTTACATAATATATTGTTAGATAATATACATAATGTATATCTATATACATTTACGTTCCTAAATACCTAACTACAACCTGCTAGCTTTGCATGTTAGTTGTGTGTGTTTGTGTGTGTGTGTGTGTGTGTGTGTGTTCAGAGATGAACAATTGGTATTAGATAACCAATCAGTGTGCTCCTCCCTGGGGAAGACTGTTTCTCCCACTCTCCACATTTCTTAGCTATTCTTTGTGTAGAGTTGAGACCTCCTGGGCTTGCCCAGTCCATGTTAGCATATCTAATGTTGTTGCCCGTGTTTGGCTCATGTTTAGACAGTGAGACTTGCTGTGTGCACCTTCTGACATTACTAGAACACACACTTTTACAGCAAACCCTCTGATCCTCTGGCTCTTACAATCATTACACCCCTCTTCTGCAATGACCTCTGAGCTCCACCTCTGGGTAGGGGTTGTTTTGTAGATGTGCCTGGGCTCTACAACTCTGCATTTTGATTGACTGTAGTTTTCTATAATAGTCTGTCTGTTGTAAAGAGAAATTTCCTTGGTGGTGGGTGAGGACCACATTTATCTATAGGTCTAAGGGCATATATTTAGTCTGTAGTTAGGGATTATGCTTGTTTGGTAAAGTGGTGGTGGCAGGTTCCTCCAAGGTCTATCACTTTGCTAGCCCTGGATAGCTGGCTGGATTTCTAGCATCAGGCGTGATTTTCTTCTTGTTGAGTGAGTGTTAAGTCCAGTTAAAGAGTTGTTCGTTACCACCAAGGTATGTGTGCCACTACTGCACCCTTGGGCTGTCATGGCTGTAATGCCATGCTTGTCATAGTGCTCCTAGGTATTGTAGCTAGGTAGGACTATTGGTTGCTTCCCTCCTTTGGAAGCTTGCATGGCACCTTCTGGTACCGTAAAAGCTAGGAATGACTCTTCTTTGACCATCTCCATCAAGTTCTACTTCTCATACACTTACCTAAGCTCTTACTCAAGATACTTTAGATGGATGGATGGATGGGTGGGTGGGTGGGTGGGTGGGTGGATGGATGGATGGATGAATGAATAGATGGATGGATGGGATGGATAGATGGATAAATGGATGGATGGATGGATGGACGGACAGACGGACGGACGGACGGACGGACGGATGGATGAATAGATGGATGGGTGGGATGGATAGATGGATGAATGAATGGATGGATGGGTGGACAGATGGATGGATAGATGGGATGGGTGGACAGATGGACAGACGGACAGGGATGAATGGATATATGGATGAAGAGATGGGTGGATGGAAAGATGGCAGACAGGTGGATGGATGGATAGATGGGTGAAGAGATGGGTGGATGGAAAGATGGCAGACAGATGGATGGATGGATGGATGGATGGATGGATGGATGGACAGATGGACCAATGGGCAGATGGGTGGACAGATAGATGACTAGATAATTCATATTCATCCTTAAGGACTTTGCTTAGGCTCCATCTCTTACCAAAATTCAGGAGTAGGTATGCAGTGCACATCCATCACAAGCACGTGTCCGAGCACTCTACACTCACTTCTGTTGTAGCTGCCATCACATTCTTTTGTGAACTCCTTAAGGAAGTGCCGACCACACCTAAAGAAACACTATCTGAGTGTCTAGCATGCTACCTGCCATTAGGTAGATATTTATCAAATAAATGAACCCTGAGATTACCACTGTGAATATTAATGATGACAACTCCTCATGTTTTTTTGTGATTTAAGGTTCTTTGATGGCAGAGAATCAGGTATGAGGCACATAAATAGAATGTTTGAGAAGCAACTTGCCAAGTGCCTCTTAAGTTTGCCTTTGGGAGGACAGATTCCCAGGCAGACAATTGACAAGTATAATATTTCACCGAGATGATCTCATGGGTTCCATTCCTTTGCAAACCCAAACCACAGGCTCTGTTCCTAGTTGCCAGAGGCCTGGCACAAAGGGAAGACTCGTCTATTCCTACCTCTTGGCAACGGTGCAAGGTGCATGGAAAGGTTTACTCCAGGATCTCATTCAGGTTGTCACCAGTGTCACTGCAAATGACTGGAAAGGGTGCCTTGCGCATATGTTTCTGCGATACAGCCAACTGGCTCTCACTACACTGTGCTGATGGCAGTGGTAATTGTTTGGGAATTCTGGAGAGCAAGCCTCTTGATGGCTATCTCTGGGCAAGCTTTCATGGCTGTTGGCTTGTTTGTGTAAAGCCACAAGTGTCCCTCCCTCTCCCAAAGGCCTTCTCTTTCAATTAAGCCAAATCCAACATTCACCTCACCTGCTTACCTGGAGCTAGTTGAGAGATAGACCAATTTTTTTGGAGAAAGAATTTAAATATCAGCCAGGCCATGGTAGCATATGCCTTTAATCCCAGCACTTGAGAGGCAGACGCAGGCAGATCCCTAGGTTTAAGAGAAATCTGATCAATGGAGTGAGTTCTAGAACCGCTAAGGCCATACAGAGAAACTCTATCTTGACTCCTCCCCAAAAGAGTTTAAATATCACTTTCTTGGCAAAACAAACAATATTTGGGATGTCTAAACTGGGTCTTGTCTCTTCTAGTTAACTTGTATATATCTGGTTACATTTATGTATCTGTGTATTTAAGGACTTCATAGTCTAATTGAGAGTTTCTCTCTCTCTTTTTTAAATTTAATTTCTTTTTATTTTTTACTTATTCACTTTACATCCCCCTCACTGTCCCCCATTCCAATCACCTCCTCCTGCAATCCTTCCCCCCATCCCTCTTCCCCTTCTCCTCTGAGCTGGCGAGTGCCTCCTTGGGTATTCCCCCCAACCTGGCACTTCAAGTCTCTACAAGGCTAGGTGCTTCCTCTCCCACTGAAGCCAGATAAGGCAACCCAGCTAGAAAAACATATCTCACATACAGTTAACAGCTTTTGGGATAGCCCCTGCTCCAGTTGTTTGGACCCACAGGAAGATAAGCTGCTCATCTGGTACATATGTGTGGGGAGACCTAGGTCCATCCTGTGTATGTCCTTTGGTTGGTGGTTCAGAGTCTGAGAGGCCCAAGGGTCCAGGTTACTTGAATCTCTTGGTCTTCCTGTGGAGCTCCTACCCACCTTTTAGGACCTACACTCCTTCCTCATATTCTTCCATAAGAGTCCCCAAGCTCCATCCACTGTTTGGCTGTAGGTCTCTACATCTGTCTGTAACTCATATCTCTTAAGAATAGATAATAATTGAAAGAATAGATAATAATTGAAGGGAATCCTGCGGGAAAATACCTATAGAAAGTCACCTTTCTGACTAGCTGGAGACTCTGGAGTGCTGGTTGGCAGGAAGGGAGAGGGGAAGATGAAGTTGACCTTAGAGGCTCAGGGTCTAATTTTTCAGGACTTGATCCTGGAGATTCAACAGCAGCCCTGGGTTAGGGTAACATAGTCAGAGCTGTTAAGAAAGAAAACTCAGGGATCAGCCTAAAAACAAAGATGACAACAACAAAAAACCCTTGAGCAAAATTTAAGAGATTAACTTCAGTAGTGATACATATAAATTCCTCTGTTCAAAACTCAGCTGTACTACCATCAGCACAGAGGTGTGGCTGACTTATCAGCCATTCATGTGAAAAGAAAAAAAAAAAAACCCTGAGGGTTTTAGTTGACTGTGATTTCAGTGTGAATCATCAACATATCGTGACTGCCAAAAAACCTGAATGCAATCTTAGGCCACATTTGCAGAAGAGCTGCGTTCCAAGAGACGGGAGAGAATAGTCCTCTGTGCGCTCCCTTGTCAGAGAGCGGCTAGAATATTATGCTCAGGTCAAGATTTTCCTATTTAGAGAAAGCTGGGCAGAAGAAATGAGAGCAATTAGAACCCTTGTTATATAATGAACAATTAACTTGGGATATTTTGCCTTGGAGAGGATTTATGGATGTTCAGGGATTGCTAACATTCTTGGGATATTTGAAGAGGGATTAAATGGACTCTGATGCTTTCAGAAGGCAAGGGTATGACCAAAGAGAGACTTTCTAAAAACCTAAATATATCCAGAGTCTGAACAAACTCTTCAGTCTCTTGTGCCAGGGAATGTTTTTTAAAAAAAAAAAAAAAGTCGGAGGATCCGCAGTGGGAAGCTTATGTGCAGAGCTGGTAGTCTCGGGACCTCTGGCACTGTCCCCTCCAACTCCGAACACACTCATTTTGACTTAGGGAATTCTTTACATCCATCTTGTTGAAGATCTGAGGGCTTGTGGCCGGCACTGGTGAGCCCCGTGACAGCTGAGCAGCTGCCCTCTGCTTCGGTGTACACGATCATGGGAGATCTCGTGTTTTTCTGCCATGGAAGGAATAGCCCTGCTTCTTAACCATTAACCACAAGGAAGTCATTTCACAACCAGGGGAAGGGAAAGAAGACAATGAAAATGAGTCCCTGCTATCTGGGTCTTTGCTTTGTACCAATGAAAGACATTTCATCTACATGTTATAATCGGGCCAGCTGCATGTGGCCATTTGAGAGTGGATTGGAGCCTTCCCCCGCCCCCAATCTGGGCTATGCTAATGTAGTGGAAATTCTAACCTTTACATCAGCTGGCCAAGTCTATTGCTGTCCCTCCAGATAAAACTCTGTCATCTCTCACTCCAGTGGAGCCTAAGTAGCTGTCATGTCCTTATTCAGGGGACTTTCAGGTCTTCATTTATAAACTGGGTCAATGTAAGAAAGACTCAGATAAGGCACATGTAAATGTGTTTATAGATGGCAGAGTACTGTATAAATACCATTAACACATCTCTATCACATTACTAAGGAAGAAGACATTTTCAGCCACTTCATTTAGTGACCAGATATTTGGTTCTAGGAACACAGTAAGGAACAGAATAAAGTCCACTTCTATCACCCAAACAATAGATGTAAATAGACTTTTCTTTTTAGAAATTATTTTTATTTCCTGAGAATAAGTGTTTGCTTGAATATTATGCCTGTACACCACAGTTGTGAGTATCATGTGGGTGTGGGTAATTGAACCCAGGACCTCTTCAAGAGCAGCCAGTACTCCTAACTACTGAGTCGTCTCTCTAGCTCCCTAAATGGACTCCTTTAGAACAACAATCAGGTGTAAATTAGGGACTTCTTGTCGTAACTTTGAGTATTGGTCAATGTTTCCTAGATCATCGAGGACCTAGCATTTTTTTACTGAGTGCTTTTAGAGAGACATTTAGTTGAAAACAAATATCAGTCTTGGTTATATAATAACAGATAAATGAATTACATGCTTTAAAAAACCCCATAGACTAGTCATCTCCTTGGACAGTAACAAAGTAGCAATGTTAGATTTAGAAACGAACACATCACGGGGAGAGGAGGATTTCTTGTCTCTTCAGTCCATATTTAGTTCTGCCTATCTACTGGGACTTTACAAATTATTTAAAAATTGTATAATGAATGTCAAGTGCCAGATAAAGAGCTAAGTTTTAAGAGCTATTTTTAGGTGGCAATGTCACAGCCAGATGAAAACCAAATGCCTTAGCAAGACTGAAAGAAATGTACCCACCTACACCTTTTTGGTATTCCAGACTCCTGAAGTAATTTCTAAGTGAGTCCATCTAGAGGTTGCTCCGTAGAGAACTAACACTGAGCAAGCACTTATGGTCTCAGTTCAGAGCTGGGTTCAGAGCTCTGAGCTTGCCTTTAGTCTTTGGCTACAGGTAAATAGTCCTGGCGACTTTTTTAAAAATAATTTTTAAAAAAAAATTTAAACATTTATTTATTTATTTTATGTATGTGAGTACACTGTAGCTGTCTTCAGACACACCAGAAGAGGGCATCGGATCCCATTACAGATGGTTGTGAGTCACCATGTGTGTCTTAGTCAGGGTTTCTATTCCTGCACAAACATCATGACCAAGAAGCAAGTTGGGGAGGAAAGGGTTTATTCGGCTTACACTTCCATGCTGCTGTTCATCACCAAAGGAAGTCAGGACTGGAACTCAAGCAGGTCAGGGAGCAGGAGCTGATGCAGAGGCCATGGAGGGATGTTCTTTACTGGCTTGCCTCCCCTGGCTTGCTCAGCCTACTCTCTTATAGAACTCAAGACTCCCAGCCCAGGGATGGTCCCACCCACAAGGGGCCTTTCCCCCTTGATCACTAATTGAGAAAATGCCTTACAGTTGGATCTCATGGAGGCATTTCCTCAACTGAAGCTCCTTTCTCTGTGATAACTCCAGCTGTGTCAAGTTGACACAAAAATAGCCAGTACAATGTGGTTGCTGGGAATTGAACTCAGGACCTCTGGAAGAGCAGTCAGTGCTCTTAACTGCTGAGCCATCTCCAACCCTCCTTGTGACTTTCTATGGCAGGTTTGCTGTCAAAATGAATCAACTTTTCGAATAATATGCTCTTCCAATGTCTCTTAAGGTGTTTTTTAAGTTAGTCAGGGACTTATAACTTGTTTAAAGAATACATCAGTTTAAAATAGAGTAACCAGAACATACAAGCACGCATTCACACACACGCACATTTCTTTCTTTCTTTCTTTCTTTCTTTCTTTCTTTCTTTCTTTCTTTCTTTCTTTCTTTCAGTTTTTCGAGACAGAGTTTCTCTGTGTAACCCTGGATGTCCTGGAACTCACTCTGTAGACCAGGCTGGCCTCGAACTCAGGAATCTGCCTGCCTCTGCCTCCCAAGTGCTGGGATTAAAGGTGTGTGCCATCACTGCCCGGCTATAAGAACTTTATGAAAGATGTTTCAGGCTCACATGAAAGTCCACAGCCAGGA
Source organism: Mus caroli (assembly GCF_978045245.1). NCBI lineage: Eukaryota > Metazoa > Chordata > Mammalia > Rodentia > Muridae > Mus > Mus caroli. The sequence goes on from NW_028227264.1 coordinate 93,147,949, forward strand.
GTTTTGTGGTGCTGCCTTCTTTTCACTCCCCCTTCCCCCTTTAGAAACCTAACAAGTAAAGTGGACAACCACTTCTGCATGGTCTTGTCTGTACGCTAAGCCTGTGTGCTGGCTGGGACCATGGGAATGATGCTATGTATGCAGCTGACCCCCAGTGCTGTTTTCTTCAAAGGCCATTTTAATCTTTTGGACCATTTCTAGTTAGTTATTGGCATCCCTTGAGCTGCTGAGAAATTAAACTTAAGTCGGTGAGTGCCACCCTTAAGTATCTGAAGGGTTTCCATACTGAAGATTAAATAGGCTTACTTTGGATGGCTCCAAGTTGAGTATTAGATATTCCAGAGGACAGGGAGAAGTGTCTTTCACGTGTAACTACTGACTACTCATGTTGCTTCCCCAAAATCCTTTGTCACCACAGCCCCCTCCTACCCTTCTGCCAATGAGTTCAGCTGACATGTGACCAGAAATATCATTTTTCTTAGGATCTAAATAATGCAAAACAGATGTAATAGAAATGTGGAGATGATGTATTTTGCATCATAATTTGAATGGAGAGCCGACTCTTCCCCTCCCCCACTCTCCAATACAATAGCCTTCCTTCCTCGTCATTCCTGCTTCTTTGTCTCCTCCTGACTGGAGGTAACTGCGTAAATGTGTGTCTCAGCACAGCATTCATCCCCGCTTATTAGGCCCCGGTCTTCACCGAAGCAACTGGGTTTCTTCCCAAAGAACTGAACCAGAAGCCCCGGGGGTCTTTTCTTTTCTTTTTTTTTAAACAGATCTTGCCTGAGTTTATTTGTAAGAACAGCATAGGACACTGGTCATCTGCAAATAGTGTGTGGGGAGGTGTGTCACAGCAGTCCGTCTGTCTTCACACTGGCAGGAGCCTTTTCTATGGGGCCTTCACAGGGGCCTGTGTACCTTTGGAGGCCTGGGCACCTTTGGGAGCCTGGGCTGGAGCTGAAGCCTGGGCCTTAGCTGGAGCTTTGGTTTGAACCTTAGGCTTCGGTTGTCAGAGCCTCTGACCCTTGGCCATGTAGCTTCGAATCTGCTTCCCAAGCTTAGGGTGAGCGATGAAAGCTTGAGTTTGGGGCCTTTTGGCATCTTGGGCTTGATGGCCCGAGGCTTCACCAGGGCCTTGTTGGCCTCTGCGTGCGCCCTCACTGCCTTTGCATTGCTGGCCTGCATCTTCTTCATCCTTTCTTGTTGTGCTTCTTGGCCAAGCGCATGTTCCTCAGGAACTTGGGGTCAACCCCTTAAGAGATTCGTATCTTTGCGACTGGGGTTTCTTAATGCCATTTCTGTGCCATTTGCGGGACTGGTTGTGTGTGGTGTGGTTCTTGGACTTGGCCATGTCTGCACGGTAACCCACGGTTCCCGCAGCACCTGGGACCGGAAGAGCCCCCATGGGTCTTTTCAAATTGACTATTGCTTAAGTTAAGGGGGAAAAAAAACTTTGACATCCATTTTGACATAAAAATATACAGTCAGAAAAAGAAATCTTCAGAAATAGAGGTTAGAATTTGCTTGGTATTATAGAAGGGGAAAAAATGGAAACACTTTCATTGGTGGCTTAGGCATATAAATAAAAAAGAGGCCATTTGCTGCTCAGCCAGAGTGGTAAGTAGTCGAGAAACTATGCAGCAGGGAGCACTATAAACAGTTTACCCAGAGGATGAAAGCTAAGCTTTTATTCTCTTAACCATTTGAAGGACTTTTCCGTGTTGAATATAAAAGGAATTTTTCTAATGCAGGATTAAAAATTACAGGAGACAGACTACAGCTCAAGCAGAAGACCTTTAATGAAAACCATCCAGCAGTAAATGTGCGGCTTGATGATGGGAGGATCTTATAGCAAGTGGGTGTGTCTGACAGCAGGTGGGTGTGTCTGACAGCAGGTGGGTGTGTCTGACAGTAGGTGGGTGTGTCTGACAGCAGGTAGGTGTGTCTCACAGCAGGTGAGTGTGTCTCAAAACAAGTGGGTGTGTCTCATAGCAAGTGGGTGTGTCTCAAAGCAAGTGGGTGTGTCTCAAAGCAAGTGGAAGAGTCTCAAAGCAAGTGGGTGTATCTCACAGCAAGTGGGTGTGTCTCACAGCAAGTGGAAGGGTCTCAAAGCAACTGGGTGTGTCTCACAGCAAGTGAGTTTGTCTTACAGCAAGTGGGTGTGTCTCACAGCAAGTAAGTGTGTCTCAGCAAGTGGGTGTGTCTCACAGCAAGTGGGTATGTCTCATAGAACAGCTCTGCTGTAAACCCAATGGCTCATAAACATTCTTTAAAATCCTGTGCTTCAAACTCTTCCATAGAATCTCTACTTTCTGAGCAGAAGAAAACAGCCTAATTTTATGGTGTTGTTTGCTCTTTAGGAGTCATAAGAATTAGACTTACTGATCTCTGGGTTGGCAGAGAGTGCTTCAAGATACACAGTACAGGAGCTAGAGAGATGGCTCAGTGGTTAAGAGTTCAATTCCCAACACCCACATGGCAGCTCATATAGGGTTTGCTTTAGACCTGAGATAATTCTTCCTCCTCTGTAAGCCCAGTTCCAAGAGATCTGACACAGACATCCATGTAGGCAGAACACCAGTGCACACAAAAAAATAAATAAGTCATTAAAAATATGCTGTACAAATTGGATAAGTTTCATGCTTTGTTTTTTTTAAAGGCCAATTACTTGCTGGGCTTTCTCTTTGCAAGCCTTCCTCCTAAGTCAGCTCGCTGTTCTTTCCCTTAATTCAACTCTCTTGAAACTAATCCTCATACTGCAGACTGGAACTTAAAGGGAAAAGATATGTGAGCTTAATCTTTACTGGGAAAATTTTTCATGGTGGTAATTAATACTGGACCTCAAGGTCTCCTACCAGTGAAGGGCAAAGTGGCCCTGTCCTCCCTACCACTCCAGTAACCGCAAATATTTGTCTGTGGCCTAAGGCAAGTTGGGAGGTCCTTTTGAGGTCTATTTGTTTGGTAGCCAGGAACTCCCCACCAGGGAAACGGCTAGTTAGAAGCTTGTTTTCAAACCTTCAGCAGGACATTTGGTTGCTCCTGATAAAGTCTGAAGAAAAAGAAAGAAAGAACATTCTAGTGTTGTTTGTGTTATAGAAGTCTCCCAGTTTGCACACTTACATTGAAAAGAAGGCTCATGTAACTGTGGTTTTCTGTAGCAAAATAGATAGATAGATAGATAGATAGATAGATAGATAGATAGATAATATCACTTTTAATATACTTGATTTAAAAGAATACCTCTCTTGTCCCACCTCATAGAAGAAATTCCCTTTTCATTTTCACTACAGATTTCCGCATTAGTATCCTTTGATGTCATAGTTAAGTGGCCAAGGCAAAGAAGAATCTAAAAGCTTTATTCTGATTGCACTGAATGGAGGAAGCCAGACCAAGCAAAAGCCTAGGAGGTCAAGAAATAAAACCCCCACCCGGAGGTGTCAGAGTTTCCCTGTACTTCAGGAAAAGGGGATAGCTTCTACTATTCTGACACTGAGCATGTCTTCCTAACCCAACAAACTGTAGAGAACAAACTCTGCAACTTGTTCAAAGGAAAAAAAAAAAAAAAAAAAAAAAAACCTCTCAAGTAGAATCCTCAACCCTTCAGAGAGGAAGGGAAGCAGAGCCTAGAAGGACTAACAAGAGGAGAATTGCATTTACACGTGCAGACTGACGTATGGAAATCAGATGATTTTATATTTTTTTTCTCTTGTCTCATTCCTAACATTGCACGAGTTACAATATCCTAACAGTTCCAGCTCTGAAATGACTTTGACTCACCAAGGATTATCGGCTCTAAGATTTAGCAAAAAAAAAAAAAAAAAAAAGTAACTACCTAAGCCAGTTGTTCTCAGGTCCTAGACGTAGACAACTCAAGATTGTGATCCTAGAGAGTAGAAACAAAAATGGCGGGCCTTAGGGTTGCCTCTGCTCACTGGTGATTACTAGTCGGACACTGCCAAGCCTCAGCATGGGAAGGAAATCTAGATTCCAGTGGCTGGGCTGAGGAGACATAGAGGGATGTGGAGAAAAGGAAAGGCTGCTACCACTCACGAGGTTACTAGAGAGAGGAGGGGTGCACCTAAGAGAAAAACTGGAGATCAGGGCAAAGGTTGACTTGGACTTTTGGCTGCATTCCAAATGGGATGTGTGTACCCTAAACCTCAACAACAGTGGAGGAAGCACCTCCAGAAAGCTACAACTGAACACTTCTGAGTAGTTCCACACAGTGGGAAATAGTTGGTCTTCCCAGTACACAGAATGAGAGACAGCATCCTTCAGAGTTGTTACAAGGATCTCAGAAAGCTCTAGTGGTGGAGCTAAGAGAGCCCTAGACTACAGATGGCACAGGATTCGTTATACCAAACATGAAAGAGAATGTTTCTGGGGAGATGGCTCGGTGGGTAAGAGTGCTTGCTTTGCAAATGTGGGGATCTGAGTTTGAATCCCCAGCACCCATGTATAAAGCAAGGCAAGGCTGCATGTGCATATAACTCCAACATTGAGAGAAGAGACCAGGAGATTTGGGACGCTCACAAGTCATCCAACCTTGTCAAAATGGTGAGCTTTTCCTTCAGTGAGAGACCTTGTTTCAAGGCAATAATGCAGAGAGTAAAAGATGAAGACATCCACTGTCCTGCTCTGGCCTCTATACACACACACACACACACACACACACACACACACACACACACTCACACTCAAGGTAATAATTTATCCCACACAAACTAATTTTACATCACATTTAAGTCTAACCCATTTTAGAGACATACATAAAAACCTACCAAGTAACAATCTGAAATTCACAATGCCTAATCTCTAAACAAAAATTATCAAATTATATATATATATATATAAAATTATAATTATATATATATAAAGTGGCTCCAAACCAGGAGAAAAGTTAATAGAAATATACCCAGCCAAAGAACCCACAGCCAGTAGAATCAGCCGACAAGGGCATCAAGCAACTGTTGTAAGTATACTACACATGTTCAAGACAACATGAACATGTTGAAGAGAACCACGGCATACATGAAAAACATTAAAATGGCAATTCTTGAAATGAAACACACAGTGTCCAAAATGAAAAATCACACATGCTGCATAAAAAAAGAGATTATGCAGTTCAGAAAAAAAAAAAAAAGATGCCACCAATAGGAACTCTAAAAGAATGAGAGCAGAGGCAAAGGAGATTGATCAAAATAATAAAAGACTATTGAACCATGGGAGAAGATCGGGTGTTCAGAGATTCGTGCAATGAGAGTCTCAAAGTAGCAGAAGGCAAAAAAAAAAAAAAAAAAAAAAAAACTTTTCCAAGCAAGGTGACAGTTGTCAATCTACAGACCTAAGAAGACTCACCTCAATGAGTCTCGGGTGAAAAAAGACAGAATGAGATTGCTGACACTGCCAACAGAATTCATACAAGAAAAGGTGGCCATTTCTGGCCCATATACCACCTGTAGACCTTAAAAACAATATTAAGGAAGTCTCAAGAACCTCACTAGTGAGTTCACATTGTTGTATTTTATAAAAAAGAGAGTCAGGATTTGTTTTGTAGAGCCAGGTATGGTGAGATGGGAGGGTTGCCTTGGTGAGCCCATGCTGGGCATCCCTTCCCCTGAGGTACCAGTCATACGATGGATATGATATAGAATAGAGTTTATTTAGGGCATGGGAAAGGGGGTTGGGAAGAGACTAGAGAAAGAGGCAGAGACAGAGACAGACAGAGACACAGACAGACAGAGACAGAGAGAGGAGAAGCTGGCCAGGAGCACTTGGAGAGAGTGGGTAAGAGGGAAGGGAGAGACGGGGAGTGGGGTAAGGGAGAGAAGAGAGTCAGGGAGAGAGAAGGGTCAGAGATAGTAACAGATCGAGGAGTGGCCAAACAGCCCCTTTATAAAAGTAATCCAGGCCTACCAGGCTTGCCAGGTAACTGTTGGGCGGAGTTTAGAAGGAATGCCAACACAGATCACATACAAACCAACCTGAAACAGACCATCAGCCCAAGTATAAGAGCTTAAACCCACAAAATTTGTTTTTTAAAAAGTTTATATGACCCAGGGTTGAATCAAATATTTCATAGATGAGATTCGAGAAGCACCAACTACAAAAGAAAAATGCAAGTTACACTTTAAAAAAAATTAAAAAGATGTTGCTTTTAAAGCACTTACGAAAATAAGTGCCTGGCTGAGAGGATTTGAAAGTCTAATGCCTGAATATGTGTTTACATGGAATAATTCATGAAAGTCATAACTCAAGAATAATAACAAAACTGGGCGAGAGCTTTGGATAGACACTAAATCAAAGGAATGTGCCCAACCATGATAAGACACTTAATCCTGCCAGCCAACGGAAAAATGAATTAAAATCATACAAGATATTGTTCGTATTCACTATAAAGGCTACAGTGAAGATGACTGGTAAAACCAAGTATCGACAAGGACGTGTGGCAGCTAAAGCTTTTCCTTATGCACCCATAGCAGGGATACAGAAGGACTTTACCTAAAGCAAGACTTTATCTGAAGCCTGGAAGTTCCTCACCCACAGGCACTTCATTCACCACACCCCCTAGCCAGCTTTCCTCAGGAGAAGCAATGCCTTATGTTCTCTTATGACTTCCGTGTGACACTTCAATGTGTAACTCCCCCTCCCCCAATACCTCTCAACTAATGAATGAATATTCCCCTATTTCTTTCTTGTTTCTCTTTCCTCCTCCCAATTTCTTTCTTGAAACCTAACTGCACCCTCATTCCCTCTGAAAGTATTCTGCATTCAGTAGGGTGTGGCAGCTCAGACCTTTTAGTTCCAGTCTATCTATGTAGTTCCAGGCTAGCCAGGGATACACAGTGAGACTCTGTCTCAAAATAAACAACAGAAAACTATTCTGTATCCAGACAAACTAGGCAAGGTTTCCAGTCTTTTTCCCTCCTTTAGACTAGCATCTAACTTTTTATTTCTTTGGGCTTTGATAGTAAAAAATGAATAAGAGAGAGAGAGAGAGAGAGAGAGAGAGAGAGAGAGAGAGAGAGGGAGGGAGGGAGGGAGGGAGGGAGGGAGGGAGGAAGGAAGGAAGGAAGGAAGGAAGGAAGGAAGGAAGGAAGGAAGGAAGGAAGGGAAAGGAAAATTTCTATTCTATTCCATTCATCCCTGACCCTTTCTTATATATTTCTTCCTGGCTCTTCTCTTTCCATCTCAGCTCCTCTTCTCTTGACCCACCCCTCCCCCAGCTGCCTCTGCCTGGCTTCTTCTCTTATCATGTTAATTCTCCAGAAGGAAGACTCCAGTCTCTTGGTCATCTATTTTCACTCTCTAAATAACTGGAGTTAGCTGAATTTGGACTCCATCAACCTGGGTTCAGGCATTAGTTGAGTCCCAGCTACATGACCCTGAACAAGTTAGCATTTTCTCAGAGTTACTCTATCTGAAAGATGAGAATAAATAATACCATACCCTAGGTGTACTTTAAGGATAAAATGAGATTTAAAAGGAGGGGGGGTGAGGAAGGAAGGAAGCTGTTGATAATTAAAAGTCATTGTCAAGCATGTCTGGGTTTTAACAAATACGTATTTACAATATGGCTTAAGCTTTTGCTGTGCGAGGAGAGGAACTCCTCGGTGTCCATAGAGCTCATAGTCTAGAGAAAAATACAAACAATTAAACAAATTAAGAAATGAGCATGGTAAGTCCGGAAGTCTTGAAATAGGACGGACATCTAAGGTGGGCTCTTGATGAGGAGGGACAAGAAAGCCAACTTCCTGAATAAACTGTTATAGGAGATGAGACCTGTAAGACAGGGTGAGTTGGCCAAGTCACAGGGTAGGTAACAGGTGACCAGGACAGAGGGATGTGTTCCAGGTGAGGAGCAGATTTGGAAGGGAGCTTTCTAGGGACAGGATGAGCTTCACTCTGGGAGAGAAGGGCAGGTGCAAACCATGAGGTCATCCGTACATTCCCGTCATAGAGCAAGCAACTAGAAGATCCTGATGAGCCAGGATGTGAGCCAAGCCTGCGCTAAAGAACACAGGTCATCCATGTCAAAGCGCTACCCAGGTAGATGGATAGAATCTGAGGGGTTTGTCAGTAAGTCCTAGACATTGACTGGCGTTCACTGATTGGCCTGTGTCTCAAAGAAAGCAAGGTGCCCAGGGAAACACTGTGTACCAGTCATTTTATTTGTTAAGAGTAGTGATTTTTTTGAAGACATCTTTACATTTGATACTTTTTGTTTATATATATATAAACATATTTGTTATATATATAAGCATATAAACATTTTTGTATATATATATGTGTGTGTGTGTATATATATGTATATATATATATATATATATATACCCTTCATGGCTTTCTCGTGTGCAACACAGGAATGAGTATTATCAGTTTTTCCAAGGATACAGTCAATCCCATCCACTATTAGTATAACAAGTAGAAGTCGGAGACAGCATATGCTCTCTTTCCTAATCCTACAGAGCAGGAGTGGATAACTACAAAGGTGTAAGTGGGATTAGTGGGGAAAATTCTTAAATGGGAGCTTCTGGTTCTTACTGTCGCTGAGCTGCTGACTGATCGTGTAAAGCACTCTGAGCTTTGCAGGACTAGATCATCAGCCCTAAGGACTCCGCTGCCAGAGTCCTTTGATTCTGACTTCTGACTTAAAGGAATCGCTAGCATTCCATATGGATGGGGGGACTTGGGGGCATTTGTTTCCAGCGCAATCTTTGTTTTTACTTTGCTCCTCTGCTGTTTTCTTGTCCCTCCCGTCGGTCCTGTCTTTCTCCTTCCCTTTGAAGATACTTAAGAAGGGCCCTTTCATCACGCTAAAACCGTAAATATGCCCTTGAAACACGCAAAGAAGCTTTTGTGTACTTCCAACGGGAGGTTATTATCGGACAAGTAAGTCACTTGAGTGCACGGCATTCCTCAGCCCGCTCCACGGAGGGCTTTATGGGGTTATATTGTCCTATCTCCGCAGATAAGACTCTCCCACTCTAAAAGGTGGGTTATCAGATGAAGCGGGGTGCCTCACGCTTCAGGGGTGTAAGCCAAAGGTTTCGGGTGCTGCCCAAAAGTCAGACATACTTCTCCAAGACAAGTAGGTGCTTCACCGAGAGTGTTACAGTCAAGGACAAACGTTCTAAAATTAAACCAACCAGCTGTTCAACTGCAGACGCCCACGTGCCAATTCTGCCGTCCTCGCCTTATCTAGCCTTTCAGAACGCCCACTCTCTGCAAGGCTTTTGTCAAGCCCGAAACTTCACAGGCTTTCCAAGAGGAACCCTACCCACCAAGGCAGAATCCTGTTGTGGGGCAGAGGAGGGCACCTCTCCTTCTCTCACAGAGCATATGCTCTCTGCGTCTTTCAATTGGATGCCAAAACCTTCATCTGGCTTCAGAAGGCAATGGCATGTAGCCTTCCTCATTGATGTTAAAGAATATTAACGGTTGTGTGTGTGGATGGAGAAATGGTTCCTGGGTGTGGCTCTAATCGAGGGCCCAGGTTCACCTGCGAGCATGTAATATGTCAGGTTGCTCCAGGGGATCAGACATTTCTGACCCTCACAGGTATCCATACTCAAGTTCGTGTGTATTCCCCACACACAAGCACATGATTAAAAATAGGATAAATCTTTTTTTTTTTTTAAAGGAAGAAAAACGTTTGTTTTTCATGTCTTTTTTTATTTACTAACTGCAACCAGGCTCTTGGTTTTATTATAAGACTTTCAACTGCATGTGATAGCATATGCCTGTAGTCCTACTCCTTGGTCAGCCGAAGCAGGAAGGTGACACTGAGCTGGAAAGAAGTCTGGGTTTACATAGTGAAACTTCATCTCGAAAATCCAAAAAGCCTGTAAAGCAGTAGTGGCATATGCCTTTAACCAGAATATTTAAGAGACAGACGACCTAGGTGGATCTCTGAGTTTGAGGCCAGCCTGATCCACAGAGTGTTCCAAGATAGCCATGGAAACACAGAGAAGCCCTGTCTTGAAAAAGACCAAGAGAAGAAGGAAAGAAAGAAAGAAAGAAAGAAAGAGAAAGAAAGAAAGAAAAGAGAAAACCACCAATTCCAACAACAAACCAAATAACAAAAACATTCCAACATGTTATTCCTACTAATTTATATTTTAAAAAGTGCTAGCCCATATGCAATTTTAACATTTTGTTTTATGAAAGTTAAGTTTACTAGGGTTCGCCGGGTGTGGTAGCGCACGCCTTTAATCCCAGCACTCGGGAGGCAGAGGCAGGTGGATTTCTGAGTTCAAGGCCAGCCTGGTCTACAAAGTGAGTTCCAGGACAGCCAGGGCTATACAGAGAAACCCTGTCTCGAAAAACCAAAAGAAAAAAAAATAAAGTTTACTAGGGTTTTATCCTTAACTTTTCAATCAGGGTAGATAAAAAAAAAAAAAGTGAGGTTCACCCTCACTTGAAATAACTAAATACCAGACAAGATTTGTGAAGCAGTAGTTGTCATGATCTAAGGCATGGGCACCAAGAAGTCACACCAAGCGACAGATCTCACATAGGATGTTTATTGGGGAAAGGGTATACAGAGGCTGCCTCTCAACGAGGGTGGAGGGAAAAGGGGAGCAAAGAGACGGGGGACTGGCTGTTTATCTGAAGATGTAGCGAGGATCTGCTACCCGTGCCGACAGTAGGAATGTCCTATCTTGGCAGCTGTGATAATGTATCCTGCTGTTGCTGGGTCCCTGGGGCAGGTGGTGAAGATGTCTGATTGCTAACAACAGTTTCAAGGCCATCGGACATCAGGTGGGGCAGGACAATGATGCTTGAGGGTAGGCCCTGAGATCACCTCTCTGACTGTCTGGAGAAAGTGACCGGATGCTGATGCAGGAAGAGGGAGCATAGATGGAGCCTGATGGAGTCTCTGAGTTCAGAACCTGTGAGAAGTAAAAAAGAACGGTGAGAGTCCAGGAAGGTCAAGGCAGCAGGATCTTACGAGGATGTAGTTCCAGAAAGGAAACAGACTTCCAAAGGTCGTTCTCAAAGCTTCAGCAGAGAATTGATCAACACGTAGGGGATAAAACTATCACTGGGTGTGGTGCCTCACATCTATAATCCTAACACTTGGGACACAGGGGCTGAGGCAGGAGGATTGTCCTAGTTCAAGGCCAGCTTGGGTTATACCACGAGTTTCAGGCTAGCTTGTACTATAGAGTAAGCCCTGTTTCAGTGCTACCACTGGTTATAATTGTAACTGTAATACAATTACATTTCAAAACAAAAGCTACTACCCACACTACAGAAGGCACTTTCCCCACAAAGAGCAGAGGAAACAGTATCTACAAGTCACAGGGGCTATGTAGAACCAGCATGGATCTTGTAATTCACTAGTAGAGTAGCTAGTGGGGTTTCATCACCACTGTAGAGGGGTAGAATGTGTCCAATACTGTCTTAGTCACTGTTCTATTGCTGTGAAAAGAGAGCTTGACCAATGCTTACAAAGGAAAGCATTTAATTGGGAGCTTCCTTACAGTTTCAGAGGGTTAGACCACAACCTTCATAGCAGGTAGGAAGGCAGGCAGGCAGGAATAGCATTGGAGCAGTAGCTGAGAGCTACATCCTGATCCACAGACAGGAGACAGAGATGCGTGGGAGAGAGTCTGGACCTAGCATTGGCGTTTGAAACCTCAAAGCCTACCTCTAGTGACATACTTCCTCCAACAAGGCCACACCTCCTAATCCTTCCTAAATGGTTCCCTAGCTGGGAACTAAATATTCAAATATATGAGCCTTTTGGGGCATTCTCATTCAAATCGCCACATGTAGTAACAAGTGTATGGGGCGTATCTAACAAAACTTAAAAGTAAGCCTCAAAAGGATCCAGCTTGTGTCACGTAGCTTGGTTGCATCTCAGGAGAAAGCTCAGGAATACCTGAGAGAAGGGATCCGAGAAGCTCAACAAAACACAAGAAAAATACCCAAAGCCACATCATAAACTAACTTGTTTAAAGACCAATAGTAAAATGAAAAATCTTAAAAACCAATCAGAGCAAACACAGTGTGTGGAGAGGAACAGGTATGGGGGTGAGAAGGCTTCTGCCTTCATCATGCAAGCCAGACAGCAGAGGTGGAATCTAAAGAAACAGAAAGAAACAATCAACACTTAGAATTCTATACCCAGCAAAACTTCCTTCAGAATGAAGATGGAATGGAGATTTTGTAGACTTAGAAAGGCCTCCCTCACCCCAAGAAAATCCATCACTGGCAAATTTGCATTTCCAAGGAAATGTTAAAGGGCCCTCTTCAGATTTAAAAAAAAAAAAAAAAAAAACTCAACAACAATAAACTCCGATACTACATCATTATCTAGAGGTACAAAAAGGAGAAAATGTCAAAAATGGAAAATGTAAAAAATTTGGTTTTATTTTTAAATTTTCCTTAATGAGGGCTGTCTTTTTAATGCAAAGGTATCAACATGTTTTGGAGGTTATAATATAATTTGTGGAGAACCAAAATGCATAACAGCAGTAACACAAAGGGTTAGGGAATAGGAATGTATTGCTATAATTTTATTATACCATAGTTGAGCTGGTATATGTGACCATCCTGATTAGGTTTTAGTTGACAATACAAGCGAAAGGTAGCTTGATAGTAAAGTCCCTGTCTAGCGTACGAAAAGCACTGGGATCATTCCCTAGAACTGAAGGAAAATATGTATCTTATAAAGCAATCATTTTTCAAAAAGTTCAATATTTGAACAAAAAGGAGTTAAATAAGTTTCTGGGCTCATCAGTCTAACAGAAGACAGCAAAGGAAAGAGAGTGAAATATAAAACAATAGGTTCTGTAGTATAAAACAGTAGAATGAAATAAGCTAAAACACAGTTTCATCAACAATCACATTAAGGTATAAATATCCTTACTATAGGCATAGACTGTTATATTGAATTAGACGTGTCAAAAGGTCAGTTGAGCTGTCTACAAGAATCCTGCTTAACTATGAGATCCAACTAAAGTAAAGGATAGCATAAGATATATTTCTAAAGGAATGGAGCAGATAATAAAGTAGACTTCAGGCCAAAGATCATTATTAGAGTTAAAGAGAAACAGTTCGTATTGATAACGGAGTTCATTATAAGAATATAACAATCTTAACTATTTATGAACCCCAAAACAGTGAACTACATAAAGCAGAAGTCTCACATACACAGAGACATAGACATGATGGTTGTTATAGTTGGAAGGTCATGGCCCTTTCAAGGAATTTTTATCAAGGTTGATCATATACTGAACCATACATACATAACACACATGCCAATAAATGTGACGTGGCATCATATATATGGTCTCCAACCACAAGAGAGTTAAATTAGAAAACCAATAACAAGGAAGACATCTTTTGAACATATAAAAACCCCTTATATGCTATAGAAGAGAGGGAAGCCATAAAGTCATTATGAAATGCAACACATATTTTGCATAGATATTCAGGGTGCATGTGATTCACATTATATGTATGTAGTTTTATCAGAATGCACATTATGTATATCAAATCATCAAAGACTGAGTCAACAGGAGGTTTTTAAGAACAACTCACTTTCCTAGCTCTAAATCTAGTCCCTGCTTGACTGCTCTTTTTAAAATGAAATTTGAGGAACAGCTTGTTCATTCGTTAGTTTGTCTAACAGTCGTTATGAAGTGCTATCCTGTGCTCGGGACTATGGGGCAGGCAGAGATGCCATAGCTGTTAACCAAACAAGGACCCAACTCTCTGAATGCTCAGTCTAATGTATACAGACAGGCAATAGGACACCAACAATGAACCCCTGAGCAAGTGCCATCCTGGAGGAACAGCCAAGGGGGCATCACAGGGTGGGTGACCAAGGAGGACTTAAAGCATTCCCAAGATACCCGCTGAAAAGTGCTTTCCGTTTTTAATGTGATAACCATTTCTGAAAGGCAGACTGATTCTCTCTCTCTCTCTCTCTCTCTCTCTCTCTCTCTCTCTCTCTCTCTCTCTCTCTCTCTCTGTCTCTGTCTCTGTCTCTCTCTCTCCCCCTCCCTTTCTCCCTGTTCCCTCTCTCCCTCCCCTTCTCCCTCCCAGCTGCCTACACAATAAACGTGAAGTACGGGGCAATATGTAAGACACTTTTGGAAGAACGCCATCACCACCATGCACCTGATGCTTATTTAGCGCTTATTCTGTTCACTCTGCTTGAAACAATTCCCAGTTCAAAGCATAAAAAAAGACATAGCAGGCTGCTCTTACTCATTCTCAATACACTGCCTCATTTAGGGCTGATTTGCTTGTTTGCTTGCTTGCTTGCTTGTTTGTTTGTAAGAGACAAGGGGTTTGTGTTTTGGCTTAGGGTACAAGAAGATAAAATCCACCAGGGTGGGCAAAGTTTGGCAGCAGGAGAAAGAGGCTGCTGGTCACACTGTATCGGCTGCCAAGGTATCATAGGCTGTTCAAGTGCAGGGCCCATCCCTAGTTACCACCTTCCTCCAACTAAGTCTTGCAGATGTGAAAGTTCCAGAAAACAAAGAGAAGCTAGCCCGTTCAGGGCTCTTTAAGGATTGCTTCCTAACACTAGGGCATAAGAAGAACATAAGAAGAACCTGAGCTGAGAATCCACAGCCACAGGTGTCATGTTAGGGATCCCAGCCTCATAAGACTCAGGCAAGCCCAGAGTGCTGGCACGTGCCTTTAATCCCACCACTCAGGTGGCAGAGACAGGTGGATCTCTGTGAGTTCAAGGCCAGCCTGGTCTACATGGTGAGCTCCCAGGACCATCAGAACTACATAGTGATACTCTGTCTTGAAAAACAAATAAACAAAAGAGAAGGAGAGAGGTCAGGCAAGACCAGGGGAAAGGGTCCAAGACTCACTGGGAAGGACAGTTTTAAATGATGCGTTTTTTCTTTGCTCCACTGGTTTTACTTGGAAGTTAGGACAAGGCTATGGACGTCCACATCTCAGTGTTGTTCATTGTATTTGGTTACACAGGGAAGGAAACAGCTTCATTGCCTAACAATAGCAGCCTCACTAAATAAATTATGTCATCCGTAAGATGGCATTCTAAGCAGGTTTGTTTTTAAACCTTATGGCAGGGCCCTGAGTCTCACTCTCTCTTCTGCATCCGAATCGGGCTCACTGAAGGTCAGATTGCTCAGCCAAGCTTGCAGAGTTGCTGATGTCGTTGGCTTGAGAGAGGGCTCAAGAATTTGCTTTTCTAACAAATTCCCCCAAGGACTACACTTTCAGAACTACTGATACAGAGGCTTGGACGAATACTCACCAACCGTACAGATTTTTTTTTTTCACTCTGCACTGGAGTTTAGGGGGAAAGATCTTTTATTGAGTTCATGTTCCTGGTTGTCTTTGGTGAAACATAGAGTGGGCCCTTAATTGTCTTCTGAAGTTTGAATGGCATACTTTTCTGTAATAAGCAGAATGTGGGTAACTAAAGCGCAATAAAATTTCTTCACTTAAGGAAAAAGAATCATGAGGCACTGGACATTGGCTCCAACAGTCTTGCTCAGGAGACCTTGCTCCTGGCTCTACAAGTGCCCCTGTTGGGAGTATGTATTCAGAAGCAACTAAAGGCAGATCAATAACAGGCGTGCCCATGGGCACCTACCCTCTTCCTGGGGACAAAACAAGAAGAGGCTTCTGGGAAATGGAAGGCTTCCACAGTGCCTCTCCTCTCTCCAGTCATGACACACAGGGTTCTTCTGGGTGGGGACCCAAGGGCCACCTGCCAGGACTTTTTGCAGCATCTGGATTGGCTCCCTCTCTGCTTCCTGATACAGGCTAGATCCCCTTCCCAGAGTATCAGATTAAGGTGTCTCCTCTCTGGGAAAAACAAAAAAAGATTTCATGGTTTAAATTCCCACTCCCCTTTGTGTCTGTGGCACTGTGCTGTCTCCTTTCCAGCACGCAGCCTCGGGGGTCATGATGTCCCTTCCCGGCTGATATCAGCGTGCCAACAGTGGAGTCATGCACACCCAGCACAGAGCCGCCATTCAGCCGCCCTGGGCAGGGTTCAGGAAGCAAAAGGGCCTCTAAGTTTCCCCAAACCTTGACAGATCTTCCCGCCCCCCCAACCCCCACCCCTGTGTGCCGGTGCTAAACAACTCTCAGGGTGAAAGCGGTGGGGTGGGGAGAGGGAGTCGGGGTAAATGTCAAGGGTAAGCACGTGGCCGGAACAGAGCGCAAACAGCTGCCACCAATATCCAGGAAAAGGAAGGGTGGGCAGACAGGACAGAGCACACTACCAGCTCCTCAGTGGGCACTGCTTGCCCAGCTCCAGCCTGTCTATGCCTGCGTGAAGAGATAACAGAAATGCTGGTGTCTGGGGATGACGTGTGGAAAACCGGTCTCATTTACAGTTTTCTCCCTGATGTCTCCAGCTTTGGAGAGTTTTCTTTGTTCAGACTTTCAAAAATATGAAATGAGTTAATCCATCTTTAAAAAGCAAACGTCGTTCCTTCTACGGCGACGACTCTCAATTAGGCGACATAGAATTTGTTGGGAATTTCAATTTCCCTCTGCGTCATTTTGCAAACAACTTTACATGTGGGTAGAAATGGGCCACAATCCTTTTAAGATGAAACTGGTCTTGGTTTGAGATGCTTAGAAGTAACTAGACCTGCATACACCGGATAGTTAGCAAATGCAGCCTGTTTCTCCCGTCCTTTCTTACCCTTTTGATACTGCACTGTGGAACTCAGCACCGGGTCTCCACAGAGAGAGGCTGCTCGGAATCTTGCTATTACTCAGGTGCAGAGGATAATTTTGTAATTAAGTCACTTACCAAAAGATGCATTAAACAAAGCGCCAGGGTGGTTCTTGTGACACTGCGACTATTCCCCAAGACGTTTTCAGTCTATCCTGGGAAGACAATGGATCAATAAACAGCTATAAGAAGACTTTCAGGTACTAAGTACTGGTACTGTAGATACTGTTTATTGTGTAGGTACTGTAAGTACTAACAATAAAGAACTATAAATAGACTGTCAGGCCCTAAATACCAGTACTATAAGTACTAAAAAGATAGACTGTCAGGTACTAAGTACAAGTGCTATAAGTACTAAGGACCAAAATTAGGCAGGGCCATTGAAAGACTGTGTTTTATTCTGAAGAAAATGGGTCTTTGGCAGGGCGGAGAGGAGGACAGATGGTTAAGCAAGAGTGTGGAGTAATTCAGCTTCCTTTTTTTTATAATGGAAATCACTCTGCCTAGTGTATAAAGGCCAAGTGTCTATGGAATCCTGAGCCAGGCACGGATATATCTTATTGAGAGCAGCTTTATCCTCATAAGCATGGAGACATGGCTCTCCAGAGTGGATTCCTGCCTTTTCAGGTGTTTGCTATAAAATACGTTTTCCTTTCTTTCTTTCTTCCTTCCTTTCTTTCTTCCTTCCTCTCTCTCTCTCTTCCTTCCTTTCTTTCTTGTGGTGGTAGTGTGTGTGTGTGTGTGTGTGTTGGGGGGGTGGTTCTCTGTGCAGCCCTGGTTATCCCTGAACTTGTTCTGTAGAACAGGTTGGCCTTGAATTCAAAGATCCACCTGCCTCTGCCTCCCAGAGCTGTGATTAAAAGGTTATGACCCCAAGCCCAGCCTTTTTTTTTTTAATTTACAGTGGTTTTTGTTGTTGTTGTTGTTGTTTTAATGTGTGTGTGTTTGCTTGCACATATACACATGTCTTTTTTAAGGAATGCTTTAGATACAAAAATTTCATTTTAGAAATGGACTTTTGGGGGGTTGGAGAGAAGGCCCAGCAATTAAAAGTATGTGTTGTTCTTGTAGAGGACCCGAGTTCAGGTCCCCACATCCACATGGTGGCTCACAAACATCTGTAACTCCAGTGTCAGGGGACCCAACCCCTTTTCAGGACTCCACAAGCACCAGACATTTCCCCTAAGTGGTAGTTTTTCTGAAGCCTACATTTGATAATTATTTTTGCGCTACTTGGTTACCAAAATATCTCTGCTTTTTTTTTATTTTTTAATTATTGTTGTTAGAGTTTTTAAGTCCTTACAGCCCAGAAAATACTCAGTGCCTCAACACACCTAATGGCCCAAGATGGCCTGAGATTTTATTCTATATCTTTATAAAACCCATGTAATAAGCATGTATTCTAAATACCATTTCATGTTATATCCTTCTTCAGAATCTCTTCTCTCCCTTGGCTTCCATTGGCTGTCCCCTCCTACCAACCTTGCTTCTCCAGGTGACAGGAAAGTTGGGGACTGGGTAGCAGCCATGCCTGAGACACTATATGACCCCTGTGTACTGCAGAGACTCGCACATGGCCGAGGTTTCTACCCTGCTGATCCTTCCTCTCACTGATTTCCTTCCCAAAACTTCAGCATCCATCCGTAACCTACACAATAGAAGCAGCCTCACTAGCATAGTGTCTTTAACTGGAGCAGAGCGCAATCAGGCAGCTTGACCAGAAACTTTTCTCCTTACACTTGGACTTAAATGACTTCTGAAATCAACCCGCCCACAAAGGCAGCGCGTTGACTGTCTGTAGGGATGCTCCTTTTGAAAGTGCCACAAACACAGAAGGCAGTTCCAGAAAAGGACAACCAAGAATATTCGTGTAATAGCAAAAATGATTAGGTCTTTGGAAGGGTCAAAGTTCACTCAGAAATACAAGGTCGCCCTGGGTCATGACTTTATAGTTGCTTCCCAACTAGTCCTCCTATTTGATTTCTGACGATTTAGATATTTGTTTACTAAAGTGGTAGGCATCCAACCCAGGGCCTCCCTTGTGCTAAGCACACATTCAGCTACAATTCCTGCCCTTACTGTGTACAATCTGTTCTGCTCTGGGAAGTGACACTACCTCTTTAGAACATGGAGTGATTCAAATCGGATGCGTAGCTAGACCCTCCCATTGGCTCCTTGCAATGAGCCCACCACAGCCTTCCAAGGCCTCCGGTTCTGCATATCTGTCTGCCATTTGTTTTCTGGTCTCCCAGCCACTCTTCCCTTGGTCACTGGTCTCCAGTCACACTGACCTTTCTAGTTTGGTTTTGACACAGGGTCTCTATGTTTCTTTGGCTGGTCTTGAACTCTTGGCTCACATGATCCTCCTGCCTCACTCCTATTTTGCCACCATGCCTGGGCTATTGTTCTGCCCCAAAATGCGTCAAGCTTGGCTTTGCTGCAGGGCCCTGGAAGCTGGCTGTTTCCTCTGCCCAGAATCTCTTCCCACGATCTCTGCCACGGCCACCTTCATCTCAAGAGCCAAAGCTTTGTTGGTTGTACACCATTCCCATCTGGACTCGAACAGGCAGCACACCTGTGCCTTAAAATAACAGGGTGGCCCTTCTCCAGGTGTGATCAAGTTCTAAAAGCCCCTGGTTATCTTATCACTCGCCGATAATGAAAGGTATAAATCAAACCACGACTACACCGTGCAAACAATCCAGGGCGTGCCCACTAGCCTGTACTCACACACACATGGTGTTTTCTTCTCTTCTCAGGTTATTTTCAGAGCCCTGTCACCACCATACGACATAGAAAACCCTTACAGTGCCAAAGTGCAGGAGCAGCTGAAGATCACCAACCTCCGAGTGCGGCTGCTCAAGCGACAGTCCTGCCCTTGTCAGATAAACGACTTGAACGCAAAGCCTCACCATTTTATGCACTACGCAGTCTATGACTTCATCGTCAAGGGCAGCTGCTTCTGCAACGGCCACGCTGACCAGTGCTTACCTGTGGAGGGCTTCAGACCCATCAAGGCCCCAGGAGCGTTCCACGTGGTAGGCAAAACCAACCGGAAATTACCTTCGGTTTTGGGGACTATAGTCTTAAATTCCCTGGCTTCCCTCACGGCACTTCTGGTTTCCTTCTCTGCTAGCACCACCCTCCCACCCCCCAGCTCTCTCCTCACCCCAAAAGTACTATTCACTTGTGTTTGAAATGTCAATTTTTGGAATTGTACTCAAGTATGATAACTAGATTCCTTAGAAATATCTTTTTTTTTTTTTTAATGCTGTGACTGTTGGATCTAAAGTATAAAGTAAGCAGTACTGAGAACTTGGCAAGATCCTGTTTACAGCATTCTCACACACACTAGCCACCTGTGGTGGTAACGAGGAACCATTGTTGAGATTATGGAAAACAAGATCCTCGATGCATCTGGTGGCTTTGCTGTTCAGCCATAAGATGAATAGCAGTTCTCTGTGAGGAGTGGCCTGAACCCCCTTTACCCAGCAGCAGAGTTAACCTCCTCTACTTCTGCATTCACAGAACACAAATGCCCTTCCCTCCCTTTCCCTGCAAATGTGCTCACCCCACAATGCCGCCTTTGGTCTCCCGTGGTCTCCCGTGGAGAGCTCACTTCCCAGTGAGCTGGGCCTGTGTTTTCAGGATATCCATATCCGCAGGACCCAGCGCATCCCCTGAGCTAGAAGCAGGCGCTCAGCAAGTAAATATCAGAGCACAGGTAGAAAAGGGGTTCACTGTGACGTTTTTCACACCTGCTGTGTCCTTATTTACACTTTTTTATTAGTCAGCCCTCCTCCTCCATTCTACCCCACCCCCACCTGTTTCCCCCTCGCCTTCCCCCTAAAAGCCCCTTTCATGTCACATTTATTCTATTTACCCTCTCTTCAGAATTTTTTCCTCTACAAATAGAATCCTTTCTACGCTCCTGTCATACATATGTGCATATCCATATATTGTCTGTATGCATGCATATATGAATATAAACCTAGATTCTGCACACGAGAGAAAGCATGTTGTTACTAGCTTTATGAGCGTGGCTTATTTCGTTTAACATCACGATCTCTGCTTCCATCCATTTTCCTGCAAACGTCATACTCTCATGCTTTACAGGGGAGTAGAATTCCATGGTGTCTGGGAGCTTTGGTCTCCTTACCTAGACAGTTGCAGATGGTCTTCCAGGCTGCTCTTCTCTCCTGGCTATCCGAATCCTGAATGCACTCAATTCTTTAATTTCATACGCTGGCAAGCCTAGCAAAGGAAACCACAGCAGCAGCAGCAACAAACCAAACGGTAGACCTTTACATTAAGAAGGCTGAGTAACTTGGGCACGGGGATGTCGGCTTGAAATCCTAGCACTCTGGAGGCTGAGCCAGGAATGTTGCAAGTTCAAGGTCAGCCTGGGCTACAAAGTGAGACCTTGTCTCAAAACAAAACAAAACAACTCAGAGTATCTATGTAGCATCGCAGAAAGGGTAGATTGTAGAGTTTCTTCTTAATCCTGGTCCTAATGTAGGACAGACTATCAGAGATCATGGACTGGTTCCCGAGCAGGACACTGTGTGCTAATAGGGCTGAGTTGCTGGGGCACAAGGCATCATGGGTAAGGTAACTCAGATGACTAGGACAGGATAGAAACAATTACTTCTAAAAGTGAATTTAGTGGCCCCCAAACTGAAAAAAAGGGGATGCAGCTTTCCTGTAGCCAGTACCTTCTAGTTTCTAGGCAGTGAAAGATCTTTAAAGTAACACTGCTACAAATGAAGAGTGGAATAGTTTTATTTATCTCAGTTAATTTTCTTCAGGTATGATTCAAAGAAAAACGACCCAGATGCTCTGAGACAAGTGTCCACTCTGGCAGGGATGCCCAACTTTTTGGCTTCTCTCAGCCAAATGCTGTCTTCTGCAAAGTTCATACTTGAGACCTGCACAGTCAACTTCACAAGACAGGGGTGGGGAGGTGGGGGGGGGAGTTCATAATATTTTAAGCCCCCCCCCTTTTTTTTTTACTTTTGTGCTGGGTCGTATTTATAGGTGTAGCAGAATACATGCTGCCTATAGGCTACGGGGTGGGGGGGGAGGGGCGGGCACTAGAAAATGTGTGTGAGGGAGAATGTTCATGCATATCTGTCACTAAATCCTGGTAAATTATGGGAAGGTCCACAGGCCCTTGGCTCCCTCAGCTGACTTGCCATCCAAGTGATGCAAGAATACTTCAGAATGGAATCCTGAGCAGAAGGACAGACGCTAGCTTTGCCTCCCCTAGCACATGACACAGAAGAGAGACTCAATGAGTGTTTATAGAATAAACAACCTTTTAAACAATGGAGTTTCTCACTGGGCTTCATGGCACATGCCTTTAGTCCAGCCACAGCATTTAGGAAGCAGAGGCAGGCAGGTCCATGTGAGTTCAAGGCCAGTCTGGTCTACACAGCCAGTTCTAGGAGAGCCAGGGCTACATGAAGAAACCTTGTCTTGGAAAGTCAAAACCAACCAACAGAACAAACAACTGAACATCTCTTACTGCCCAGACTAACTTGCCAGAGCAGTGGTTCCCTGTGCATGCATTAGAAAACGGTATTTCTTTTTCTTTTAGATAAGTCATCTGGCTGTAAACTTTCAAAGGTTTAGTAAACCTTCCTCAAAGAAACCTTCTACAAGATTGTCTTCATTCTGTTGGAATCCATCCAGAAAAAAATTACTCAAACTTAACAGACGTTTTTATAGAAACCTTAAAGTAAGATGATTCTAGACGATATTCCCACAGCAAGAGAATCACCCAGAGATAAAAGGGAGCAGAGTAAATGAATAGGGAAGATCACATAGTGAGTATCTGTCCATGCCAAAGGGATGCCGGAGTGAGAGGTTCTCATTCCATAGAGAGATCCTGGGGGTGGAGACCGAGTTTAATCCATAGTCTTGGGCTACTTTGAAGTTGAAAATGGAAGTTGAAGATTTCATTTGAAAATGGTCCTAGTTTCTGGTGTCTCTGAGTTTCTGCTGCAGTGCGGAAACCCATTTATTTACCTTAACTAAGCCTGTGTCTGTCTGGGCCAGGCCAGGCTAGGTCAAACTGGAGTCTAACCAGGGCAAGTGGCAGAGACTGTCAGTGCCCAGGGATCTGGTGTCGCAAGCATCCCTGCCCCGTCTTTAAGAACAGAACAATCCATAAGTAGTCTATAATGAAATGGATAGATATATATGCTTAGGTGCAATTTTATCTTTTACCTATTATTTTCTGGATCGTGAAGACTCGGTGGGGAATCCTGAGTGTCACTTATCTGAAACACCTGAGATCGGAAATACTTGGGATTTGGGAAAGTTCACAGACACGTAATTAGGTTATGCCAATGGAGTTCGAATCCAAACGTGAAATGTATTTGTAATTGACTCAGACCTTATACACAGAGTGTGAGGATCCTTTAACAGGTTAGCTCCAGCCCATCCATGCTTTGCCTCCAATCCGTCACGGAGATCACATGGGTGGAAATTTACACTTGCGTTATCTTACAGTTGCAGAGAAAGTCCTGATTTGAGATTTCAGAATTTTGGATTAGGGGTGTTTAACTCGTTTTAAATTTGGAAGCATGGACTGAGGCGATGGCTTGGTGTTTGCTGAGTAAGCATGAAGTGGGCCTGAGTTTTGGTCCCTAGAGCCCAGGTGAAAAGCCAGGTTCCAGGCATGCATGTTCCTATAGCCCTGTCAGAGGGAGGAGTAGAGACAGGAGGGTCCTGGACCTCACTGGCCAGGCAACCCAGAGAATTGCTGAGCTCCAGGTTTGGTTAGAGACTCTGCCTCAAAAATAAATAAATAAATAAATAAATAAATAAATAAGCAAGCAAGCTAGAGAGCAACTGGGGAAGACACCCACTGTTGATCTCTGACCGCCACATGCTTGTACACACAAGAACATGTACACCACACACATGCAAATCCTAAGTCTGGAAACGGTTGTCTCCTTTGATTTGCTGAGTTCACATTCTTAGGTTGCTCAGCTGAGCAAAAGGCACATTAGAAGAAAAACTCTTGACCTTGGTGACACATAGCCACAGGCTAATTGTCTCTCCATGGGTGTGTGTGTGTGTGAACACCACTTATTATACAAATGTGACATAAAACAACTGGATTAATAACTTACAAGTTTGGAATGACCTCCGGCTGGAACTCAAGAGATCCACCTGCCTCTGCCTCCCAAACACTTGGAAGAAAGGCATGCCCCACCACTGCCAGGTGAAATGCTATTCCTTTAGAGGTCACCTTATTGTTCATAAAAGTGTGAGTCTCGGGCCTGGAGAGATGGCTCAGCAGTTAAGACCAGTGGCTGTTCTTCCACAGGACCCAGGTTCAATTCCCAGCACCTACATGGCAGCTCACAAGTGTCTGTAACTTCAGTTCCAGGGGTCTGACACCCCAACACAGACGTACATGCAGCCAAAACACCAGTGCACATAACTATAAAAATAAATAAATCCTTGTAACTAAGTGCCTCTCTTCAGAACATTGTTTTTTCTCCATTGGAGTGGATTGTAGGCAATGCAAATCCTTAGACTCTTATCTCTGACCAACTGAACCAGAAACCCTGCAGACAGGACCCTAGCGTCTGTTAAGAGGAAAGGATTTTCAGGTGATTTGGATATTTGCTGAGGTCTAAGGCCACTGGCTTAAAGACTAAGCTGATTCACGTAGAACAATTTCTGTGCCTAGAATGAGTCACTATAACAAAGTCAGATTTTCTAGGCTAGAATTCCTTTTATTACGTTTTTTTTAATTAGGTTTATTTTATTTTATGTGCATGAGTGCTTTGCCTGCACGCAGGTATGTGCATCACATGGATGCCTGTTGGATCCCCTGACTGGCTCTCTGGATGGTTGTGAAACACCACGTGGATACTGGGACTCAAACCCCAGTCTTCCACAAGTGCAGTAGATGCTTCTCTGCCTCTGAGCCATCTCTCCAGCCCCTTGGCTAGAATTCTTTTTTTTTTTTTTTTTTTTTTTTTTTTTGGTTTTTCGAGACAGGGTTTCTCTGTATAGCCCTGGCTGTCCTGGAACTCACTCTGTAGACCAGGCTGGCCTCGAACTCAGAAATCCGCCTGCCTCTGCCTCCCAAGTGCTGGGATTAAAGGCGTGCGCCACCACGCCCGGCTTTAGAATTCTTAATGGAGGATGGGAGTGGATTGGACAAGTTAATGAAAATGATACATGTTCTATGTCTAAACTGTGTAAGACTATAAGGTCATTCTCTGTCTTTAGTAGAAATATTCCAATAGGCAGCTCCAAGTGACTTTCAAAAAGAATACCACCTCCTCCCACTTCCTGGGTCCACTCCATCTACCTCACTCCACTTCCGGGATCCTCTCTATACACCTCCCCCCACTTCCTGGATTCACCCAATCCACCTCCCCCACCACTTACTGGATCAACCCCATCCACCTCCCCCCACTTCTCGATCCACGCCATCCACCTCCTCCCACTTCCTGGATCCACTCCATCTACCTCACCCCACTTCCAGGATCCTCTCTATCCACCTCCCCCCACTTCCCGGATTCACCCAATCCACCTCCTCCCACTTCCTGGATCCACTCCATCTAGCCTTCATCCACTGCATTTCCCTCAACAGTTCCTTTCTCTGGAAGGCAGAGCATTGCAGTGACTAGTCACGAGCCTCGCCTCGCAGAGCACCAACCAACCAGACACAAGTATGACTCAATACCGTATTTACCAAGTCACTCGGTTACAGAGACCGAGTGACTTGGTAAATACGGTATTGAGTCTCTCATATACAGTAAGGATAAGATCTGCTTTCATAGCTACTGGGAGGATTAAAAAGTATGATGGTTTCAGGCTTGGTGTTACATGTCTGTGACCCCAGCCCTCGGGAGGCTGAGGCAGGAGGATTCCAAGTTTGAGGTCAGGCTGAGCTACGTGCGGAAATGCAGTCTCAGGAAAATGAATGCAAACCGAAATAGCCAGCTGTGTCCTCACTAGGGTAAACACTTTCTTCGCTGTTCTTAGCGCATCGCAGGATCTCAGCCACCTCTGCTGTTTTTCCCACAACACTTCTTCCCAGTGAGGATGAAAATAAATCTAAGCGTATGTGCTGCTTGACATGTTTACAAGGCCAGGGGTTTTGTGGCACGGGAAACTGTACTTTGGCTCTAGCCTGCTGAGAGCCCAGAAATTAGGTGACGTTTTCCGAAGGTTTCTTCTCTCCGCAGCTGTGGAGGCTAATTTGGTTCCTGTTTCTTCTAGCAGCTGGTGGTTTTACAGCTGGTGGATGATGGATGGTAATAAAAAGGAACGTGGAACTTTTTTTTTTTAACTGAAATATCCAATCCACTGGATAAAACCAGAAACCTTTGAGAACCATGGAGAATTTTTTAAAGTGCCATGAGCTATGCTTGTTAGGGTGGATTTAAACTTCATAATGAGAAACTCATTTTAAAAGAGGGTCAGTATTTTGACTGATTTATTCTAAATTTAAGAGTGAACGCTGAGATTTGGGGAACCATGCACTTCACTGGGTCTGTGGAGGTATGTTTGAGACTCATTCACGAGGTTTTATTTCAATACACTTCTCTCTCTCTCTCTCTCTCTCTCTCTCTCCTCTCTCTCTCTCTCTCTCTCTCTCTTGCAATTGAATATAAGCACTGGCTGTTACACAGAAACCTGGATGGGTTCTCTTCCCAGCACCTACATGGCTGCTTACAACAGTCTATGACTCTAGTCCCAAGGGATCCAATACCCTCATCTGATCTCTTCAGGCCCCAGTCACACATGTGGTTCACATACCTATGTGATACGTGTAGGCAAAACACTCATACACACAAAATTAAGAGGAAAAAAATGAATAAAAAGAAAATGTTGTCTGTAAAATATGTTATGCGAGATATATGTTATGTTATGCCATATATATAGTTTTCTGATTATATATGTGTATATATGTATGTATATGTATATTATCAGAAAACCTTTTAATCTTTAAGGTCTTATGGAAAAGAACAGAAAGTTTAAAACAGTATGTTATTAAATGAGATGACTGAGTTGAGATTTTTTTTTAAATCTGTTTTTATTTTACAGTAAGATACATAGCCATATTTGGAAGTGAACATCTGTAAGTTTGTTTTAGATCTTAGCATAGAAAAAAAAAACCTACCATGAACTATAAAGACTAACATTTACCACTTATTAAATACTGTAGTGTAGCAAGCTGGGCTATCATGCTGACAAGCTACTGAGTTTAACCTTCACAACAGCTGTACAATGTGTCCTTCCCATTTCTTTCAAGAAGAGAAACCAAAGTGTGGAGACGTTTATTGCCTTCCCAAAAGCTAGTAAGGGGGCAGCCACACTCAACATACCTGCCAATCAATCTCCAAGGCTCATCCTCTTCCTGTTATTCCAGGAAAGCCAAGCATCCAGCTAGGGTTAGCTGGCTAAGAGCAGAGCACAGAAGGGAGGGAGGTTGAGAGGGAAACAGGGATGAAGACAGGGTCAAGAGATGGATTAGGACAATGCACCGCAGAATAAACCTAGCGAGGTTGGAAGTGAGGACACAAGAGAACAGAGAGGTTAAGTGCTCTGTGATGCTCTTCCCATGCGCATCCCACGTGGTGCTCGACGTAGATTTATATGTCTGTTCTGAAGGCGGAGGTCCAAATGTGGAAGAGGGCTTTCCTTCCTGAAGTCACAATCACAGAGCATTATTCAGACTCAGGTTCTTTATACTGTTTCCTGTCTCCTGACTGACGTGGACCTTGCCATATATACAGACTGGCCTCAAACTCACAAAGCTCTGCCTTTGCCTCCCAAGTGCTGGGATTAAAAGTTTGCACCACCACGTGAGCCAAATTAAAAAAAAAAAAGTTTTATTGAAAGGATTCTTATAGGAATAGGAAGTCTATCCATGCTATCTACATTTAAACATGGAACCCTAAATTAGCATTGATCTTTCTTTTCCATTCATTCATTCATTTATTCATTAACCAGGGAAATAGTCCAAAGGAAAGGAAATTTAGAAAGACACAGAGGAAGAGTGTAAGTGGTAACTTTGGATAATCTACAAAGTAAATAATTTATGCCTGGCTGTCTTTTAGAGGCTAGGGTAACCTCTCAGTTCATTAGGAGGAGGGGTTTCTGGTTCTAATAGCCTTTCCTTCCATCTGTGGTTCTAAGTCATTTTTTTATTTTCTGCTGACAAAAAGCTAGAGCCACCCACTTGTTTCATTTGTCACCCAAAGATATGGATGAATAGGTAATCCTGTCACCAGCATGAATGATCAAGACGTATTCCTAACATTGATACAGAAAGCTTTCCCATTTTGCCCAGCTAGTGTGAGACTGTTCCCTCTCTCCCTGTCTCCCTGTCTCCCTCTCCCCCTCCCCCTTCCCCCTTCTCTCTCTTTTACATCCCAGTGGCTGCCCCCTCATCTCCCCCTCACAGAGTCCCTGCCCCCAGCCCCCAGCCCCTTCTCCTGAGAGGGTGGGGATGTCTTAACTTTCTTGTTTCAGCACCCTTGCCTTATGAGACAGCTTCGCCCAGCCGTCCCTTAACACCCAGTAGCCACTCCAAGTGATGACTGATTACGAAGTCTTCAAACTCAGAGGCGTTAAACACTGATCCGCACTCACAAAAGAATTCCTTGTGGGGTTTCTTGCAAGAGTTCTCATAGAATACTTAAAGTGTTTACTTATAGACCTTTAGTTATTTCACAGTGAGGTAAGGTAAGAGGATAAAAATGCTCGAAAGCTCGAACGCTGACGTCATAGCTGCCGCCTCTAAGGGTGAAATATAAAGCCCGTGGAGACGTGAGGTGGACGGAGTCTCCGAAATGCTCCATCGCCTTTTCATGAGCATGATTTGAAGAAAGTGGAGTGTGTATATTGGGGGTCAAAAGTCGGAGCTGGAGAGATATAAAACAAGTCTCTAACAGTTTAAACTTCTAAAACTGGGGAAGGAACAAGGCGACTCTGTCATTTCCTATCTTTAAAGTATCCCCTAATAGGTAAAGCGTATCTCATTTTGGAAGTTTTCTCATGAACCCTTCCAGCATGGCATTCTGCAGTCCATATTGTAGATAGCTAAGAACCTGGAATTGCGCCCATGCCTGCAAGGCCTGGTCTCCCACTCTATTAACTTCATCCAGAAGATAAGCTGCAATGTAAGTCCTTACTCCCACTTTCAAAGAGAATTTTTATTGACCATACACATAAACTAAACACAGATACATACATGTGTACACCCATACACACTCACACATGTGAGCACACACACACAACACATGTACAGTGACACACATGCACACAAATACTCACATATATGAGCATACATTCATACATGTGCACACACACTCATACACGTGCACACACATGATCACACACATATACACACACACTTATTTTATAACTATAGAAGGTAGAGAAAATTAAGAGTCTTTTTTTTTTTTTTAATTTCACTTGTGAAACTGGGTTTTGCTGTGTAGCCCAGGCTGGCCCAGAACTCACTATACAATTGACCCCAAAATCACAATCCTCCCACTTCGGCCTCCTGACAGCACATCCATTTTAAATTACAGAGTGTGTTAATTTTGACATTCATTATACTTCTATAATGTAACTGAGACTGCAGCTGAGTTACGCTGTCCTGGAACTCACTCGGTAAACCAGGCTGGCCTCGAACTCAGAAATCCGCCTGCCTCTGCCTCCCAAGTGCTGGGATTAAAGGTGTGCGCCACCACTGCCCGGCTACAGCTTAGGAGTATAAATATATAATGCAATGAAATAAAGCATGGGTAAGGATATAGGCTGTAGTATATGTTAAAGCAAATAATAATGATGTAAGTGATATAGAATTCTGATATTATCTTAGCTTCTCTGTCTAATTCTTTAGATAAAAAGAAAGCAAGCAAACAAACAAAAAGTCCTGTGATTATAGAATTTTGGGAATGACAAGGTCTAGCCTTAAACTTTGGGCTAAAGTGATCTTGCTTCAGCTTCTCAAAGAGTCGGGAATACTGGCATAAGCCACCACTCGTCCCCAGAAATTGTGCTTTCAAAAACAAAGTAAACTACTAGCTTTAACAGCGCTCACGTGCTAGCTATAGGACGTGATTATACATGGCTATCCTGTGTAACCGCACCCAATGGTGTGTATCCCTGAAGTTAAGCAGGGTCCGAGGTACGGTTAGTGACTATATCTGTTTCACTATTGAATGTTTTACATCCAATACTAACGATTGTGACATTCATAAGAAATATTCTTATCTCTAAAGGCAGCACTGCCAGGCGTGGAATGATGCTCACTGTGAGCTCAGAATGGCCCAGAAGCAGACCTTTGATTAAAGTGTGCAGCTTTCTACCTACTTCTGATAATGTGCAAAAATTAAGAATTGCACCCTTTGTCAGATAGTTGGGTTATTAGAGCCTTTACACAAATTTCCAGTAATTCTTCCAATTTCCCACAGCCTGTTCGAGTGGGACATTATTTACCATTATTACCGTTATCACTACGCCCTTTACCTCACTGCATTGTAGCTAATCGCTTCCACACCCCCCTCCCCCTATCTGCTAAAATATCTGCTTTCATAGCAAAAGCTTGGCCACTCATACTCTATAGTATATGGTATGTTAAAAAAAATTCTGGATGAAGTGCAGTGTGGTGGTGGATGCCTTTAATCTCAGCACTCAGGAGGCAGAACAAACAAGACTTTGTGAGTTCAAGGCCAGCCTGGTCTATGCGGTTAGTTTTAGGGCAGCCAGAATTAGTGAGACTCTGTTGCAAAAAAACAAAAACAAAACAAACAAGCAAACAAAAAACAACAACAAAACCCCCAAAACAACAACAATAATTCTGAATCAATATATGACTGAATTAATGGCATTTGAAAATTAAGAGATTCATTTAAGAGAATAATGTTAATATTAACTATAATGGCTAGCCTTGATGATGTCATATATATATATATATATATATATATGTACATGACACACATATATACACACATATGATATATATACACACATATGACATATATACATATATGACACACACATATACATACATACATACATACATACATATGTTGTGGTTATTATTATTCTGGGGTTTGCTATAGTTCCTTGTTGTCTTTATTTATTATAGGTTTCTACTCTACTTAGATTATATAGTTCCCAAATAAAAAACACAAACACATTTAGATTTATAATAAGTTTAAAATAAGCATTTATAATAAGCGTTACACTCCACTATTTTGTCTACTTCCCTATGGTGATCCCCAAGATATCACTTGCCATGTTCCACCTGGGCTGTTCCTACTCCCTCAGGCCAGCCCTCAGGGCTGTGTGCTCACCATCCACCTATCCCATGACAACTTCCCTTCTCCCTCCTCCTCGCTCTCCTCCTGGATCCTGCTTGAGACAGGAAGCCAGGCTCTGCCCACCTTTCTTCTGTCCAGCCCAGGATGTAGGCATCTTTAGTAACCAATCAGGGGTAACTTGGGGGACAAGTTTATACAGCATCTTTTGGTGTACATAAGGATCTCCTTGGCATGGGCAACCAGATCTTTGGGACCAGTATTTAGCATTTGAATACATAGTAGCACCAGACCAACTCTATACATACATACATACATACATACACACACACATACATTTTGTTACAAAGACTTAGTCTATGATTATTGAGGATTTAGGAATGGCTTGTATCTAACTGTAAGTTTTTCACTTTCTCTGTAGCACATAATGGTAAGAAGAGAGCCCATGCCCCTAGAGCAGCAGTTCTCAACCTGTGGGTCAGGACCCTTTTGAGAGTCACATATCAGACGTCCTGCATATCAGATATTGACATTATGACTTATAGCAATAGCAAAATTATGGTCAGGAAACAGCAATAAAAATAATGTTACGGTTGGGGGTCAGCACAACATGAAATGTTATAAAGGGTCCCAGCATTGTGACGGTTGAGAACTGCTGGACTAGAGTTTCATATAGACTGCTTACTATTGTCAATTGATTATATACTATGAAAAAATCCAAAATATATTTTAGGATCATCTCAAAGAGAGTAAGATCTCTCATTTCAAAGCCGTGTAAGCATGGAGATACTAATGGTGATCAGAGGCAAGCTTCTTCCGAGAATACTAGGTTGTCTTCCTGTTTCTAACTCCTAGATTGCCTCCAAAGGATATAAAGGAAAACTATGTAGCTAATTTCTGATACCTCCATTATTTTTTCTTCTCTTTCTCTTTTGTTGTTGTGTGAATGTATCAATTGAACAAAATAATGGTCACTGTGACATTTCCATACACCCACAGAACACACTTTAATCGGGAGCCATTCTTGGTCTTAAACTATTTCTCAGGGTAGAGCTGGCACACAAATCCTTGGGACATTTTTAATGTGATTTTTCTTGGTTTATCAAAATAACAACAAAAGGGTTTATTTTTATTTAATCTCTAGTGGATTTAATTATAACACTCCACTGTAGCCTTATTTACCTTTCTCCCCTGTAACATGTGTGTGGGTACACGTGGCAGAAGGGGGTTTTTCATGGAGGCCAGAAGAGAACATTGGACCCTCTCAAGCCAGATTTTCAGGTCTTTGTAAGCTGCTCAGTGTGCATGTTGGGGTCCCAGTTCCAGCTCCCCAAAAAGAGCAGCAAGCACTCTAAACCTCAGACCATTTCTCTGGCCCCCAGAAGTTGTAGAACTTCTTTAAAAAGACAGAATAATTTATTAATATGAAGGACATAAATTGTCTTAAATACACCATCTATCCTCAATATAACACATAATACTGGTTTGTACTTAATTTATTGTACTAGGTAATTTTAAAATTCTTTTTCCTATTCCTTAGCAGTATCATACTATAGAAATCTGTGTTTCTACTTAAGATAAATAAACCTTTAAATATTTTTTGCCTAGGCTTTGCACCATTAGAAAAATTTGTACCTATAAGAAAAAAGAAGTTATACTTTTTTATTAAGGAAAAAGGAGACTAGCATGTCCTTGTTTAAGTAGGGTTATTCTAACTCAGCTCCAGAATGACTCTACAATTTGAAACTCAGGGTTAGTTTAACATTGGAAAATCAACCAATGTAATATGCTGTAATCATAAACAAAAGGCAAGACCCATCTGATCCTCTTCATCGGTGTGGGGAGAGCACTTGACAGAAATCCAACATCATCTCATAAGTAGCGAGGAAAAGCACTCAGTAAACTAGGAATGGGGAGGCCACCCTGAGTGCAGTGAAGGTCGTCTACACTGGACAGTGGACATAATGGTGAAAACCAGGGCTATCCCACCACTATTAGGAACAGACAAGTATGGCTGTTCTCATTGCCTGTTTAACTCATGCTAGAAACTCCAGCCTAGGCAATTAGTACAGAATCCGAGAGACAAGACGATCAGATTGGTAGATCTGGAACGCATGACCATGCTCAGTGGCCTAGAGTTCCAGTTGCAGAGAGCCTGAGATCCTGTCTCAGAAAACAAAACCAAAATAAAGCAATACAACAACAACAACAACAACAACAACAAAATACTATTCAGGAACAAAGAACAGTCTTTTCAAGAAGTGGTGAGGTAGTCACAAAAATATAGTTGGACCTCTACCATGCACCATGCTTAAGAGGTAACTAAAATGACAGACAGCATGCCTAAACTCAGGGCTAACATCCTAAGCTCTTAGAAGGAAACACGGGTTATCTGTGACTTTACATTAGAGGGTGCTTTGTGAGTTGTGACACTCAAAAGCACAAATAACAATCAATCAATCAATCAATCAAGTAAGTCAGCAAGTCAGGCATGGAGGTGCATACCTTTAATGCCAGCACCCAGGAGGCTAAGACAGATGGATTTTTATGAGTTTGAGGCCAGCCTAGACTACATAGCAAGTTCTGGGACAGCCAAGGCTACATAGAGAGAATATGTCTCAAAAAATTAAAACAAAAGAAAAATAAATATATTTGACTTCATCAAAGTCAAAAACTGCTATGTGAAAAACACTATCAAGAAAGTAAAAAAAGAAGGTCTAAAAGAACGGCTGAAAAATCCTTTCAAGTCGACTTTCTATAAAGTTCTACCATATACCAATTCATACCATATATAAAGAGTTCTCACAGCTCAACAAGAGAAGACCAAGCTAGTTCTTAGAGTAGCAAAACATCTGAACAGACATTCCTCTAAAGAAAGCACGCAAAGGGTCAGCATGCACTGGAGAGAGTCTCAGTATCTTTAATCATCTAGATGAATGCAAATCAGAAACAACCAGGAGACACCACTTCCCATCCACTACACAGCTGTCCCAGAAAGACTAAACTGGCACAGATGTGGGTGAGGAGGACCTGGAGTGCATGCAGTGCTGGGAAATGCAAAATGACAAAATGTCATGGCTGCTGAGGAAAGCAATTCCACATGTCCTCAGACAGTTATTGTATGTATGATCCACAAATTCTGCTCTCCCCTAGACATTCAAATGGATTGACAATATAAAACCTTCCCATAAAATCTTGAACACACGTGTTCAAGGTAGCACTATTTGTGAGTTGCTATGACCCCAATACCCATCAACTGAGGAACACATAAACAAAATACAGCATATCCGTGAAATGGAATATTAGCCAGCCATTATAAGGAACGAAGTTCTACTATATGCTTCAACGAAGCTAGATCTTGTAAACATTAAACTAAGCACAAGAAACCAGCCACAAAAGCCCATGTTATGGTTTTTTCCTTTCTATATGAAATGTACAAAGGAAAAAAAATCCATAAAGGCAAAATCAACTGGCCATTGCTCAGGAAAATGGGGTGGGGGGTGCCCGCTTCATCATGTTCTTTCTAGAGCGATGAAAAGCTCTACGCTCAAGTTAGTGTTTGTACAACATCTCAACTAAACTGACAAACCACTGTGCTGTACCCTAAAAGCGAGGGAAATGACAATGTTTTGGAGGATGTTACCTCCAGAAGAGATCAGAGTTGTCCCAAAAGCCACCCTCAAACAAACGCATAAGGCAAAGGGGGATGATGTTCATCGAGGGATTTTGCAGACTGAGTCTCAAAACTGACTGTTATAAAAAGCAGTGTCGGTGAAGAAAACTGGTGCTTTTGCAACCCGTGGCTGCTGTTTCTGGTCACCTTCAGATGATCGCAGACTTTTTTTATGGTTCTGTCAGAGCCCCAAGCAAACCAATCAGCGAATTGTTCTACCTTAATCTTTCATATACGCGTGCTTTAAAAAAAATGCAGATTGCCTTTTACGAAACTAAGAGACAGGCCGTTTTCTAGAAGGAAGAGTAGCCTCTGAATTAAGTAATTCAACAACAGAAACTATGGAAGGAAACATGCCCTAGCAACTAGCTTATTGAGCTCCAATCCGAGGCTCATTTTTCTTAAACAAGTCAACTTTTGTAACACACTCCGCACTGTATAGAGTACTGAGTGACAGACAGACAGAGCTGTCAGGAAAGAAGGAAAACAATGGTTAATGTGAACGAGAATGAATTGAGAAGGGGGAGGGGCTGTGAGCGGATGCAAAGTAGCCTACAGCAAGTTCTCCTTTACAAGGAGTTACTCGGGCACACTGAACAAGCGGCATTGAGTGAAAAGTCCCTGATAACCCACCATGCGCTCGCTCATACAATTTACCTGGCCCCCAACTCATTATAAAAACTCATCTAAATCCTAAAAGACATTGAGCAAGACCCTACAAAACCTTCCTTCAGGCTCATACAGAAATCGCTTACAAAATGGGTTCTATTCATTTTCCGCTCTCGCGCTCTGAGTTCTTGCCTAACCCGGGGAGACTCAGCAGCACACGGGACGAGGCATGTTGTTCATTCCGCCGTAGCTATTCCCTCCTGAGATTGTGAAAGTTAAATGGGTATTAAGAAACTGAAATTGAGACCTTCCTTTTCTTTCCTCAAAGAGATTACATCATAAGCAGCTACTTTTAAGTATTTGTGGGAGGGATTTTTTTTTAATCTCGTTGATGGCATCACTGTTTTGAGATGGAACTTCTGGTATTTGGGGGGCTCTTGGGGGCTCTGTCTTGTGAGCTGTCACAGAGTCGCTGGGAAAAATATAAACAGGTAAATGTGATGTCAAATGAAAACAACACCTAAAAGATCTAGGCAAGCATACAGAGGGAGTGGAGTGGCCACTAGCTGCTGTCCCCAGAACTGAGTGAGCTTGGTAACCAGGCAAGAGTTTGGCTTGAAAGGTTTGTACAATTAGCTGTCTATTGAGGGGCTTTCTAGTACAGCCCTATAGGAGAGTGCAGTAAAAATGTAGCAATATCTATCCACCTTTTAAAAATCATCTTTTGTTTTAAATTTGCGGTTGAAGAAATCGTGGTTGTTCAGGAAGGTGTTCAGTGGTTCTCAACCTGTGGGTTAGGTCGAGGCCAACTTGGCAAACCTCTACCTCCAAAAATATTTACATCATGATTCATCACAGTAGCAAAGTCACAGTTATGAGGTCACCATGAAAATAATTTTATGGTTGGGGGTCACTACAACATGAGGAGTATTACAGGGTCACAGCATTGGAAGGTTGAGAACCCCTGGTATGGGGCCAACATCCTATCCAGAAGCAATG
This sequence comes from Mus caroli, assembly GCF_978045245.1. Classification (NCBI taxonomy): domain Eukaryota; kingdom Metazoa; phylum Chordata; class Mammalia; order Rodentia; family Muridae; genus Mus; species Mus caroli. The sequence continues at coordinate 93,184,244 of NW_028227264.1, forward strand.
AAGCTTCAGATACATTGTAACAAGTGCCAATACAAGAAGGACCAACAAGTATCAAAAGATGGCCTAGTCAGCCATCACTGGAAAAAGAGGCCCATTGGACACACAAACTTTATATGCCCCAGTACAGGGGAACGCCAGGGCCAAAAAAATGGGAATGGGTGGGTAGGGAAGTGGGGGGGAGGGTATGGGGGACTTTTGGGATAGCATTGGAAATGTAATTGAGGAAAATACATAATAAAAAAATATTAAAAAAAAAAAGAAGGACAAGCGATACTTTGTCACCATTGCCTGAATGCAGATCTAAAGCCAGATGGTGTGTACACACCTGCCCAATTCACTTGTATGACTTAGTCAAATAGCTTGCCTGTAGACAGAATCATTTTTAATTTAGTACTCAGAAATATTTTTTAATCCACTGGAAGTGAAAAACAAATAATCAACAGTTCTCGGCAATGAAGGAAGTGGGGGAGGGGGTCCCCTCCTAAATCAGCAGTCACGTGGTCTTATCTAAAGGTCCTTTTCACAAGCCTTCTAGGCACTGCACTTTCTAGTTCAATGGTATTATTTGCATTTTTATAGCAAGAAGGAAAATCAAGTGCCTGGTGATTCTGAACTGAGGAAGCTATTAGGCTTGGTTTTATAAAATATAAGACATTGAAAACTCATTTATCTTTATAAAACATGTTGAAAATTCTATCTTTAGAAGTAAATTCTTAAGGTTATTTTTCCCTTTTGTTATTTATTTATTTATTTATTTATTTATTTATTTATTTGGCTGGATCTATACTATTTCCCTTTTGTTCTTTCTTTCTTTCTTTCTTTCTTTCTTTCTTTCTTTCTTTCTTTCTTTCTTTCTTAGGCTGGGTCTATACTATGTAGCCCTGGCAGACCCAGCGCTTTTTACACAGCCAGGCTGACCTAGAACTTGTGGCCTCCCCACCTCAACCTCCCAGAATGCTGAGGTTTCAGGTTGTACACAACACACTCAGCCGAACAGCTTATTCTTATTCTTATTCTTATTCTTATTCTTATTCTTATTCTTATTCTTATTCTTATTCTTCGGAGATAGAATCTCACAATACGTCCCAGGCTGTTCTTGAATAGTTTTTTTGATTCAGTCCTCCTGCCTCAGCCTCAGCCTCCCAAGTAGCCGAGAAGTACAGGTACAAGCCACCATGTCTGGCTTCAAGGATCCTTGGGGGAAAAAAAGAGGAAAGAATGAAGGAGTGGGGTGGGAGAAGAGAAGATGGAGAGAGGAGAGAGAGAGAGAAAGAGTCAAAATAAGAGATAGGCAAGCAGGCAGGCAGACAGATGGGCAGAGACAAGAGTAAAAAGGTAGACAGAAGACAGACCAACAGAGACAGACAGAGAGACAGACAGACAGACAGACAGAGACAACCTGAGTCTCTAACCTAGTATTAGCCTGGCAATGCCCAGACCCTGTCTTCAAACCCTAGAGCCACCAAACAAAACAATTACTTTACAGACATAAAGTGGAAATTTGTCGGAACCAGTAAGACATTATAACAAGTCAAATGAAAGTTAAAAAATATACATATTTAGGCAAATACAGACACAGAGAACGCTGAAGTGAGCTGGGCACAGTGGCTCAAATCTATCATCTCACCAGCAGGCAGAGGCAGGAGGCTTGCATGGACTACATAGTAAGTTGAAATAGTCACTTGCATTCTTTCAACACAGTTCATTCCCTAACACCACTGATTTGTGCTTCTATGGGTAAGAAACATTCGGAAACATGGGTTTTCTACAACGTATGGGAATATGAAGCAACTCAATAATAATAGAATCAACCCAGCAGACTTCAGTGGACAGGATTCTTAGCAAACGGGGTTTCCCCTCCCACATGTAACAGTTTTTCTTCACAACTTTTTTCCAGCAGAAGGAATCCGGCTAATTATATAGAGAATGAGGCAAAGAAACATTCTTCAGGGAGTGATCTTTCCCAAATGAAGGCTGTCTGGGACCTGCAGTCCAGAGCTACCGATAAAAGTGCTGATCCCCAGCCTCAGAAAGGAGAGGCTTGCTTTCTTCCAGAAAGTAATTCTTTCTCTCCAAAGCAGAGAAGCACGTTACATGAGAGCCTGACATTTAAACCGCTCTTTTCACTTATAAAACAAACAAAACAAACAAAACACAATACTATATTTTAAAACAATGAGATTAATTAAGTCCTTTCATTTAGCTTTTTAAAAACTGAATGTGTTTGAGCTAGAGAGATTAACTCAGCTGTTAAGAGCAGTGGCCACAATGTATGTATGTGTTATGTAGACATACATGGAGGTAAAACAGTCAAACACATGTAAGTGAATAAGCAGATAGATAATTAATTTTTTTGCCTTTTGGGTGGTTTTTTGTTTTGTTTTTGCTGTCATTTGTTTAGGGGCTTTGGTGTGCATTTTTGGGGGGAGTGTTTGTTTGTTTGTTTGTTTGTTTGTTTGTTTGAGACAGGGTTTCTCTGTGTAGTCCTGGCTGTCCTGGAACTCACTTTCTACACCAAGCTGACCTTGAACTCAGAGACCCACCTGCCTTGAGTACAGGGCAGGGAGGGGAGTATAGTTTTTTACTCAACTGTTTTCTGTAACTCACTGCTTTCTATTAAGTTGTTGCATGAATATGGATAGGGGCCATATAGTCAAATGAGGGCAATGTCCAGTGGCTATACCACTGATTTCCGTCCCCCTTGCAACCTTTAACTGCCTATGGGCTCCTATGGGACAGGTGGAGCCTTATGTGCCCCTCACCCACGCTAGAATGTTGGTCCAGTCTCATGCAGGTCCTATGCAAATAGTCACTGCTGGAGTAAGTCTGTGGGTATGACTGCCAGTCATGTCCAGGACACAGCATTTTACAGGGCTCCCTCCTTCCTGAACTCCAGCTCTTACACATTCTTTCGGCTCCATCTTCCACTGCATCCCCTGAACCGACATAAATGACTCATGGAGAGCCAGACCTTCAACGGTCACTTCAGCATAGTGACTAGTGATGACTATCTATATTAACCATTGCCCTGAATGGAGTCTCTGGAAACTTCTTAACGTTTTCAGTAGCCTAGAAATTCCATTAGCAGGACCCAGTGTTTTGCTTTGCTTTGCTTTGCTTTGCTTTGCTTTGCTTTGCTTTGCTTTGCTTTGCTTTGCTTTGCTTTGCTTTGCTTTGCTTTGCTTTGCTTTGCTTTGCTTTGCTTTGCTTTTCAAGACAGGGTTTCTTTGTAGTCTTGGCTAACCTAGAATGAGTTCTATAGACCAAGCTGGCTTCAAACTCACAGAGGATCACCTGTCTCTGCCCCCTCAATGCTGGAATTAAAGGCATGTGGAGCCAGTGTTTTAAGTGCACAGGTAGAAAGGTTTTGTGTGCAAAACCAAGGAGTTTCTTAAACTCTTCTCCACCCCTACTTGCTTGACACATATTTGTAGCAGGTGTGGGAAATTACAGCTAATCCTCCTATGTCCCCTTATCTTTAACTTCCTGGTTTCACTACAAATCCAGGCCAACTCTGTCCTGAAATACTCTATGCACGTGTTTGTGTGTGTGTGTGATATATATATGTGTGCACATATGCGTACCTAAATACAGGCACATGCATGCCACAGCACAAATGTGGTGCTCAGAGGACAACTTATAGAAGTTGGTTCTCTCATTCCACCATGCGGGTTTCAGAGATAAGATTCAGGTCACAGTCTTGGTGGGCAGCATCCTTTGAACCATCTCAACAGTTCCTGAATGCTCATGAAGGGCAAACTGGCCTGGGACACACTAACATCATGTAGGGATCACTCTGAACAGGCTTGGGCAAAGTGGATCCCTCAGCATCCACCCTCTGGGTCTTACAAACAGAATTGTTCAAGGGTTAGGTGGGGAAGTCTGCAGTCAGGCTACTAGAATTCAAGTCATTGGACCGCTTTTTGAGGCTTTGACATTTGGGCAAGTTATTTAAGCCCTCTGGGTCTTGGTTTAATCAGTTCTGAAACTAGGCAGTGCCTATTATTCCTGCCTTCTAATAAGGTTTTTGTGTGAACCGAGTTAATTAATATTCATACGGTGCCTAGAATGGCGCATGGCGTGTTGTAAAAGCCGTGCAGTATACTCATGACTATTGCTGGTGTTTGTTGTCATCCCATGACAGAGCCATGTTGCAGTTTGTCCCTCAGAGACACTTGGGTATGGACTGACACAGCCTTTACAGAAAGTACCCTGGTCGTGCCGAATTCCCAAATAACTGTAGGGATCTCATGCCCACTTCACAATAGCTAACTCAGCCTTCTAAGCCATTTTAAACCAATGGCTAAGGATGCCAATGCTCTGCTCAACATGTATCAACCCAAGGAAAAATATTGCATATTTTCTGATAACCCGTTATATTCTAGTTACTGGAAATTCAAAGAAACTGAAGCCACTCTTCCCTGCAAGGGTCTAGAATCTAGTGGAGAGAGATAAGTATTCGGTTCTCACAGGAGTGCGACCGCTTAGCACTTCCTTCAGAAATTTGCATTGGCTCCATTCATGCTTTTCCCCAAAATGTCAGTCAAGGACTGGTCTTGGCAAATTAGTGAAGTAGACAAAGTCTGTCTTTGGCTCCTTTCCTCTCCGCTTAAGACATTCCTTTCTATTCCTTCAGGAAGTCCATTCCTCCTCCAAGCAACTGCGTCTGTGCTTGTAGGATTAGTTGCAGATAGTGAGCATCTCTGCGGATGGGGTTTTCAATTACTCTTTAAGGTGTGATTATGTTAAGAGCTTTGGACTCTGACACATAACTAGGGTTGCAAGACTGAATCTCTACGAGACACATTTCAGCATTCAAGCAAGATGGAAAGAACAGTCTTAAATACGAATCGGCTTTTGTCCTGGGGTTGTGATCTCTTTATCCGCACAGCCCATGCTTTCTGATAGGAGCTGTTTTTGCTAGTGTTCCGGTGCAGACCAGAGAATAAACCACACGGCTGTTTGTTTCCTTTGCCTTCTTCCTGTCTGGGTTACCAGCCACGGATTGGACTCCCTTCTGCCTCTTTTGTCCATTAGGACGGAAAGTTTCAAGCTCCTTTTCCACCAAACTCACTCGGAGCTTCCTTCTTCCCCACAGAACTCTTACTTCTGCTGACTTAAAACGTGCAGTCCTCTAACTGGAAAGGGCGCATTTGATTATTAATAGTTTTTTTAATGGAAAGACACGTTTCCTTGCAGTGTTTTCTATCCCTAGGTTGTAGTGTAGCATTGCTGTGCATGCTTTTGCCCCACGTAAGAAGAACAGGTTTCAACAGGCCAGCCTGTTCTTAGAATTCATCTCTTCCCGTGCATAAGAAGTTCATTCTTTTAGGAGCTAATCCTTTTTCTCTAAAAGGGATATACTGTCTCCTCAGAAATTCCTCAGTTTCCCTTCCCATTTGGTCTTCAGAGGCCACACGGCATCTTTCCTCTTTGTAGGTAATTTGTTGGCATTAAACAGAGGTCCCATTAGACGGCCGCAGCTACCATTAAGCATGCATTCCTCTTGGCTCACAGAATCTTTTCTTTTCACACTTTTTTTTTTAAGTTTTTTTTTTTTTTTTGTTTTGTTTTTTTTTTTTTTTGAGACAGGGTTTCTCTGTATAGCTCTGGCTGTCCTGGAACTCACTTTGTAGACCAGGCTGGCCTCGCACTCAGAAATCCACCTGCCTCTGTCTCCCGAGTGCTGGGATTAAAGGCGTGCGCCACCACACCCGGCTCTTTTTTTTTAAGTTTTAATGATGGTATGAAACAATATTCATGTTCTACCCGGTCGGTGATGATAAAATCATGCATATATATGTATGTATATTTACAAACACACACACATATATACATATACATAGGACAAGAAAATTACTTTATTTTTGAAATTAAGGAATTTATTACTATGAAATGATAAAACACATTTCCCATTGACTTACACTATTGTTCTCTGTAGAATTTGAACAGAAGTCTCAAAAGTGGTTATACTTTTTTTTTTTTCTCAGAACGTAGTGGGAAGCCAATCTTGTCAAACATTCCCCAAGGAACTGAGCATGGGTTCCTAGGTACATTAGCCCTCTTGATATGGTGAAGGTCCATGGAGAATGTCATCATGAGACAACAAAGTGCATGGCTATTGCGGGGGTGATAATTAGAACAACCCAGAGTCTAAAATGGCTCAAGCTGTCCCTGAGCCATGGGAAGGAAGCAGAGAGAGAAACCAAAGACAGAAATAACAGTGACCAGAACTTACTGCAAGTCATAGGCAACAGACAGGTGGATCTCCACCTTCAGAGACTATGACTGGTCATTCATTTCTTTATCTGTGCTACATAGAGCAAGAAGTAAGAAATAAGCGTGTGGCTCTTCTGTGTTTCACGCCAGGAGTTTCTGACATTGGTGAGAGGATGGCCGAATCTTCTTATCAGAAAGAATTGCAGCTTGTGTCTGGCTGTCAACAGTTGAACAACATCTGGAGTGTGAAAAAGCAGGCTTTGATAGAACATTACTTTTTTTTTAAGGACCCTAGAGTATTTACAGGTTATTGAAGACAGTTCTCCTTCTAATATTTAAATATTCTATAACATCTTGGAGCTGCAGAGATGGCTTAGTGGCTAATAGCATATTCTGCTCTAGCAGACGGCCCATATTTGGTTCCCAACACTCATTTGGAGGTACACAACTGCCTGTAACCCCAGCTTCTTGGGATGTGGTGCCCTCTTCTAGAGTCTGCAGATACCAGCACTCACAGGTATGGACACACAGATACATAGTTAAAAATAAAATCAACCTTTTATTGAATCTACATATCAAAATCTACATACAAATAAGTGGTTGTTCAATCACATGTACCTGTTACTGTCTGTGATCAGGTTCCCACCACCTCATACCATACCCAGTGTCCTCCATCATGTGATACATGACTTCTGAAAGCCAAAAGGAACCAATAAAAAGAAACCTTATTATCCTAGGTCTGTGCTCTGACAATGGATCTAAAAGGCAATCATGGCTCAGCTTTGGCCTCACCTAAATCCTTATGTGTGCAGCTTCAAATATGAAGAGGAGCTATTTTCCTTTTCTTTGTTTTGTTTTGTTATGTTTGTTGGGGGTGGCTTGGGGTTTCTTTCTTTCTTTTTTTCTGTTTTTTTGAGACAGGGTTTCTTTGTGTAGCCTTGGCTATCCTAGAACTCACTCTGTAGTTCAGGCTGGCCTCCAATTCACAGAGATCCTCCTGCCTCTGCCTCCCAAGTATTGGGATTAAAGGCACATGCCACCGCCACCTGGCCACCTTTCTGGGTTTAATATACAATTACTGTAGCAAAACCGCACAGCTCAAACATAATGAGCCCACTGGTCCAGTAAATCCTCCAATGGCTTGTTTTAAGTTTGCACAAGAACCTTCCTGTGAAGAATGTGCTAAAAATGAGTAGAAAACAGGTTAATATTAGTGGTAAAAAGACTTGCATGTAAGTAGAAAAACTGGCCAGGCACTGGTAGTGCACACCTTCAATCCCAGCACTCATGAAGCAGAGGCAGGCAGATTTCTGAGTTCGAGGCCAGCCTGGTCTACAGCGTGAGTTCCAGATCATCTAGGGCTACACAAAGAAACCCTGTCTCAAAAAGGAAAAAAGACTTTGGTCATTGAAAGAGAAAACGTGTCCTTAGCATTAACAGAGGAGTTCTGAAACACCTACAATATTCAAATACCTCCTGGGTAATTAGAAGTTGTAGATTGTGGTCAAGACTCATTTCTTGTTTTCCAGTTAGACACCAGACACCACTGTTAGATGCAATCTTCCTTGCATAACTCCATTATCTTACTCTCTACCTAGTTGGTGTTTATGGACCAAATAGGAGTTATGTTGAACTTACTATTGAAGTTTCCTTTCTTCTGTTTGTCCTCCAAGGAAGACCTAGTTTTCCTTGCACATTTTTCACAAGCATCAAATAGTGGGCGATCCTTCAAGCTTGAACAGCCATAGCCGTATCGCTGAGGAAGGATTTTTGGTCTCAAACTGTCTGGGTAATGATTTACAGCTATTTTGGGTAATTCTCAAAATGACAGCTCCTTGAATTTTTTTCTATGTGCAGAAAAATGTGCTGGCCTAGCATCTTCAGACCCTGGGAGGTGCTTCTCAGTTCTTGGCAGATGGGAAGGAAGGAAAGCTCAAGATGAAACAGACCTGTCAATATTATCCTGTAATACACTCGAGTGTTTGATGGGGTTACCCCGCCCCCCAAATGTCTGGGACCTCCTGAGGTGTGGAATTGGTGAGACAGAATAACCTATGAGTTGAGAGAATTCATATGTAGGCGTTGGACCTTCCAAGATTAAACTTGATAAGCTGAATTCTTGGCAATAGTTGAATTCCTGAAATGAAAAGTAATAGTACCATTCAATATCACCTTCATATAACCCTTGATAAATGGATGCTTAAAAAAAATTGGAGAAGATACAAACAAGGAACAACAATATAATTTCTGTTTAAAATTAAAATCTAAGACATGTCATTGGATATTGAGAGACATAAGCTAGGGCAGGGGTGAAGAAACAATAAGAGAGGAAGGGAAAGAAAAGTGTTTTATTAGACGAGAGGAAGAAAGCAGAAAGACGTTTGTTTTCTTCATTGTGAAGAAAAGAAAGTGTAGTTAGTACACTTCTTAATTCTTTTTGCTTAAAAATCTTTAATGTGTCCGCATCATCTGCAGTGTACCTGTGCACACACAGACTCACTGAGCTGACGTTTGGTGAATGCCATGTTCATTCTAGACCAACCATAGCTCTCTAATGCATACTCTGGTTTATTTATGAACTGTTCTTTGCCCATCTCTTTACAAGTCTCATCATTTTATCTTCCATCCATGATGAAAATCCTGTGTGACCTTTCAGACTCAGCCTCAAGGACCACACCTGCCCCCAGATTCCCCTACATCTTGTTTCTTCTTTGTTTCCACGGCCTGGGAAGCCTCCTCTCTTCAGCCTGTTAGAAGTTCATCCCATCAGGCCCTGTGCCTTTCATAGTGCCCTCCACAGCCGTCAAACCTACGATCAATTCTAAGCCTTTGAACTCCAACATTCCCCTTCTCCTGCTTGTGCACTGCCTTGCTTGCCGTTGCATTTACCTGCGTAAAGCTCTTCACTCTCATCATCCCATCTCCTGTCCTTATAAAATTTATTTTTATTTTTAATTATGGCTGTGTGCACACGCACATGTACCTGTGCACACACAAGAGTGCAAGTACCTGCAAAGGCCAGAGGAATTGGATTCCCCTGGAGCTGGAGTTACTTACAGGCAGCTGTGAGCTCCCTCATATGGTGGTTGGGAATTGAACTTGGGTCGTCTTGAAGAGCCAGATGAGCTCTAAACCATCATCCAACAACCCAGATCCATTTTTTTTTTTTATGTATATGGGTGTTTCGACTGAGCCATCTCTCCAGCAACAACCAACTCCTCACCCTTTCTTAAAGAAAAGGAATACTGTGGCCAGAGAAATGTTCTTCACTTAAAAGTGCTTTCAGCTTTTCCAAAGGACCCTAGTTCAGGCCCCAGCACCAAGGTCAGGAAGCTCACTGTAACTTCAGCTCTAGGGATCCAACTCCCTCTTCTGGCCCCTGAAAGCACCCAAACACAGGTGACATACAGTCACATACACACAGAAGTAAAAATAAATAAATAGCAAGGTGCTGCTTTGGGTAGCAAACTCAGTGTAGCATAGTGATTGTCCTCTCAAGCTCATCACTAAACGTTCACTGACCGATTGGCATGATTTAGCACCTTTGTTGTTGTTGTTTTGTTTTGTTGTGTTGTTGTTTTGTTTTGTTGTTGTTGTTGTTGTTATTGTTTTGGGTTTTTGTTTTTGTTTTTGTTTTTCGAGACAGGGTTTCTCTGTTATAGCCCTGGCTGTCCTGGAACTCACTTTGTAGACCAGGCTGGCCTCAAACTCAGAAATCCGCCTGCCTCTGCCTCCCGAGTGCTGGCATTAAAGGAGTGCGCCACCATGCCCGGCTGATTTATCCCCTTTTATGCTGGATTATTTTAACTACTGTTTTTCAAGAAAAACTTGCAGATTCATATTTATAAACCCCATTCAGAGTCATTTCACAAAGTTGCATATCTGATCCCTGTTTCAGTTTCCAGAGATGTATTTTGTTACTGGGCTCCATGGTAATTCTTCCTAGGTAGCACTTGAGAATCCAAAGAGGTTTTTTAATGTTATCAATGGAATAAAACCAAACATTTTCTTAAGAATTTTGCTAAAGCATTCCTCTCTGTGAAACACACTGTTGTAGATAACCCTCAAGAATTCAGTTGTGGGGTCAAAAGAAAAACCCACTAATGATGACAAAGTATATTCAAAGTCAGAGCAGTATATTTTGGCCCCTTGATTAATTATACTTCTAGGAAATATATTTAAGAGAAATAAAGAGTTATACAAATACTTAGCTATAGAGATATTTATGGTAGCATTAGATATATCAATCGTTTATACTTTTGTAATAAGAAAGTACGGGATTGCACAAATAAACTGCTTATCCTACAAGAGACACGATTATACACAAGAATATTTTAAAAGGTACATAGATATTCCTTTTTTTTTGATAGAGTACTAAGGATTGAACTCAAGGGTACACACTCTAGCACTTAGCTACATATTTCATATTCCCAATATATTATGCAGAAAAGGTCTTTCATTGCATTGAAAGCACTAGAAATAAATTTTTTCAAATGTTGATATCAATATTTTTTTTCTTTTTTTTTAAGATTTATTTATTTATTATTTGTAAGTACACTGTAGCTGTCTTCAGACACTCCAGAAGAGGGCGCCAGATCTTGTTACGGATGGTTGTGAGCCACCATGTGGTTGCTGGGATTTGAACTCTGGACCTTCGGAAGAGCAGTCGGGTGCTCTTACCCACTGAGCCATCTCACCAGCCCGATATCAATATTTTTTAAAGATTACAAGTTTCTAAATTTTCTACAGTAACAATGCATTATTTTGTGCTAGGCATGTTTTTATTTAAGGCTATTAAAATTAACTTAAATACTTAGCCAATACTGCAGAATTTCTCACTGGAGCCATATATTCTATAGTCAAGGAAAAGTATTGTTTCTTCCTTTGAGTTAATCACAAGACAGACTAAAAGAATTTTTTCCCCGTGCTAGCTAACTTCTTCAAAAAAGTGAATTAGTGCCTTACAGATAAATGGGTATGAAGAAGTTGAAGGGAGGGTTTCTTTCTCCCCCAGCCTTACTCCTTTGCTCACGGCCTTTACTTAATGTTGTCTGTAGGTCCATGGGAAGTGTATGTGTAAGCACAATACAGCAGGCAGCCACTGCCAGCACTGTGCACCATTGTACAATGACCGGCCCTGGGAGGCAGCGGACGGCAGAACAGGGGCTCCTAACGAATGCAGAAGTAAGTAAGAGCATCCACTCCTCAAAGCCCTCTTTGTAGAGTAAACTTATCTTTGAATTCCTTGTTATCTCTTGAAACTCAATATAAAGTGGAGGGTGACAGAAGCCATATACAAACATAGCCCGTATCACCGCTCAGCGTGACTCCAACCGTTGGAAACAGTCTGCAGTGCTGCCAATCGGCCTGAGTAGCCAAGAATGTGCTGTCTATTTGCTCGGGTACTTTGTGGGATGAAATGCTCCCCTTGAGAACATGAAACGCTACAATCATGAGTGGACTCAGGATTACAGAGTACGACTGCTCCCGTGGCTGTGATACTGAATGATAACCATGAAAACAGCTCTTTAAGGTCAGTCAGTCCCCAGAACAACCCAGTAGAGCAGATGGTGTTGATCCTGTTTTAGAAATCAGGAAACCGAGGCTCAGTTAGCTTAAAGTATCTTGCCAAAGTTAGTAATGAAGGGATGAAGACTTGACCCCATGTCTTCAGGAGCCTATCAGATACTTTCCCCCATGGTATTATTGGGTCCCCTTTCACGGATGGATCAGACCCAAAATTAAACCAGGAAGTCAACAATGACATCGCTTGACTAGGACTAATTTTGGATTTGCATTTGGGGATTAGATACAGGAGGACAGGACATGGGAAAGGGACCATGTCTCTATTTGCAGTTTAAAACGCTCAAGAGACTGGCCCAGCTGTAGCGCATTATCATCTGAGTGGTCAGATGTTCTGAGACACACACACACACACACACACACACACACACACGCTCACATCCCAAGCCTGTTCTATGGAGACTTCTAAATCTTGGGTCTGGGCGTGTTTGTATTACGTCAGGGTCTCATGGAGAGTATTTAGATCCCACAAAGTACACACGCGAATAACACGGTCCTGCTACTCCATCTTGTTGGCAGCTCTGCAAGCTGTTTGTACTGTGAGTAAAGTTCTGAGAAATCTCTTCCCGTACCCAATCTGGAATCGTAACAAATTTGTTTCTAAGAAATATGAAGGATTTCCTCTGAGCACAAATATCAAATTACCTTATGCCTTTTAAAGACACAGAGTCTGGGAAAATATCATAACACATTGAGGAAACAATGAAAACAATTGCACTAGCCTTTTTCAAATACAGTTGGATTTCCGGGGATGTCTGGATTCTTATTCTAAATTACTTATCAAGACAATCTAAAGAATTTCTCCTAAATTCCTAGAGTGCCTTTCTGGTCCTTTCCATGGAAACCCACCGCATATCTAAATACACATAGACACAGAAGCGTGTCACTGGACTCTATAGACTGATAAGCTTAGATATGTCATTGAGAAATCATTACACAAGGAACACCGAGGCCGTCTCTATAAATGGAGGCTTCAATACCAGACTTCCTTAGGTCTATCAAAAATGACAGCAGCAGGGAAATGTTACTTCACAGAAGATAACTTAAACAAGGCCTAATGGCTCAGGCCTGTAACCTCCGTTACTTGGAAAGGCTGAGGCAGGAGATTCCCAAGATCAAAGGCTGCCAGGGCTATAAATTGAGTTCAAGGATAGACTGGGCTACTAAGTGAGACCAATCCCAAAATAAAAAGGAAAAAGGTGGGCCAACAATATGACTCAACTTGTAAAGGCGCTTGCCACCAAGCCTGGTGATGACCTTAGTCCCCCAGCTGATACCCACATGATGGAAGGAGAGAATTGATTCCTACAAGTTAACCTCGGACCTCTACATTTATTCAGTAACATGCACACACACACACACACACACACACAGAGCCTAGCATGTATGAAGCCCTAGGTACCATCTCAGTATAACAAGAGAGCAATCCTTGGACTCTGTCCACCAGAGATTTTTTTTTCCAGGCTCATGGGTAAGCATACATTATGGTTTATATCTTCAGTAAAAAAAAAATTTTTTTCAAATAATGCCAAGGGTCTTTGATTTTCTTCACCAAGGCAAGAGACCCACTGATTCTCAGAAAGGTGCAGGAAATTGGAAGGTCAGGTGTCACAATCCAAGAGGAAGCCTGGTAACCTCTCAAATATCCAAAGTAAATGCCAACCCCAGAATATAACCACAGTTACCAGAATATCTTTGACTGAATGGACCTACCTTCATTTTGATAATTACTTTAGTTTCTTTTCCTGTCGCTGTGATCAAATACTCTAACGAAAGCCACGTACAGGGTTTACTCCGGCGTTAGTTCACGGGTCCAGTCCATCTCGGCAATGAAGTCACATACAGGAGCTTGAAGCACCCACAACCAGGAAACAGGAAGAGGATGCTAACACTCTGCGGTTCTCTCCATTTCGTGCAGTCCAAACTCCCTGATGGAGCGATCTGATCCGCACGGGGATGGGTCCTCCCACATCAAGTAACATAATGAGTATTTCCACAGGGTGCTGAGGCCAGTGTCCCAGGTGATCTAGACAGCCCAGTTAACAATTAACACCTACCTTCACGATGTCCTTCGTGCATATATTAACACTTTAAAATACCAATGGATAACAAAAAATGCAAGTCTAGAGAAGAAGTGTAAAATAATAGAGGTACCTTGATCAAGGGAAAGAAGATGGTTCTTTTGCTTTGTTGGTTCTTTGGTTTGGGGGTTTTAGGTTTTGGGTTGTTGTTATTGGTTTGTTTGTTTTATTTGCTTTGGGCTTTCTTGTTTGTGTGTTTGTTTGTCTGTTTGTTTGTTTGTTTGTTTTGAGACAGGCTTTCTCTGAATAGCCCTGGCTGTTCTAGAACTTCCTCTGTAGGCCAGGCTGGCCTTTCAAACTCAAGAGATCCTCCTGCCTCTGCCTCCTGAGTGCTGAGATTAAAGGCGCCACCACCCTCCCCCTGCTGCACCCCGCCATTCAGCTGATAGTTTTTAATTTATCCCTCTTTGTATTGTTTTTATTCTTGTGCTATATACTCTTCAATAGATAAATAACATTTCAATTTAACGACAACTTTATCCTATTCTGATGTCTTGACCGTTGGAGAACCCGCTGCAGTGTTTTATGTCCCTCCTATGCTGTTTTATCGCCAGCTTGCAAGTGCAATGGGCACGCGGACACCTGTCACTTCGACGTCAACGTGTGGGAGGCGTCGGGGAACCGCAGCGGCGGTGTCTGCAACAACTGTCAGCACAACACTGAGGGTCAGCACTGTCAGCGCTGTAAGCCGGGTTTCTACCGCGATCTCCGAAGACCCTTCTCTGCCCCTGACGCTTGCAAAGGTACGCACATTCACGGTGCCTAAGACGATTTGTGCAAACATACTTGCTCTTTGCTGACCCAAGGGGGAGATGTACCTCGGACCATACACTCAGAGATATCAGCTACTTTCTTATCAATACATGCCAAGAATTTTCAACCTGTTCAGTCAAAATAGCGCAGTATTCACAAGGGAATCTCCCATCTTGCTCCTGATAAAGAAGTGTCCTTACCGTAGCAAGAGAACTAGTAAGACTGATGAGGAAGGGGGGACTATGAATAAAGAGCTCACAAGAGGCAGAAATAGGCTAATGAGATACAGTGCTCACTTACACTTGGGCTGGGTTATGAACCCCTGAAACCCCCTGGGTTCTATTGAGAATGCACTGCAGCCGACATTGTAAATGTATCTCATCATGACGAATTCGGAGCATAACTTTATGCTCTCTCTTAAAACACTGAATGCGCCTGGTGGCACACGCCTTTAATCCCAGCACTCAGGAGACAGAGGCAGGCGGATTTCTGAGTTCGAGTCCAGCCTGGTCTACAGAGTGAGTTCCAAGACAGCCAGGGCTATACAGAGAAACCCCATAGGGAGTGGAGGGAACACTAAATGCACAGGTTAGGTTCTGCCTCTCTGTTGGCATAGCTCCCAGAAGTTTCTTCGAAGAGAGAATGGAATTTTAAGAGGTCTGCCTCCGGTGTGTGGCATTGCCCAGGGCGAGTGTGATGTAGGCATATGGAAGCAACAAATTGTCCGGTGGGAACAAGGAGCTTAAACCACATTGGAATCTGCATGCCTCGCAACGAGACATCATTAGACAGGAGAAACCACTTGTCTATCAATGGCAGAGACTCATGCCAAAAATATTTATAGCTGGAGCTGCAGAGATGGCTCATTGGTTAAGAGCACTGGCTGCTCTTCCAGGGGACCTAGGTTTGGTTCCCAGCACTGACTAGCCACTCATAGTTGCTAAAACCGTCTGTACCTCCAATTCCAGAGGATCTGATGCCCTCTTCCGTCTTCTGTGGGTACTGCACACATTGTTACATATACATGCAGGCCAAACACCCATACACATAAATAAATTGTTAAATAAGTAAATAAATAAAATCTTTTCAAAAATAGTTACCCCTTCAAAGTCTACAATACCTTTGGGACTAAAATAAAGAGTTCTTATCTCTACGTGCTGACTAAAAGAAGTGCATACAAAATTGTTTCAATTTGGAAAATGTTCAATCCAACCCCATTTGTACTAGGTATGTTTAAAGAGAGAGTATGTATGTACCTATCCCATAGCCTCAGACCACTAGTACAAATCCTCAAAGATCAAAATGCATTACCCAGAAGATAAAAGAGAGGAGAAAAATGAATTTGTCACTAAGTAACCTAGATAGCTCTTATATGAAATCGGGCCACTTTTTCTAGTGTGTGTAACATTTACTTCAAATATGATATTATTCAGTATACCTAATATGTTCACTGATTTGTCCATTCATTCATTCGTTCATTCATTCAGTGACTATCTATTGAGGACCTATTATGTGCTAGGTGCTTAGGAGGCATCAGGAAACAAAACAGAAGTCCTTGCTTTGGGGGAGCATGTATTCTCATAGAGGAGACAAGCAGAAAATATAAATGATAAATATGACATATGGAAGAATGCAATAAGTGCTGGTGTTACCAAAGTAGGGAAAAGAAAACATGGCTGTAGGGATGGAGAGTGGGAAGAGGAGGAACAAAACACCATATTGGATAAGAAAGGAGGGTGGCTCTCGTGACTGGGTAGGAAAGATGAGCCAAGGTTTGGAGACAATGAGAAAGTTGGCTAAACATTTGACTGAGTGCAGAAAGTTCTCCGGAGAAGGAATCTCAAGAGCAAGTATTGCAAGGGAAGAAGGAGTCTAGTGTGTCCAAAGAGATGTTGTTTGGGGGTGGGGGTGGGGTGAAGGGGTGCTTGACTGCACTAGAGTAGGAGCTGGGAAGTCATGGGAGATGAAACCAGAGAAGCGACTTGGGCAGGGAGTGACTGAAGTGTGCCTATGGACAACCGTGTAATCACCTCACCTTTGACTTGGAATAAAACCATGAGCCAGTGCACACTTTCTGAGACGAGCAGAAGAGGTGGCTTAGTTTCCCAAGGATTGTTTTTGCATTTTTCAAGGGTAGCTTTTCGTATACTTGTACTTCTCAAATTCAACTTTAGTGAAGTTAACAAACTAGTGATCTCCATAACGTCACCCCTGGGGGCGTATTAGCAGCATCCCCAGGGAAATGTCAGATGCAGATGTGCACGGGCTTAGGCACCAACAAAGACCAACAAATTCAGAGTCTGTTGACGGGAGTCGGGACTCCCGACTCGACTCGGAGCCCTCCAGATCATTCTGATGCACAGGAGAGTCTGGAAAACAATGATACAGACGTGCTCCCCCATGGTTTTATATTGGTTAGAGCACACTCTGCCTCTGACATTTCATTAACATTTGAGCATCAAGCTGGGAGGAGAACAAACACTCGTTTCCATTAAAGAGTAGAGGGCAAACAGAACAGGGAAAGAAACTGAGAAAGGTTCTCGGTGTTGGCTAGATTTTAGAAAGCCTTGACTGCAGTCTTTAAAATGTTGATGTTCATTGAACAGGGTGTAGTGGCACACAACTTTATCCAAGTATTTGGGATGCAGAGGCAGAGGCAGAGGCAGAGGCAGAGGCAGAGGCAGAGGCAGAGGCAGAGGCAGAGGCAGAGGCAGAGGCAGAGGCAGAGGCAGAGGCAGAGGCAGAGGCAGAGGCAGAGGCAGAGGCAGAGGCAGAGGCAGAGGCAGAGGCAGAGGCAGAGGCAGAGGCAGAGGCAGAGGCAGAGGCAGAGGCAGAGGCAGAGGCAGAGGCAGGTGGATTTCAGTGAATTGGAGGCCAGCCTGGTCTACATAGTGAGTTCCAGGACAGCCAGATCTATATAGTAAGACTCTGACTTGAAACAAACAAACAAAAAAATTTGATGTTTAGTTTCTAGGATACAGGAAGCCATTATATAATTCAGATTTGATTAAAATCATTATTATTCACTGACTTTTTAAAAAAATTGTGTGTGTATATGTGTGTATATGAGCATGTATGTATGAGTGTGCATGTATGAGTGTGTGTATATGAGCATGTGTGTATGAGTGTGTATGTATATGAATGTGTATGTATGAGTGTGTGTGTGTATCAGTGTGTATATATGAGCATGTGTGTATGAGTGTGTATATATGAGCATGTGTGTATGAGTGTGTGTATATATGAGTGTGTATATATGAGCATGTGTGTATGAGTGTGTATATATGAGCATGTGTGTATGAGTGTGTGTATATATGAGTGTGTATATATGAGCATGTGTGTATGAGTGTGTGTATATGAGTATTTATGAGCATGTGTGTATATGACCATGTGTGTATGAGTGTGTATATATGAGTGTGTGTGTGTGTGTATGAGTTTGAGAATATGGGTATAAAAGTCTGAGAACAACTCTCAATAGTTGGTTCTTGGTTTTTACCTTGATGGGACAGGGTCTCTCTTGTTTCTGCTTGTTGTACTATAGTCTTCAGGCTGGTTGGCCCTCAGTTTTACAGATCCCTCTGTCCCATCTCTACCTCTCACCTCACCATGGGATGCTGGGATTGCAGATGTGCACCCCTGCATCTATGTTTCTTAAAAGATTTTATCTTATTTGTAATTCTCTGTGTGTATGTCTG
Organism: Mus caroli; assembly: GCF_978045245.1. NCBI lineage: Eukaryota > Metazoa > Chordata > Mammalia > Rodentia > Muridae > Mus > Mus caroli. Next base: position 93,202,572 of record NW_028227264.1, read on the forward strand.
TGTGTAGCTATGTGCACATGAATGCAGATGCCGTCAGAGACCAGGAGAGGGCATCACATCTCTCAGAGCTGGAGTTTCAGGTGGTTGTGAGCTACCAGATGGGTGCTGAGAACCAAAATCATGTCCTCTGCTACAGCAACAATGCTCTTAATTGCTGTGCCATTTCTCCAGCCTCTACCCCTCCTCTCCCTGCTGCTACTACTACTACTGGTTCCAGGGGTCAAATTCAAATAGTCAGTCTTGCATGGCAAGTACTTTTACGCTCTAAACTATGTCCCTGGCCCTTACTTAATTTTTATTTTGCTTGGCTTTTATAAAATTAAAAACCACATGAAGAATTCGAACAGGTGAAACGTTTTTTGAATGAGTCTGACCAATAGAAAAAATAAAACATAGAAAGGGTAGAAAGGGTTAAGGGTAGAAAGGGTTACTGACAGGCTGGGAGCCAAACTGAGTATCTTCTCATTTTTCTTTTGGTTTTGTTTTTTTATTTGTTTTGTTTTGTTTTGTTTGTACTGTTCTGTGACAAGCTATGATTCATATGCTTGCCAAATATAAAAGGGCTGTTGGCTCTGGCTTTTTAAGACCTTTAATACTCATGGATCCAGAGTTTTATAAGAAGAGTACAAGGGAAGAAACTATAAAACAAAAATGGATTCCTCGTAGCTGGTCAGAAGGCCAACGCCATCTCAATGACAACTGTATTAATACACCCTTCAGAACAAAACTAAACAAAACCACAAATCACATTTGTCCAATGGTTTGCCTCTGTCTGGACTACTGATAGGATCAAAGTTTAAAACTACTTTAATGCGCCATATTGCTGATCACTCATAGCCAGCCAGCGCTTACACGTTTCTTGGTGTACTGTGGAGACTTACGAAAATGGCCAATAGCAGTCTGGTGTTTCGAGCATGGTTTCAGGAGGCAGGTAAGGTATTAGGGAAGCTTGTCTTTCTTTCTTCTCTTCCCTACACAGTCCCTGCACTGCTGAGCAATGGACTCCGTTTATCTTATGACTATTTCAGGGTACATTTGGGCACAGACATCTACAGCCACTTCCTTCTAGAATACAAATCTTGTTCTTCATTTCCCCTTTCTGAGCCTGCAGTCCATCTCAGAACACAGCAACCCAATTCTTCTATGGAAATCCTCTCCCTATCATGTATGTGTCTAACTGGCGGTGTGTCCAATTCTCTTCCCTACCAGCGTCTATGTATCGACTGTCCCCCTGTGTGTCCTCTGGCTATGAACTCTGGTGATGAGGTGGATGACACACAGGATCTATTGTGCTTGTGACGTACAGACTCATGGGAGGTATCCTGAGAGAGAATCACTAGCCTCAGATGCCTTCTCTCCAACAGCTTCTCCTTCACTTTCATTGAATATGGTATCAAGAACCCAGGTTGAGGGCTGGAGAGCCGGCTCAGTGGTTAAGAGCACTGACTGTTCTTCCAGAGGTCCTGAGTTCAAATCCCAGCAACCACATGGTGGCTCACAGCTATCTGTAATGGGATCTGATACCCTCTTCTGGTGTCTCTGAAGACAGTGACAGTGTACTCATATACATAACATAAATAAATCTTAGAGAGAGAAAGGAAGGAAGGAAGGAAGGAAGGAAGGAAGGAAGGAAGGAAGGAAGGAAGGAAGGAGGGAAGGAAGGAAGGAGAGAGGGGGGAGGGAGGGAGAGGGAGAAAGAGAGAGAGAGAGAGAGAGAGAGAGAGAGAGAGAGAGAGAGAGAGAACAAACAGGTTGATTAAAAGGAAAAAAAAATCCAGACTATTTCCTTGTGTGGCTCCATCAACAGCATGAACGACTTTACTCAGAACAACAATTTTGTTTTATTTCTTCTGAGTTTACCAAGGCAGAACAACAGCCTGCCCTCTGTGTGTGGTCCAGAGACCTAATCTCATTGGCATCATCTGGTTGCTACTTAGAAATGCAGAACCCCGGGTCCCAACCCAGACAAAGCCAAAAATTCCCTTTAACAAGTCCTCATCTGACTTAGAAGCTGAGGAGAGTGCAAGATGCTTTCCAGTGAAGGTTAGAAGTGTCCGAGGTCTCTCTAGAGCTGAACTGCTTAAATGAGCTCCCGAGGCTGCCTACTTAAACCAACATCCAAATAAAACTGATGATTTTATCTCTATTTGTGTGCACGTAGACTTAGAATTTATAAATAAATTTTAAGAAGTTTCCTGAGAGAGAAAAACAGAAATCTAGATTCCTGTGTTTGAGCCTCAGTAGGATGCTAATTCCATGAAATATTAGTAGAAATCACAAGAAGGGATACTTCCCTATGGCTTTCGATTTAGGACGTGAGTCCACTGAAGTTTTCTTGACCTCAAGTCTCCTCAATGCTTAATTTGGTGCTGTTCGCTACTACTGTCTTGTACAGTGGCTGTATACAAAACTTTGCTTGAAAACATTTATTGTCCCCTTTGCCGGGCACTGTGGTAATCGTCAGGTCTGTAAGATGCCAGGGTCTTCCTGGGAAGGCCTTACCTACTCGATGGGGAGAAATTACAGTAACGGGTCACATCAGTACACCCACCGAGGTGGCAGTGATGTACAAGCCCTGGCTGACACCCAGTGAATGCACAGGACCCTCTGTTCACTCTCCAAAGGGCGTGAGCCAGCTCATTGAACGTTTCTCAAAAGTGCTTTCATATAAGCAGTACTGTGACCTCTGGGCTGTGGGAGGAAAGATGTGCTTCGTGCCTCAGGGAGAGGGTGGGGAGAAAATGAGCAAAGCCTGAGGAAGACTTCCTCAGGAAATCCCCTGTGGTATTCCTTCATGGACCTTTCCCCCCTCTGTTACTATTGTCCTGCTTTCCAGTTCAGTGAGTGCCCTTGGCTTTACATGAATTATCTAAGAAATAAAGTGACATGCTGCTCATAGCAGCTCCCATACATTTAGTAGGATAGTCACCTGGTCACCTTCGCTCATTACAAATAGAATGACATTTAATCCTGGAAATCAGTTCTCAGGTCTGCTAGCTTCCTGCCCAATAACCAAGGATTTGTTGGCCCCACTAAGGTTCTAGTTGCTTTTGTGCCTCTCGCTCTCCTGGTGTGCTAAAGGCAACAGGGCCTTACTTGCACACTTTAGTTGATTTCACAAACCCATCAAACCTGAATAAACACAGCCCTACACCGAATCTGACAGTCAATATATTAACTCCCGTGAGTAATTAAATCATCTGTTTTCACATCCTCTTTACTTCAGCCTTAACCAGAGTCCACTGTGGGACGGCCTGTCCACCACACTTTTCCAGGCCAAGAAATCACTTCTGGGGATTCCTAAGATGTTGTTTGTTTATTTAAGACAAGTGGAGATCATTGAAACTGAATTTATTTACACAAGTAAGGGAAAGAAGTGTTTTTCAAGGACAGTGCATTTAAGGTCTATAAACACAGGGGAAAATGTGAGTCTCCTAGCTGAATTTAGGGCTAAGAACAGAAACAGGCTCAAACTAAGTGGTTGCTAAGGGGAGAGAAGAAGAAGGGAGAGTTCTCCCTCCTCTATGGACCAAGCTACTCCAAGAAATACTGTACTTCCAAAGGAGCATAGTTTCTGTCATAGAGACCTCTGGTCTCCTATGTGACTATAACCCCTGATGGTTTGGCCATGGCAGGTGTATTAAAGATGGAAGAATAAGCCATGTAGCACCAAGGAGTGCACTGTCTTACAGTGGGAGGTAGGGAAGAGCCCTAATCTGTAGCATTTGGCAATGTCTATGGCTTTAATATTCCCACTGTAGCTGGTTTCAAGCTAACAGATTTAAGGATGGGAGATACTGAAGATGGAGCTTAGAGACTCACGTGCTCAGCAAGCAACACTACCACTGAGCTTCATCCTCAGCCCCCAAAGTTTTACATTAGGAAATCAAATAGACTGTAAGTGGTGTGTTCCCATCCTTCGCACACAGTCTAGACACTTACACCAACCACCAGGTGCAAGCACCGCTCTCTGGTCAGAACCTGAATGTGTATCAGAATGTCTTGAGAGCTCTTGCTGATCTCCTGACTCTAAAACCCCAATAGGGAAGTGATGGGGGAGGGGTGCGGATACTTCTGTACAAGCATCATTGGTGATTCAGATCCAACCTTTCTGGCGTCTTACTGAGCTCTGAGGACCACTGCATATGTCAGCCCTACCTCTGGGGCCAGCCACCTTTACTTCTACCCTGGGAATGAAAGAGTCTGAGCTAACAATCACCTATAACATAATCTCTTCACTGAGTTAGCTGTACCTCCTGCAGAAAACCTGAAAGCGGTGCCGAAACTCTGGCTAGTCATGACATAAACTCTGGTAAGCATCCATGTCAGTTTTCTTCTCTGAAGAGAGATGTTTAGCATAGGGCCTGGTTTTATCCAAGAGAATCTGTGAAAAAAGTTCCAAAGCCGGGTGTGGTAGCGCACACCTTTAATCCCAGCACTCAGGAGGCAGAGGCAGGCGGATTTCTGAGTTTGAGGCCAGCCTGGTCTACAGAGTGAGTTCCAGGACAGCCAGGGCTATAGAGAGAAACCCTGTCTCGGGAAAAAAAAAAAAAAGAAGAAGAAGAAGAAGAAGTTGTTCCAAGATGTTTGTTTTCTGTGTACCATTTCAGAATAATTATCTGGAAATTCCAATCACCGAACCTCTTATTCATAGGATATAGATTATGTGTATATGTGGTGTGTGTGTGTGTGTGTGTGTGTGAGAGAGAGAGAGAGAGAGATTTATGATGAACCTAGCTTACCCCCACACCGACATTTCCTTTTGTTCTATGTTGACCTATTTTGGAGCAGTACAGCATTGGACTACTGTAGGTACGTTATTGTGCTGGCACTGAAATAATCCCTGAATCCAGTCCCTCCCAGAGTTTCTCCTTCGCCATCCCCATCTTTTCAACACTAAAGGATTTATTGAGTGTTTTGTGGGTGGGAATTTGACTGGGCATGGACTATTGACAGCCATCCTAGGATGCTTCTGTACAAATTTCCCTCACTTTCGTAGAGCATGTTTAAAACAGATGTTTGACCACATGCCTTAAGAACAAAGTTAGCTCTTCTTAGGACACACCTCCTTAGTTCCTTTATAATAACTTTTTTTTTTAATGTCCAGAAACAACGTTTCTAACCATGGCGAAGTCTTTCTCAGTATGGTAAGCAAAGCAACAATCAGAAAACAATGCAGAATACCAAAGTAGCAACCTCTGGGACAGTTGGCATACCCTTCCTTCATCCCAAGGGGCTGGAATAAATGCAGCCAATTGCCTTTTAGGGGCAAGTGGATAAAAATACACTTGTTCTCTCTGCTCTGACCCCTAAACCAAGTGTTTACTAAGATCCTGTCTGGTCACTTAGTTACAGTTACCTACACTAGAGAGTCTGTCATCCAAACAGCTTACCCCACCCCCACCCCCACCCCCTCTGGCTTCCTCCCACACTCTTCCTCCTGGCTTGGGCCAAAAGAACTCAACATACAGAAGAAATGCATGTGCCTTGGGTGGGTGGCCATTTTCTGTCCTTCAGAGTCTACTCACACAGCCTGTTCATGTGACAAAGCCTCCATATTTCTCTTCACTTGGATCTCTGTCAACTATTTCATTTCCTGCTCTTGTATACTGAGTCTTGCCCATCCATTTGCTTACAGGTAAAAGCTTTACGTTAATGAAATCCAGAATGCCTTACCATAAGACACAGTTGGGAACCCGAGACATCCTCGGTTTTCAGCTCCTGAGCCTATGTCCAGGGCACTGCTTCTCAGGTGCCGGGAGCGTCTCCTGGGACAGTAAAACCCCGGTGGGCTCTTCCTTTCCAAGTACAATTTGGCAAAGCCATATAAGTTCATTTTGCGGCATACGAACAACACAGGCGTCTCTGTTTTATTCTGGAAGCAAGAGCGGATGATTCCACTGTAGAGTCAAAATGAAGTAACTGTTTTTGAAAAAGCAAACTTTAAATAGAACCAGCAGCATGGCAACTTTCTATTTCTAACACAAAAAGTAAAACCAGAGGGGCAAGAAATAGGAAAAAAAATCAACATAGCATAATATAGTAACCATACTATGGTGATTCTTCTAAAAGATTAAGTAACGTATGAACATTTATATTCTCCCTGTAAGAACCGTTACAAACTGGTAAATAAAAGTCAGTCAAGACTGGGTGTTTGGCACACACCTTAATTCCAGTACTGGGAGGCAGAAGCAGGAAGATCTTGAGTTCAAAGCCAGACTGGGCTGCATGGGGAGAGCCTGTCTCTAAATAAATAAATAAATAAATAAATAAATAAATAAATAGAAATAAAGCTGAAGATATAGGTCAGTAATAGAGTATTTGCCTAGGGGTTCACTTCCCAGAGTGCATACAACCACTTACATACATACGCACACATTCACATGAATGTATGTACCTACTTACACACACATTCACATGCATTCACATACATACACACACATATACTCATACACGTGCACACACATTCTCTCTCTCTCTCTCTCTCTCTCTCTCTCACACACACACACACACACATTCATGAGTCAACTTGGAAAGTGATAAATGATAATAAACTCTCTCCAGTGTCTCTCAAAGTAAAGTTCATTGAGTAAATAAGATAGCCCTTTACATTTGATGACGATGATAAATATTAAGCAAGCAAGCAAGTAAGTATATCTGTATCAAAATCTTCAGAAAAATCTGGACAAACTTAGAAGGAAGGAAATGGGATGAGGTTAAATGACTGCCTGGGTAGACCCTGTGCTGAGCAATGCAAAGGCGACATACATAGTGACCATAGCTAAGTACTGTCAGCTTCTCCTTACAGAAGGAGCTCTAGGCTTAACCTGATCCCACATTTATCCAGGTTCATACAATTGGTCAGTGGCAAGTCTGGGTTTGGTACCCAAGTCATTCTGACTACAAAGACCTAGATGCAATCAATGAACCACAAAATTCTAAGGAATTCTACTCTATACCATGAGCTATCTGAAAACAAATTATATAGTTACAGTTATAGTTATTAAATATACATAACAATGTATATTATTAAAACAAATATATAACTACATAATTATATATAGTAATAAATTTATATATTATAACTATATAACTATATATAGAATTCTATATAGAATTCTCTATATATACATTTTTAGAGAAAAGAGTCATTGTAAGGGACATTTTTTTTTTCAAAGTCTAGCATTTGGTGTGGCATAGCGTTCTGCTTCCTGATAAACAGCCAGGTAAAAATCTAAATCTAAAGACCTGCCATCCTCCTAAGCCATTGCTTCTCGGCCTTCCTAAAGCTGTGACCCTTGGATACAGTTCCTCCTGCTGTGGCTACCCTCAACCATAAACTTATCTTCCTTGCTACTCCATAACTGTAATTTTGCTACTGTTACAAAGCATAATATAAATATCTGATATGCAAGCTATCTGGTATGTGACCCCCCATGAAAGGGTCCTTTGAGCCCTAAAGAAGTCAAGACCCACAGGTTGAAAAACACTGTCCTAAGGATCTTACTACAAAAAAATACAGAAGTGGGGAGAGTTCCAGAAGGCCAACAGAAACAAATGGGGGTTGGTGGGGGGAGGCAGGAATGACCCTGTATAAATGTGAGCAAGGGTAAATTTATTCAGAATAACCAGAAAACCTCCCTGAGAGGAGACTGAAAGTTTCTATAGATACCCAAAAAGGGTGCAGGAATGCAGAGTGTTGATCTTAAGATAAGTTATGGCCCTACAACAAAGAGGAATAATTAGAGATAATTACATGCAAGAAAAAGAATTTCAGATTGATGAATGTGGGAAAAATTGCTTCCAGTGAAAGGCATTATTTGGAGTGGAGAATGTCTCCTGCAGAGTTGTAATATTTTTTTTTATCACAAATAATAAATAACAGAACTGAACTAAGTGAAGCATTAAGTGTAAGAAATAGCTGTGCCCACGTGACTCAGCATAATGGACTGTGCTTTGGCCATGCGTGTTGTGGGTCTTGTTTGTTTTATCTTTCTGTTTCTAGTATCTCTGTGTTACATGCAGTAGTGCTAAGAAACCATTAAAGCCTGTAAAAGAAATAGTGTGGTCCTTTGGGGACTTCACCAAAACAGAAAATCATTCCATGCTTACAGAGAGGTCCATTCATTCAATCATTCATTCAACAAAGGTTGAATTGCCAAAGTAAGTTGGCTACAGACGTAGGCTTTAATGGATGTCATTATTATCTTTCTTACCTTCTAGGCTTCACACTGTACTGTAGAGATGACCGTGAGACAGGGAGAGACTAGCAAAGACTACCCGTCATTAAGAAATACTAGATAACACCATTGTCTTTACGAGTCAGGGTTTCTACTGCTGCAGTGAAACACATGACCAAGAAGCAAGTTGGGGAGGGAAGGGTTTATTCAGCTTACACATCCACAATGCTGTTCATCACCAAAGGAAGTCAATACTGAAACTCACACAGGACAGGAACCTGGAGGCAGGAGCTGTTAGAGAGCCCAGGGAGGAGTTGCTTACTGGCTTGCTTCCCCTGGCTTCCCCAGCAATGACACCACTCTCAATGGGCTGGGCCCTCCCTCATTGATCACTAATTGAGAAAATGCCTTACAGCTGGATCTCATGGAAGCATTTCCTCTTCTCTATGATAACTCCAGCTTGTGTCAATTTGACACACAAAACCAGCCAGTACAACCATTCATTTCGAAAATCCAACCTAGGGGCTGGAGAGATGGCTCATCAATCAAGAGCACTGGAACTCTTCCAGGGAAACAAAGTTTGCTTTCTACTATCAACATGGCTGCTCACCATCACTTGGAACTCCAGCTCCAGGAGATCTGATACCCTCTTCTGATCCCTGTGGGCAATTGTGTGTGTGTGTGTGTATGTGTGCGCACACACACACACACACACACACACACCCCACAAATAAAAATAAATCCAAAAAACAAGAATTCCAAAAAAGAAAGGGAAAAAATAAACAAACAAACAAAACCTCACCTTACTCAATACTTGTCATGTGCAAGGCCTATTCTGGTCATTCCACAGACAACAAAACGGAGCCTCTACCCTAATAGAAAATCTCACCACCTCACCATGTGGTTATAGAATTAAAAACTTAAAAGTGTTAGGAAGGGAAACAAATGCTGTGATAGGTGATAGGCCAGACTTATCGTATCCATTCAGAGGAAAGCTCTAAGGTGCGTGCTGTCAGTAGGAACTAGGGCTTCTCTCTCAAGGAAAAGGGTTCGCTAGAGATGGCCCCGATCCTGGCCAGGTGACTGACTGGTGAGTGGATTGGGAGTAGGAGAGGGTGAGCAGGTGGTATTTCATTTCAAAGCATGATCCGGACAAGAATAATAACTGTGGTGTGTGGCAGAGCCAAGTTCTTCAGAGTCAAGCAACATACATAAAATCATATCTGGAAGTTTTCTAGTAAATTGAATGCGTCTGTATATTCAGAAGTACTTTCCCTGGTTTAAAACGTCACAAACCGAGATGATAGAGCTGTTTTCCTTCTTTCTCTCTCTCTCTCTTTCTTTCTCTCTCTCTTTCTTTCTTTCTTTCTTTTTTTTAAACCATGTAAGATCTTTTAGATATCTCCAGGAATAAATAGAAACTGGCACAGTTACAATTGGTAAACAGGAAAAAAAAATCACACACACTCACACACACACACACACACACACACCGAACCAAAAATAAAAATAAAAAACAAATAGAGGCCTGACCATCTCAGCCACTGTCATGGATTAAAAATAAAGGTCATGACGTCAGTATTTATTTACATTATACACTTAAATTTTTACCAAAGGCAGATAAGAAATATACTAAATTACCTCCCATATACTGTCTAAGACATTGAATAAAAGCATTTCTTACGTGTGATGAATTTTCCTATGCCACATGAGACAGCTAATTCACGATAGAATAAATTTCAGTAAACTAAAGGCATATGTTACTTTGGATTACTTTGAAAACAGTATGTATAATATTCAATATAATATATTGAATATTATAAACAGCTAGATGTCAGCTGAATGAAATGTATTTATCGATTCGGGGATGGTTAGGAAAACATGCCTAAGTGGCTATCTTGCCTTTCACAGGGTGAGAGCTCCATTTACTTTTATCCTTTAGTTTCATAGCTGTTCATCCACTAACAAAACTGGTTGTTTTTGTAGCTGTTGGGTTACTATCAAAGAGATGGCGGGAGAATGGAAGGAGTAAACAGAAAGAAAGGGGCGCCTTTCATCTACTATTGAACTTCACACTTAATACATTAGTAACAGCTTATACTATCTCCTCTCTGCTTGGAACTGTGTCCCAAAATCATCCCCCCCCCCTTTAAATCCCCACTCCCTCTGAGAGCCTCAGCACGCAGCTGCCAGCTCCTGAAATGTCTTTGCTATTTAAAAAAAAAAAAAAAAAAAAAAAAAAAAAAAAAAAAACCAGAAGTTGGGTAGGGCCTTGGCCTTTCCAGGAGAAAACAAAGCTGGGAGCCTGGGAGGCGCTGCACTGAGGAAGGCGTGGTCACAGGACCGCGGTGAAAGGTCCCCAAGCTGCCACTTCTTTCCCAGCTTAGGGCCTTGAACTTTTGAGTGCTGTTTTTAGAAACGCTAAATCAGGAACAAATACGTTCAGGGTATTTTTCTCTCGGTGTATCTTTTGCCAGCAGAGCAGCAAAAAGTTAAGGAACTACCAGGTAACGCTAAAGAGCCCTGAGTAGCCTTTCTATGGTGAGCTCAGTCTCAGAGTGCGAGACATCCATACAGGGGCTGCAGTCCCGCTGAAGGTGGGAATAGGGGTGGAAAGACAACCTTGGTACCCTCGGACACCACCACCACCACTATCAACAACAACAACAACGCCTTAAGTACCCATCCAAAAAATAAGTGACCACAGGGTTCCTGGCTATTGTTACTGGCATTTGTATTCTTAAATTCAGGCACTGAGCAGCTTTGACTACAGGTTCACTCTCTCTAAGCAGCAGGACCATAAATCACACCCTACTTTTACCTCCTACTCTGATTTACTACATGAGTGATAGGTTGGTGTTTTTATCCAAGCAAAGGACTGTGCAACCAAAGAGGAACTTAATTCTAACTCACGGGGTAATCAGAAAAGGTATGCTACAATGCTGCCACCACATTCCTCCCAAGGGCAAAGTAAAGAGGCGAACTAGAAAGCCAGTTGGATTGTTTATCCCCTTAAAAAATATACCATTATGTATGTGTCCTGAGGTCATTGCTGGGTTTCCCTCTGTATTCTCATACACGGTGGACTAACTCCATCATAACACTCACTGCAGTGACATGGCTCAGCTGGTAAAGGTCCCTGCTGCCCAGCCCAGTGGCCTACATTAAATGCCTGGAACCCACCTAAAGGTAGGAGGGAAAAACAACTCCAGGAAGTTGTTCGCACCCACACAGCACACAGTGATGATGATAATCAGAAAAAGTTACGTAATCTTCACTGATGAGGTTCGTGTCTAATGACAAGCAGAAGTCAGGGACTTGCACCGCTCTGTCTGTCAAAACTTGGACAGTCTCAGAAAAGTAACTATAGCACTTCTTTTCCCTCATTTGTGGTTTCTAAGTTTTATTTGGACACCAAATAAAGGTATCTGTGCATGTGACATTAAAGTAGATGTGAAGCTTCCCAGAGAAATAAGGAATTAATGGCGGGTAGAGAGGGTTCTGGAGGGATAATGTGCTCAAAGTACTTTCTATACTTGTGTGAGAATGTCCCTATGCAGCCCAGTAGTATAAACTAGAAGTGTATAGTAACCTAGCATACACTAGAAGTGTATAGTAACCTAGCATACACTAGGAGTGTATAGTAACCTAGCATACACTAGGAGTGTATAGTAACCTAGCATACACGAGGAGTGTATAGTAACCTAGCATACACGAGGAGTGTATAGTAACCTAGCATACACGAGGAGTGTATAGTAACCTAGCATACACTAGGAGTGTATAGTAACCTAGCATACACGATGAGTGTATAGTAACCTAGCATACACTAGGAGTGTATAGTAACCTAGCATACACTAGGAGTGTATAGTAACCTAGCATACACTAGGAGTGTATAGTAACCTAGCATACACTAGGAGTGTATAGTAACCTAGCATACACTAGGAGTGTATAGTAACCTAGCATACACTAGGAGTGTATAGTAACCTAGCATACACTAGGAGTGTATAGTAACCTAGCATACACGAGGAGTGTATAGTAACCTAACATACACTAGGAGTGTATAGTAACCTAGCATACACTATGAATGTATAGTAACCTAGCATACATGATGAGTGTATAGTAACCTAGCATACACTAGGAGTGTATAGCAACCAAAATGTAAAAAGTAAAATAATGCCTCGCATCGTGGAAAAGTAAATGCTTGAGTTGAATTTAAAAAGAACCATCAACCAGCCAATGATGTAGCACCGCATTAATCCCAGCACTCTGGAGGCAGAGGCAGGAGGTTCTCTATGAATTCTAAGACAGCCTGGTCTAGAGTGAGTTCCAAGGAAGACAAATACAGAGAAATCCAGTCCTGGAAAAAAAAATAAGGAAAAAAATAAGGAAAAGAAAAAGAAGAATGAGTATAAAACAGATGCTAGGGACTCAGAACTGAACCATGACCTCTCCGCAGCCCCCCAATCTCCCCAAGAAATGCAGATTCTGTGTGTCAGATACTGACACCCATCAAACTTCAGGAGCCAAGAATGCAAGGCAAGTCCCACCCCCCCTTGCCCCGCCCCCTTGCAGTCTGAGAAGGAACGCAGTGGAGGATGCCGGGCCTTCTGCCTGCAGCTAGTTCTGCATAGTTTCTCACTGGTATTTCTGTCTTGTTATTATGCAAAAAGTCACATTGACAGGAATCCATTAGCACACGTAATAGAATCGCATTCTTCACTGGCCATTCCTGACTTGTGTATCAGTTTTAAAAACGGAAGGTCCTACTGAGAGGTCAACTCCTAGACAGACTTTTATTTTATTTTACTTTATTCCTTTTTCCATGAATGGAAAAGCTCTGAGTGGGGTCCCCTGGGTGAAGACCTACAGCATCTGCCTTCGGTCTCAATCTCCTGCAGCCACTGTTAAGAACAGAAATGATTTAAGCGAGCGACACACCGACTGTTGGTTTAATCATCTAGTTTTGTGCTTTCGTGTATGGTTTTATTTAGTGTCATGTCTGTGCTGTTCCCTACATGTTATCTCGGTGTATTCACGTTCCATGGTATGCATACTTTCTACGTTGGTTAGTTAAAAACAAGTAATAAACCCAGGTGCCCAGCATGATAGTTCACCAGGAAAAGTCACTTGCCAGGCTAGCCCTGCGACCTCCATTTAATCCACATAAGGATGAAAGGAAAGAGCTGGGCCATACAGAGTTGTTCTCTGACCTGTACACATGTGCCATGGCAGGCACACACCTATACATCATAACAATACATACATCATGTGTGCAGACGCATCATACCCACACATTGTACATTATATGTATATAACCCAGTGATTAAGAGAAATTACCTCTAAGAACAAGGGGTAAAGCAACAGTGATCTGATATCTTAAGAGAAAATTCTGGAAGATCCTCATAATCCAATCAAGCCCTTGGGAAAATTAGGAAGCTTAATAAAGACATAGCAATACATAACTGCACTCAACTTAAATGACATTATCATCACAAGAACCTCGGTGTTTTCAAGATTAAAATCTTTTTCTGTACTACATAAGTCCCTTTATAGTGGAATAGTTATTATTTTCCCTTTTTTATTAACTTATTTAGTCACTTTACATCCCTATAGCACTCCCCTTCCCTCCTCTTTTCACGGTTCTACCCTCACAAATCCACCCCCACTACCCCATCTCCTTCTCCTCAGGCAAGGGGAAGCCCCTCTTGGGTACCACCCTGCCATGGGACATCGAGTCTCCACAGGGCTAAACTCATCCTTTTCCACTGAGGTCCAACCAGGCTGTCCAGTTAGGGGAAGGGATCCAATGGCAGGCAACAGAGTGAGAGATAGTCCCCGCTCCAATTGTTATCGGACCCACTTGAAGACCACATCTGCTACAAATGTGGTCCAGCCCTGCATGGTGGTTCAGTCTCTGTGAGCCCCCATGGACCCAGGTTAGTTCACTCTGTAGGTTTTCTTGTGGTGTGCTTGACTCCTCTGGCTTGCTCAATCCTATTCCTCACTCTTCCACAAGACTCCCCTGAGCGCCACCTGATGTTTGGCTGTGGATCTCTGCATCTGTTTCCCTCAGCTGCTGCATGAAGCCTCTGAGGAGACAGTTATGCTAGGTTCCTATGTGCAAGCACAGCAGAGCTATCATTAATAGTGTCAGGGATTGGCTCTCTCCCGTGGGATGGGTCTCACGTTGGGCCAGTCATTGGTCGTCTGTTTCCTCAACCTCTGCTCCATCCTTATTGCTGTGCAATTTGTAGGCAGGACAAATTTTGGGTTGGTTCTTTTGAATAGGTTGATGTCCCCCTCCCTCTACTGCAAGTCCTGCCTGGCTACAGGAGGTGGTCACTTAAGGCTCCATATCCTTGCTGTTAGGAGTCTCAGCTAGAAAAATCCCCATTAAATATGCTTATATGGTGGTGGTGGAGGTGGTGGTGGTGGTGGTGGGGTGTGTGTGTGTGTGTGTGTGTGTGTGTGTGTGTGTGTGTGAGAGAGAGAGAGAGAGAGAGAGAGAGAGAGAGAGAGAGAGAGAGTGATGGTGCCTATGAGAGGAGTCATCGGACATTCAAGAGTTGTTCCTCTCCTCCTCCATGGTTCTAGGGATCAAACCCATGTCATGAGGTTAGCATGTTGACGTTTACCCGCTGAGACATCTCACCAGCTCTGAAATGATTATTCTCATAAACTGCAAGTCTCTTCAAAGGGCAAAGGATATCTAGTTCAACTTAGATCCCTATCAGTCTCCTTAGTACTCGCTTAGCACAGAGTAGCTGTTCATTAAATGTGCATTGACTAAATGAATGGATAGATGACCTTGTGCAAATACATGGTTGTCCCTTTTCCCACTTGCTAAGCATGTTTGTCATTGCATTTTAATTCGATCTAGTGAGGGTTTTTTTTTAATTATCTGAAATGTATAATTAAATAAACATTGGAGGAGGTAGATTATGATCTTCACAATGAAAAAAAAATGGAAAACGCCACTGTTTCTAGTGTAAGCTAAAATGCTACCAAAGCTATAGGAAGAAATGCTATCCTTAAAGCAACCAAGGTTTCCAAAACTCCGTCGTGTGAATTAGTGTTGACTCCTTAAAGACAGCAGACTTGTTCCTTAGATAGGACCACGAATGGCTGCCTTGAGCACCAAGCCAGGGGAAGTGGAGAGGGCTGAGGAGGGATGATACAGCTTGCTCTGTTAGGGTTGGCACTCTGTTTTAAACATTCTGCCTTTGGACAGCTGGGGTTGTTGGCTCCGTTGGTAAGAGTACTCAAAGTGCTTGCTGCCAAGCCTGGTGTCTGAGTTCAATGCCTGGACCCTACATGGTAGAAACAGAGAACCAACTGCCACCGGTTGTCCTCTATCTATCCCTACACACTCGCTGTGAGCACTCAGCACCTCAAATGCATGGCCTGGAGATGCTGTATAAGCTAGACATGAGTGATGTGTGGAACTCTGGAAACTATGTGTGCAGGGAGGGCTAGGCCCTCTCGCAGGAACAGCACAGAATCAGGAGAGTGCTGTGTGCCTAGAAACAGTAGGTAGCATTTCATTAGGATAAGGGGCATTCGAAGAGGATAATGAAAGCCAAGACTAGAGAGGTAGACAAGGGCCCTAGCGTGCAATGTTCGACTAGTGGTTGTTATGTTCTAAACTGCAAAGTCTTTCATAAACATTAGGATTATTATCGTCAGCTCTCGATTCTTCTCCAGTAAATGAATAACAGAACAAATAAAAGGTTCACTCTAAGAAGATAACTCACGCCTTTTGCAGACAAAGGAGCTAGCATTATGCCATTGTGATGGCTCTCCACCAAAGGCGGCACGTGGAAGGGTGTGGCAAGGGGGTTGCACACACTACAGTGTCATAAACGCTACCCAGGAGTGTTTATTTGAGAACACTGATCTCATGCTTTCTGGTTAAAACAGCAAGGAAGATTGTGCCAGCCACCATATCTCCAACTCCTATTCTCAGAAAACTATTGGGGACTTCCTGACTGATAGTGGTTCGGGCCTAATATCAATCTTACATGATTCTGCAGTATTTGACGCTGTTAACCACCTGGAACTTTCTCAGCTTCTGTTTTCCATAGCTGGTTTTCTTCCCCCACCCCACCCCCTCCGCCTTCCTATCTAACCCTTGGCCATCTAAGCTATTATCCCTCCACCTGTTTGTGTTGGAAGGCTGGCCTCCATGAAGGGCCTGTGACTGTCCCCTCACTCTGTACACCTTTGGGGATCTCCCCATGATCTCTTGGCTTCAACTCCCATTGCCTGAAAACTCTTTAAACGGTTTTTGGGATCCTCCAGCTTTTCTCTCCACCCTCAGATTATTTCCAGCTGTCCATTATAACTTCTTAACATATCCCACAAGCGCATCCCAGCTCATAGATGTCTAACCCCAAGTTCATGTTTTTCTCCCTATTTTGCAACCTCTACCCCATGTAGCCCTTTATACCTGAGTCTTCTCTTGCTCATTTTCATAAACAATGTCCTCTTCTCTCTATAAACTAGAGAGCTCAAACCTTCCTCCACACGTGCTTCCCCTTGACAACGGTGTCTCATCCAGATGGTCTTTATTTGTTACTGTTCTGTGGCTCTTTCTCTTACATGGGGTTCTTAGCCTCAAATATGCTCTATCTTTTAAAACAAACACAAAACTAGCTGGTGGTGGCATATGCCTTTAATCCCAGCACTTGGGAGGCAGAGGCAGGCAGATTTCTGAGTTCAAGGCCAGCCTGGTCTACAAAGTGAGTTCCAGGACATCCAAGGCTACACAGAGAAACCCTGTCTCAAAAAAAGAAAAAAGAAAAAAGAAAGAAGAGAAGAGAAGAGAAAAGAAGAGAAAAGAAGAGAAAAGAAGAGAAAAGAAGAGAAAAGAAGAAAAGAAAAGTCCAGGGTAGTTTGGCTGAGGCCACTGTAGGGAGTATTTTGTCTTTAATCTAGGTAACGTTGAAGACATCAAATTGAGCATCAGTTAGAGGACCCATGTGAAGTCATGGTTTAGCACTTATAATGACCCAAATAAGCAAATTTCATATAGAATTCACACGCACACGCGTGCACACAGATCCTCATTCAGTTTCACATACCCGGCCACGTTTAGCTTTGGAAAGCGCTATCTGACCTCAGAGTTGGATTCTCTGGAGACGTCTCTTTATCACATCCTCTATGTACCCCTGAACTGAAACTTTTCCTGTGAAGGCCTTCGTGTTAATAAGCCTAACGATCCATTCTTTCCTTATCTTCTCGGCAGTAGCTGTGTTAGACAGTTGACATCATCTTCTTCCTTCAAGCCTTAGTGACATCCAGAACCGCGGTTCTCAACCTGTGGGTCTTGCTCTCTTTGAGGACCAAACGATCTTTCACAGGGGTCCCCTAAGACCATCGGAAAACACAGATATCTACATTACGATTCCATAAGGAACCGTGTTAAAGGGCGGCAGCATTAGGGAGGCTGAGAACCACTATTCCAGAACACCATCTGCTTGTAATTCCTCTCTCAATCAGTGTTCCTTCTCTGCCTGCCTCACTGGCTTGTCCGTCCTCGTCTCCTCAGCCAAAAGGTTTTATATTTAATGCTCTCAACTTTGGAATAAGTTCCAAGGTTCTTATTTTGCAGCAGACATGCTTTCTAATTATATCTTGTTTCTCTGTCGTGTAATTATCTTTCGTTCACCAAGCGTACACCAGATGGCTAAAGAACGCACCTCAGAAACATCCTGTTTGATGAGGTGAAGACACTTGCCAGGCATAAGATGCACACAGGTGACAAACAGACACCTGGTGACAAACAGGTGACAAACAGGTGACAAACGCTCATCATGTTCATGTCTCTTCTGCTGTAGCATGTTCCTGCCACCCGGTTGGATCGGCGATCCTTCCTTTCAGCTCAGTGACCTTCTGCGACCCCAGCAATGGTGACTGCCCCTGCAAGCCTGGGGTGGCGGGGCCACATTGCGACAGATGCATGGTGGGATACTGGGGTTTTGGAGACTACGGCTGCAGACCTTGCGATTGTGCAGGGAGCTGCGACCCGCTCACAGGAGACTGCATCAGCAGGTGAATGTGCATGCCTCCTGTTCTTGTCTCTGAGTTGTTCAAGCTTTCGGGAGATTGGGAGGTGACTGAATGCCGTTAAGTAGAGTGCACACAGCTGCACATAACTTAAAAAAAATTTTTTTACAGTTTGCAAAATCAAAAATTTGTTCTTGGGATTGAGTCGGGGATCACCTAATTCATTTTGCAAAATAAATTATTTTGCACAGTAGACTCTTAACACAGCACTGTTACTGGAAAGTGAAAGAAAGTAAGTAGATAAATAGGAAGGTTTGGGTCTATATGGCAGGACTCATTGTTACTTGGTTTCTAAGACATCTCTCACTAAGTTTGCCGTTGTGTTCTGTCCCGTCAGTAACGCTGATGTAGACTGGTACCACGAAGTCCCCGCCTTTCACTCGCTGCACAATAAGAGTGAGCCCAGCTGGGAATGGGAGGATGAGCAAGGATTTTCTGCCCTCCGACACTCAGGTGAGATGTGCGGGGCCACGACTGTAGATCCACAGCTGCTCTTGAGCAGTGGTGATTGGGTCAGGGGACAGCTTTCCGAGTCTTCTGAGGGGCATTCTTTGGTTCTGAGTTTTAATAAATGAATGGCCTGTCCCCATAGATGTGAAAGTGAAAAACAGTTGGGGATTTTTTTAATGGGCTGTTGTGGTTTTTTTATGATCTTATATTTTATATAAAATATATAAATTTATATTTATATGCATTTAATATATAATTATATGTATTTATAATTTATACATGTGATATATATTAACTTTGTATGATATCTCTGACCCACAGAGGTTGTTTTCTGGCTCTGACACAGCCTGTGTCTGGTTTATTTTCTCCTTTTCCTAACATGGCTGTGTATTTAAACCTAAGATGGGGCTGATTAGATGGCTCAGCAAGCATAAGGATCTGAATTTGATCTGTGTTATGTGACAAACTTTTCCTGGGGAGACACAACATACAGGTCTATTCACCCAACAGGAAACCCAGACAGACCAAAGTCTGTCTGGATACCACCAAAGTCCAACTTGGTGAACCAATGAATTTTATTGGGATTACTTACAGGAATATGGGTGAGGAGTCACTTAGAGAGGCAGAAATGACTCAAAGACATCTATCTGTACCATCAAAGCCCACCCCAGCATGGGTGACAGCCCACAAAATCTGGGACACCTAGGAAACACTGCACAGCCAGCAGGCAGCTCAACAGGTTGGAGAGTGTCCTGTCTGGGTTCTTCAGTAAGTCTACCCTTCTTCCAGGCAGTTCAGCTGGTTGCTACTTCTTTCAGGCAGCTAGCTGGTCAGATCTCTGCAGCTTTTCTCCACTGAGTCTTCGTGGCACCTCGGCTCATCTGAAAATCTTCTTTCCATCAGCTTCCTCATCCAAGGAGCACTCTCAGGTTTATGCTTACTCTGGCAAGGAGTGGCCTAGTGAATCTGGTTAGTTTCAGGGACTTCCTGAAGCTGTTTTGAGAGGTTTATCTTCTTCCTGAGAGAGCTTCCCTGCAGGATAGATCGTTTCAAACTAGGAGGAAACTGTTACATATGAAAATTTCCCAGAACATCCTTTAAACAACAAATAAACAAACACCACAAAAACCTATTATGGGACACACCTTTAATCCCAGCTCTTGAGGTGTGGGGGAAGGAAAGAAGAGCAGACAAGAGGACACCTGGGGCTTGCTGGCCAGGCAATCCAGCTATAATCAGCAAGCTCCAAGTTTATTGAGAGGAAATCTGTATCAAGAAATAAAGTACAACAAAATAGATACTTGACATGCACTCTAGCCTCGACCACACACATGCATCCCACACACCTACACACAGATACCCCAAAATGCACACATATATACAGATAAATAAAGATACAAATGTATCTGAGTATGAATTTACAAAACTGTACTACATGAATATAATATTTTTCAAACATTTTATTATTTTCAGACATACAGAGAAATTTAGAATTGTCATTTAATTTAATCTACATTTTTAAATAATGAAAGAAAACATTCTTTTAACATTTTCATAGGGAACCTATAGCCCAAGGCCAAAAATGTTGGTGTGTAATTTTTTTTTTTATGATTCAAGCCAGACATGACAATACAAGCCTTTAACCTTAGCATTTGGGAGACAGAGGCATGAGAATCTCTGTGAGTTCAAGACCAGGTTAGTCTACATAGCAAGTTCTAGGACAATCAGGGCTACATGGACAGGCACTGTCTCAAAACCAACAAAATCCATGAACCCAAATTTGAGAGTCAGTGTTATTTGCTATTCTGTTTGTCTCACTAAGCATAATGTCATAATAATTTCCCTAACTTTTAATAGAAAGAAGGTAGGGAATATAGATGAGGTTGTCTTATCTATTTATTTGTGTTTGAGACAAAGTATGAAAGCCTCTCTGCCTCCCAAGTGCTGGAATTACAGACGTGCACCGTGCTTGGCTCCCATCTTTATCTTTTTAGGCATTTGAGGAAGAAGACAAATATTTATCATTATTTTTGGCCTTCATGGTATTTAGTCTGTATTTTATCACTTTAGCCACTCTGAAAGCTGTCCTCTACTTTGCTACAACAATGACTTCTAATCTGTAACTGCTTGCTCGACCAAATCTGTAATAATCAGGTCATTTGGACTCCAGGACATCCAGTAAGCCCATTGTGCATGCTATCAGGGAGCTGGCAGCATGCCCAGTGAGCACATAAAGTGTCCCACAGCTGTCAGGCCCCGAGTGTCCCCAGGGAGCCTCTGGGAACCATCTGGATGAGTTCCTGAGGGAGGAAGACAGCTCCGCTTTCATGGTACCTTCGGGTGTAGCTCAGTGCTCCTCGGTCCCTTTCTTCAACAGATGAGACAGCCAGTTTCTTAAGCGGTTAAAAAGCCCATTCATCTTCCTACCTAAACACCATTAAAAGCTTCCAACCATAACTACAAAGTAATATGCCAAAAATTGGTATTTGTCACAAAGTAAACTTAATCTCTCTTATTCTTATTCTTCCCCTCCTCCTCCTCCTCCTCCTCCTCCTCCTCCTCCTCCTCCTCCTTCTTCTTCTTCTTCTTCTTCTTCTTCTTCTTCTTCTTCTTTCCCCACCTCCCTTTCTCTTTCTCCCATCTTCCTCAGTGCCAGAGATGAAACCCTGAGC
Source organism: Mus caroli (assembly GCF_978045245.1). NCBI lineage: Eukaryota > Metazoa > Chordata > Mammalia > Rodentia > Muridae > Mus > Mus caroli. The sequence goes on from NW_028227264.1 coordinate 93,223,942, forward strand.
CATGTACATGCTAGGCAAAGAGTTCTACAGCTGAGTTCATTCTCAGCCCTCTACTCTGCCATTTCTACCATTTGTGAGGTAGAAAAAAAACCAAAAACAACAACAACAACAACAAAACAGATGTAAATTCTAACTTCCCTAATGACAAACCTGGCTTTAACTAGTACCAGAAAACTGTGAGCAATGTTCGTCTTTCAAAATGTTTCAGCCACCTACTGTAACCCAACAGGCTTTTTCAATTTCCAGATTTCTTAAACCCTGACAAATGCAAAATCTTGTTCTCTGAGATTGGCTCTCATGATCTGTCCAGGCTGGGCGTGAACTCCTGGGAAACAGTCCCCTGGGCTCAGCTTTCTGAGTAACTGAGACAACAACATAAACTCCCCCACAGAACCCAGCTTGGCCAATGCATGTTAATGCTTGAACTCTTAAGCATGTGAAGAAAGGGGATTGTCAGGCAGCCAGAGACAGACCTTCACATGACAGACTTGTGTGTGCCCCCAAAAAGTCTAACAAGAGAGCTTTGTAGTAAGGAATGGTGTGCACCATTCACTCGTAGTTCCATTAGGTTTTATGGTGGTGTGGCAGCAAGCACACACCCTGCTTCAATGCAGCTTTTAAAGGCCGTGGGCCATTCACCTACCACCACTTCAAATGAGTCCACCGATGTGTTTCAATGATAAGTGAATCACAATGGTATGCTGTGAGCACCTTTAACTTCTCTTTCTCACCATTTAATTCTACTAGGGATCTTACACTTGCAAATCTTAGGCTCTTTTTTTCATGGGTTGCTATAGCTTATGTGCCAGAGTTTTCTATGCCACTCTCTCTGGATTGGCCCAGATTCTGCCCAGATGTTTTGTCGGTCTTCTCTGATTCACTCCATCCTCCTTATTCTAGACCACCATCATTTTGGCCTGACCAGATCCATTTTCCCTCTTTCCTGATACTTCTGGGTTAGCGCCAGTCAATTTTGCTATAGGAAGCTTTCCTTTCTCACTCACCCTAAAAGCCAACCCAATATCCTCTCTGTCTCTGGAAACGTGTCTTAGGTAGGGTTTTATTGCTGTGAAGAGACACTGTGACCAAGGCAACTCTTAGAGGGGAAAACATGTAATTGGGGCTGGCTTATAGTTTCAGAGGTTCTGTACGTTATCATCACAGCGGGAAGCATGGCAGCATGCAGTCAGACATGGTGCTGGAGGAGTTGAGAGTTCTGCATCTTGCTCTGAAGACAGCCAGGAGGAGACTGTCTCCCACACTGGGTAGAGCCTAAGCCTAAGAGGCCTCAAATTCTGCCTACACAGTGACACACTTCCTCCAACAAGGCGACACCTCCTAGGCCACACTCTATGGTCAAGCATTCAAACACATGGAATGATAGAGCACAAACAACCATACATCAGTGGTGACTAAGTCTACGCATGATAAAGTGCATGGTTCCAGAGGCAAAGCTGGAACCCCCTAGGTCTGTTTCCCAACATCTCTTGTGCCCCGCTGATTGTTGTTCTTACTGAGGTCTGATTTCAGCTGTTTCTCCCTTCAGAGAGCTATCATCCTCCATCCCTCAGAACAACCAACTAGATAGACAAATTGCTACTAAAGCCTTTAAAACTTTAAAGTCCAGAAATATCCCCCCCACCCCCAATGTTCCTGTTTCTGTTAGTGATATCACAGTACTCGGTCATTAACTGAAAACTTGACTTTTAAGACGTTCATTTTTGTTCAAAGGTGTTTTGAAAGTTTTCTCTGGAGACTGGCAGTGCTCTCATGCGCCAGTTCTAGCAGATGAGTTCAACGGTTGGAAGAAACTACCCCATGTTTTTATAAAAAACCATTCCTAGATCTTTCTCCAGCCATGAAGGCTTTTCTTGTCTTCCCAAACATGGGACCCTGCCACCTAAGCACGTTGGACTTCTATCATAGGCTACTTAGTCACTTTTTATACACACCCTTTGACTTAACAAATTGCTAGCCTTAGGCAAGAGTCATACCTTGCTCATACTTACATGTTCTGAAGGATATCACCGCGCCTAGAGCATCATATGGTACCCAGTTACCTCCAATGGACTACCAAATATTGCATTTGATTTTCCTTGACATTTTAATTACCTGGATATTTAGTATGCTTAGTTACTTTTCTGTAGGTTTTCACTTTCAGCTGTTCTTTTTGTTGTTGTTAACATAGAGTATTGACAGTAGACTGTATTTATCGAAACATCACTTTGTCGTTGGAATGTGATGTTGATTTTATCTTCCATATTTTATTCTGGTCAGTATTTTATTAGACAGTAATTGCATTTAGAAGGAGACTTTACTTCTATTGAGTCATCTTCACGACTGCATAATACTTCCACGTGTTATATGAACCAATGAAGGAATAAACTGTTATGTAGATTTGCACCCCTCCTCCCCCCCCATAACACAATTTTCCATTTGCTTTCTGTAGGTAAATGTGAATGTAAGGAACAGGTGTTAGGAAACCCCAAAGCCTTTTGTGGAATGAAGTATTCATATGGTGAGTGGGAATCCTCGAAGCCTGGGTATTCTCTATTCAGACAACGAACAGAGGTTTCTAAGGAAACGAGGTGCCTGGCTGATGTAATCCCATAATGCATCAGATGCTTGGGCAATGGGAAGAAGGCTGTTTATGAGGCATTCATTAAAACTGGTGGTGGTGCAGGCCTTTAATGCCAGCACTCAGGAGGCAGAGGCAAGTGGATGGATCTCTATGTGTTTGAGGCCAGCCTGGTCTACAGATGGAGTTCCAGGACAGCCAGGGCTACCCAGAGAAGAAAATAGAGCTTCTCTAAATAATTACTATCTTCAGATTCTAAAGGCTCTGTAATCATAGTGTACTACTCTGTATAGCAGTGAATTAGTTAACCGCTTTGGCTCCTGGTGGGTCTCACACACGATGTACCAAGAGCTCTCTGGATTCTCAAATGAAAGACACACCCCTCACACACACACACACACACACACACACACACACACACACACCAGCTAATTTTGTTATGCCTTGACTAGCTCAATGGCTGAGCACTTCTAAACCTCCCTGCACGCTGCCAGCATTCCTGACTTAACACCTTTTAAATCTATATTTTATCTTATTGCTCTGGCTCCTTCTGGGCAACCCCGTTATCTTTGCTGCCCAAGATGCTCTGGGCAGCCTTTCTGGGGGCTGCATATCTTCTTGTATCTACATTTTGGCCATTACTCCCTCCTGTTCCTTCCCAGCATGGTCCTTCCTCTGCCCTTCTCCATGATATCCTTTCTCTCTCCTCCCTGGGTTTCTTCTCTCGGGAACCTAGAAGCCCCGCCCCCACCCCTCTCTCTGCCCAACCATTGACCATTGGCTCTTCTATGATCAATCAAAAACCAATTGGGAACAGGGACTTTCAGCGTTTGAACACACAGATCGGGAGATTTGGGGGCCAAATCAAGTAGGTATTTTTATTACGGAGGAGTGATGAATGTTTGAACTGGTCAACTGACTCTGTTCTACATTTTACAATGTATATATTAAAATATTACATAGGATTTCATAAGTGTGTACTATATCTATGTGTCAACTTAGAAATATTGCTTAATTATTAAAAATTAAAAGAAGGGTCTGGAGAGATGGTTCAGCAGTTAAGAACACGTGCCAGTCTTCCAGAGGACCAGGGATCAGTTCTCAGTTTGCACACGGAAGCTTATAACTGTCTGCTACTCTAGCTCAAGGAGGGGATGTGAGGCTTTCTTCTGGCCTCCCTGGGCACAAGACACACACGTGGTGCACATACACACACATACATACATACATACATACATACATACATACATGCAGGCAAACACTCATACACATAAAGTCAAAATAAATAAGTTTTAAAATAAGTCAAGTGAGAAAAATACTACAGCCTCTCCAGCGTGGAGGAGGACAGTTGACCTCACCTGGTCAGCTTGAATTGCACTCCAGCGAACAGTAAACAGGCAATCATGTTACATAAACTCTGTAGAGGGATGGAAGACAGACTCGACCAAAGCATTTTGTTCTTGGCCATATTATCATACACAGTCAGCAAAAGAACTACAATAGGATCAGAATCTAAATAAAAACCTGGACAATAGTTCTACTTCCTATTTATTCTCTCTCTGTAGATTTGATATATCAATATACTTTTTTGTTTTGATTTTTTTTTCCTTTCTGGGTCAATGTTTCTCTGTGTAGCCCTGTGCTGTCCTGAAACTCTCTCTGTAGACCAGGCTGGCCTTGAACTCATAGAGATCTGCCCACCTCCACCTCCCAAGTGCTGGGATTAAGGTGTGTGCTACCATGCTTGGCTCAGCTGAATATACTTAAAATTGCATTTGCAGTAGGCGATGGTTAATGTCTTTGCAGTGTCATAATACTGGAGGGGGCAAAGGTTGAAATTTCCCAATAAAGAGAAAATAAAATGTAAATGAGATTAAATCACCGCAAGGGTGAATGAGCCTCATGACCTTAAAAGCAGGTTTCTGTATCTTGATTTTCCTCAATTCACCCTTCCTTCACACTTGGAAATGACCATTTAAATAGTTATAATTTCAACAGAAAACATGAAATCTGTATGCTTTTTTTTTTTAAAGTTTGGAATTCTGTCGTTACAGTGTTAAAAATCAAGATCTTATCAGCCCACGACAAAGGCTCCCATGCCGAGGTCAACGTGAAGATTAAGAAAGTCTTAAAGTCCACCAAACTGAAGATCTTACGAGGCAAGAGAACGCTATACCCAGAGTCCTGGACTAACAGAGGCTGCACCTGTCCAATCCTCAATCCAGGTGAGCACCGGTTAGACTTTCCATCCCGTGACCCTTACCTCTGCACATTGCCTGTCTTATGTGATATCCTTCGAACCAAACCGCCATAAAAGCATCTCTCCTTGTACCTTATGAGCACTGGGTAAAATCCAAAAGGAATTCTTTGAACTAGCATTAAAATATACACCCCCCCAAAAGAAATATCTCCTCCATGTGCTCCATAAAAGGAAAGTATTTTAAAATCCAGCAATATAATACTTCGTGTCCTGAAAGAGAAGCCTCAGATTGGTTCCAGGTGCCCTCGGCTTTGACCGCACTTTCAAGAGCTTATCTGCCTCTATGTGCGTTATTGGAAAGCTAGGTCCTATTACATGAGAACCTGTTCCCAAAGGAAGCGCCAATGCAAAAGCCCATCTGTGCAAATAACACTGAAACCGCTTCTACTGTTGCATGAGAAGCATCTGTTTCTCCTGGAGAGAAAAACAGTTCTCCAGTTTTCATCGGATTGCTTCCCAATTGGATGATCATTCTGGTCTGAAATGAGAAACAGCCGGGGAAATGATTTCAGTACAATCTTAGTGAGACCCGAAATGGAGCGAGATTTGATTTGAACCTTAAAAATATAAGGCAGAGATGGTGGTGATAGTGGTCACAGGTGAGTTCTTACGACCCCTTAGGAGTCCAGACTTCCAGGACTCTACAAAGATAGCCCTCTGGCAGTGGGACTCTCAGAATGTAGGGCCAGCTGGGACAGGGCTCTCCCATGACAACCTTCCATCGGGATGTGTAAGAACTCTGCTGGCCTATCCTACGTGTAAACACCCACCTCACGGACTTCTTCCCTGCTCCCTTGCTAAATTTGAAAGCAGGATTTAGCTTTTTTATCATAGTCCCTCTAACGCCCATTCAGCATTGGCACTCAAATAATACTAGCGTAACAATCAATAATAGGCTCTGGGCAAACAAATCCTTCTAAAAAGCCTTCTTCCCTCTTCCTGCCTTTTGTGATTTCCTGTGTATGCAATAATCCTCTGTGTCGTAGGACACCACTGAGACAGGTGCATCATTTATAGTCCAGGTCTAATTTATTCCCCTTATGAGCCAGGAAACCACAGCTATGTTAATAAGAGCTCTTAATTAACGAAAGAAAAGAAATGGATAACAGAGAAAACTACAAATAAAATATCCATTTAAACATTTAAACAGCAAAATTTTTTTAAAAAAATAATGTTTTCTCAAGTTAACTAATTTTTTTGTACTTCCATCCCTCTGATGTTTATTTCACTTAATTTCATTTAAATTTCAATAAGGTAGAAGGGAAATTTTCTTAATTGTAAAAATAAATAGTTCCAAAAAATAAATAAAACCTTGGATTTTTTAATACAGGAAACAAAGAGTCATTCGTTTAAATTCTGTTTTTCAATGATCTGTGCTTGAGAGCTCTTATGAGCAATTTTCTATTATCTTGGCAAAGGGGAAAGAGAGAGAGAGAGAGAGAGAGAGAGAGAGAGAGAGAGAGAGAGAGAGAGAGAGAGGCTAATCCAGTTTTGCCGAATGACATTAAAAACCAAGCCTAGGCCATCTGCACCACCCTCCAGGAAGTGAGCTCTATTTCCTACTCAAGTCCGTGCCAGAGTCAGAGAACCAACTGAGTTCATCACAATTGAAAACACAAGCACAATTATTCAAAGAATCCTTGAAAACATGTTTACTTGCTTTGAAGAAAAATCTGGAAGCTGCCAAAGCAAAACCAGACACTGTTTCAGTTTGTTTTTGTTTTTCCATTTTTACAAGTTCAGTGACTAAAACCAAAGAAGCCTGATAAGAAAACCCTGAAACCTTTCGTCTGCCTCAACTTGTCTCCCCTTTGAAAAGAAGCTTTCTAAGCACGGGCCTTTAATCCCAGTACTAAAGGGGGGGGGGGGGGCGGGGGGGGCAGAGGCAGGTGGATCGGTGGGTCTCTGAGTTCAAGGCCATCCTGATCTATAGAGTGAGTTCCCGGACAGCCAGGGCTACACAGAGAATCCAAAGGGGGGGGGGGAGGAAGGGAAGAGGGGGAGGGAGAGAGAGAGAAAGACAGAGAGAGACAGAGAAAGAGCAGGTATCCATGCTGGTGTGCTCTGGAACTCATGAATATTTTGTGTCAATCTCGTATCTTCCACTACCAACACTAGCACCAAAGTACACTTCCTTTTTTCATAGATAAAAATCTTTGTGCCCTCAAACATACAACAAAGCAGACATCAAACTGAAAAGATAGAAAAATTAAGTGCTACTGGGACCGGAGAGGTGGCTCATTGGTTAAGGGCACTGGCTCCTCTTCCAAAGGTCCTGGGTTCAATTCCCAGCACCCACAAGTTGCCCCACAAGCTTCTGTAATGCGATCTGATGGCCTTTTCTGGCTAACATAAAGACAGAGCATCATATACATAAATAAACCTTTATACACACACATACTACTAAGAGAAGTAAATGAAGACACTGTGTGTTATGGTTTGGCTTGATGGTACTCCACATTTTAGGGGTTTATTCAATGTCATTAGTTTTATATCAATGCAGTAAGTACTAAAGTCCTGTACTATTTGTTCTATTTATGGCTTTAAAGTAATTTAAAATACTGGTCTTGATCTTCAAGTCTTTTTTTATATGTATTTTTAAACATATATTTGTGTTTTGTGTGCGTGCATGTTTTGCCTACATGCATGTCTATGCACCATGTTCATGCAGTGCACAGAGGCCAGAAGAGGGTGTCAGGTCTCCTGGGATTGAAGTCACAAACGGTTGTGAACTGTCTTGTGGCTGTTGGGAATCAAACCAGGGTCCTCTGTAAGAACAGCCACTGCTCTTAGCCACTGAGTCATCTCACCAGCCCTGAAGTTCTGGTGGATTTATAAATGCTTATTTATTTGTAAAAAGAGAACGTTATTACTTAAATATTAGACAAAGACACACACACACACACACATATTAGGTTTTACTAGTGATTGTGCATAACCATGCAAACATCCCACCGCTGAACTGTATCTACATCCTCTTTACTTCCTTTTTACTTCTTGTTAAATTGCCCAGGTGACCTCAGACTTGGGATTCTCTTGTCTTAGTGTCCCAAGTAGCCATAATAACTGGGATTATAGACATACATCACTACACATGGCCCATAAATTTAAACTGATATTTATTTGAATTTTAACATCCAATGCTTTCATTAAAAAAGTTGAAGTATACAGCCTTTTGTCTTAGAAAGTTATAGGCATAATTATTTTTCTAATCCTGTCTTTTATAAAATTGTTTCTTGATGTCAAAACTGATACCATGGGGGATACTGCCATTTCCTTAATACATAAAGAGACAGGACTGTCTCTGTGCAGTTGTTAGCAATTTTTTTTTGTTCTTAAACCTGAACGGTTTTTAAATCATAAGGGCAGCAATGAGTGTGATCAGGTCTCATCAGTTTTTTCATTATGTTCATAAACAAGCTACTCATGTTCATTCTTCAAAGTGTATATAGAGAATATATGTCCTTCTATGTCATCTGTAGCTTTCAACATTTTACAAATAGTTGCTTCGCTTATGCAAAGTCCGTTTCGTTTGGTTTGGTTTGGTTGGTTGGTTAGTTGGTTAGCTTGCTGTTTTTCGAGACAGGATTTCTCTGTGTAACGCTGGCTGTCCTGGGCTCTCGCTAAAGGCTAGGTTGTGGAACTTGCTCTCTAGACCAGGCTGGCCTCGAACTCAGAGATCCACCTGCCTCTGCCTCCCAAGTGCTGGGATTAAAGGTGCACCACCACGCCCAGCTTGTAAAGTCCTTCTTAGTTGCTGCTACCAAACACACACAGTGATCTCCAGGGAATATTAATAGATCAAGTGCCCATTGACCCCTCTCTCCTCTCTCACATGGGGTGGAACAATCCAGAAGCCAAGAATCAGACAGCTCTGAGTTGGAGTCAAGGCGCTGCTATTTAGTAGGAGAAACTGAACAAGCTTCCTGACTTCGGAGCCTCAGTTTCTCACTCCTACAAAAGAAGAGACTAGATACTTTATAAGTTGTGGTCAAAGTCACATGAGATAATACATGTACAATATATGGTGTATAATATATACTAAATGTCATCTCTTAGTATCTGTGATTATCTCATCCATGCCTCTATAAAACTATTAGCCAGTAACGTATGGAACTGCTAAAGCCGCAGCACCTCCTTTAATAGAATTTAATGTGCACCAGGTGGTGATGCTGCTCGCCTTTAATCCTGATACTTTGGAGGCAGAGGCTGGTGGATCTCTGTGTGTTTCCAGACCAGCCTTGTCTACAGAGCAAGTTCTAGGACAGCCAAGGTTACATGGAGAAACCGTGTCTCAAAAAGACAAAAGCGAACACCAAACAAAAGTGGAAAAACTATAATTTGTGTATCCCCTTTGTGCTTCCAGGATTGGAGTACCTGGTCGCTGGCCACGAGGACGTAAGAACAGGCAAATTAATTGTGAATATGAAAAGCTTTGTCCAGCACTGGAAACCAGCTCTTGGCAGAAGAGTCATGCACATCTTAAAAAGAGACTGCGTGTAGCACTGAAGGTCTTAAGCACACAAGGGCTTTTCTCTGGGTAGCAGATACACAAGTCTAATGAAAAAGAGACCTCAAAATAAAACTGGAATTTTTTTTTAAGTGCCAAAATGGGGGGGGGGGGGATGTTCCAATCGCATAGGCCTTGTCTAACCTAAGCATTCTAGATCTGTGTTTGAAAACAGTCATGTTTCATAAAGAGAAATGAGAACCCCAAGCCGATACCTGCTTTAAGTGAAACTGGTTCTGAAAGCCATAGTTATTGAGAATTTTTTTAATAGTGATATTGCCGTCATCCATTAAGGGCTGTATCCCTGATAAGGTCTTCTCCCGGCTTCAGATACGTGTGTGAGGCTATTTAAGGAATTAATGAGATTTTAGGGAAACACACCCCTCACCCCCACCTTCCAACTCCACTTACAGGAAAGGCATTTCTTAAAGAGAGCCTTGTCTTGTGTGCTGCGTGTGGCCATCGGTGTGCGGGATGTGAATGGGACTTCTCCATATATATATATATATATATATTATATATATATATATATATATATATATATATATATATATATATATATAATTTCCTTCTGTAAAGCACTTTACCTACTACTTGTGAAAGTCTGGAGACTGCTACTGACAGGCAGAGAAGAGAGGGGCTGCCTGAAGACCCTACTGAACCAGAAGCCCCACCACTGTGGACGGAGAGGAATCGTGAATAAAGAAATCTATGCTGTTAGCTCCAGATACTGGGAGAAACACTGTAGACACACAGCCTAAAAGGAGAATTTTGTGTGAAGTCTCAGTTTGGAGTGAGAGGTTAGATTGTGAGATACTGGCCATAATGAAACGAGAGAGAGAGAGAGAGAGAGAGAGAGAGAGAGAGAGAGAGAGAGAGAGAGAGACTTTAAAAGAAAAAAATGTAGAAAAATGTTTCCATAGAGGGGAAGTAGACTTTAAATGTCGAAAATGTCATTTATTTGTGAGGCACTTGTACACACTTCGAAAATTATTGTAAACACAGAATTTGTTCTATTTTTTGTTTAGTATTTAAACGTGAATATTGGACCAGTTTTCTTCCTTCTTGTATTAACAATACATGTACCAGTTTCCTAACACAGAGTATGTGATAGTTCACCAGCTTGCTCCTTTCCATCATCTTCCGTCTTCTTTATCCAGGCATAGCCCTGCTGCAGACAGTTTCTACTGTACTTGAACTTACAAACCAGGAACCACAGTGCCGAAACCTTAGATTCACATCCGGAGCCTATTTTTCCCTTAGGTCCTGTGGACTCACAAAAAAATATATATATATTGCCTTGTGACTTTGTTTTTATATTTCATGTATGTAATAAAGGCAGATGGACTCCTGAACTTTGTCTCCTGGCCAATTCTTCAATAATGCTACAGATTAGCTTTTCTACATAAGGAAACTTAAATATAATTCCGAAGGGAATTCTAATCTAATTCTAAATCTAGTTTCCGAAGGGACCAGAGAAGGGCTCAATGGGTGGAAGCATTTGCCACGCATGCCTGATAACCTGAGTCTGGTCCCAGAATCCACACCATAAAAGAAACGAACTGACTCAGCCAACCTGACAGCCTGAGTTCAATCCTCAGGTCTGACATGGTGAAGGGAGAAGGCTGAAGGCTGACTCCCAAAAGTTCTCCCCTGATTCTTCATACATGCACCATGGCACATGTGGGCGCACCCACCCACACACATGTAGAATGAGAAAAATATTTCTATTCCAACCATCCTCCATTAACAATGAGTAATATTTAGTATTTATAAAATAGATCATTTTTCATGAACTTGTAAGTATATATGTATGTATGTCATCTCCCCCCGCCCCGTGTGTGTGTGTGTGTGTGTGTGTGTGTGTGTGTCTGTTTGTGTGTGTGTTCCCTTTATATGATCGGGACTACATTATACGTATTCCTGCAAAATCGGCTTTCACCTGTAGCGTGTCTCTTGGCTTCTTACATCTTCCTGTCTATCCCAGAAGAACAACTTCCTAGTTTTACAATTCTCAGGCAACTTATACAGCATATTGGGTACTATATCATACCCATACAATATAGTTTGAGAGCGTCAGATAAAGGATTTCCCATTTCACTTAAAATACTGCCTTTTAAAAAGAACAGCAGATATGGTGGCCATTTAAAAAAAAAAGAACATGAAACTGGAAACATCAAGTCAGGGAAAAAAACTTCAGAACAAGCACAGCCTCATCCCCCAACCTAAGGGCATGGTTATCGGATTGTATGCTGTCTTAAGACTTCTGGAAGGCATCCTAGCAATGTGTGTCCTTCTAGGTGACAAAGGTTTCTCCTTTATATACACCCCACTACTTGACTTGCTTCCACTGAGCGTGGGCTGGGTTTGCCTTCACCCTTCCCAACATTTAAAATTCAGCTGGTGGTTTGTTTTCTGTTGTTTTTTTTTTTTTAATACAATGGAGTAAAATCATGACTAACAGTTTAATCTTATCTAATTTGCCTAATTGTTTGGGCTTTAATATGATCTTCATTTCTGTTGACACTTTGGACCCCAAGTGTCCCCCAGGCCTAAGACCCACATGCTAAAGGCTTGGTCATCAACCCTGGTGGAACTTTAGGAGGTGAGGCAGGAAGAGAGGTGCCCTTGGGGATTGTGGGGGATGCTTGGGATACAGCTCCTTTTTTTTCCTGGACCTCTCTGCTTTCTGGCCACCATGACTTGAGGTGTTTTGTTCTTCTGTACCCCTGCCATGATGTTGTACTTCAGCACAGATCCAAGTGACCGTGGATTGGAACTTCTGTTACTCTAAACCCTTCCTCCTTTAAGGTATTTCTCTCAGGTATTTGCCACGATGGCAAGCTGACTAATACAGGTCCTCTGTGACTAGAATTTCCCTTCTTACAGTTGCTCTTTAAGGCGCATTTCTTGCAACATTAGAAAGAAATCTTTAGGAGCTGTAGAGATGGCTTGGCAGTTAAGAGCACTGACTGTTTTTTCAGGGGACCTGGGTTCAAATCCCAGCACCCACATAGCAGCTAATAACTGTCTGTAATTCCAATACAGGACACCCTCACACAGATATACATGCAGGCAAAACACTGAGGCACATAAAATAAAAGCAAATAAATTACTTTTAAGAAGAAATCTTTGATATAAGGATTTCTTAGTATCTTGATCCTGAAATCATTTGCGGTCTCTCCTCTGCTGCATCCAACGTCCTCCGAGCATCCTTTGGTCCAAAGTGGGGAGTGGTGATGTCAGATGAGGACAGTTTTGGAGAAGAAAGCAGGGAAAGAACTATGGTTTTCCTCCCCACTCCATCCCATCCCCCCACTACTGCCCTGATTCTGTATGTTTGTTCTCTTCTGAGCATTTTACAAAATAACTACCACCTCGATACCGAGTCAACAGAACCCAATAAAACTTCCATCTATGGCCGCATATGAAGCCAAGCACATCCTTCAGGAGCTGTTGGGAAAGTTTACGCCCCTAGAGCTTTCTTGCCTGTACCTCTGGGCTTAATTAGTCAGCCAGCCGTTAAGCAATCACCACATACCTCTCCTCGTGATGTGCCTGAGGTCAACACAGTCTGTGCCCTCTTCTGACATCATTTTCCCTGCAGAGGAATGTTGCTAATATTTAGTATTTGATGCAATGGAAAGTCTCGATAATAGGATAATCTTTTAATAGTGTCTGTGAAATGAGGTCAAATCTGTGGGGAGGTGGCCGTGAGTCAAGAGGCACTGTCCATCTGGCTGTCTTAAGCAAACAGCAAGTCCTAGTATGGGTAAACAGTTCTTTGGGACACTTTACGTTCTTGCAAAACAAATCCTTTTCAAGAAAAAAAAAAAATGGTCAGAGATGGCACTCTGAAGGGTGGGAAAAAGAGCCCTTGAAAATGTCTCGTGGTGGCCGCCCCTCGGCCACTCCCCTGGAATGCCTGAGAATAAGGGTGAGCACCCGTTGGCCTCTGGTCAGAAGTCCCAAGACCACACGGATTTTGTAGTCATTGTTTAGATGATAAAGCCGTCTTCTAATGTAACCTTATCAGAGAGCCAGTGTTACAACTTATTTCCCACAGTTTGGAAGGAAAATATTTATGAGCAGCTTCAATTTTGCAAGGGAGATCGGTATGATAAGAATGGAACCGAGGGGAAGGAGTGTGCCTCGCATGACTGATAGCTTGTTTTTAATCGTTCTCTTGGAGAAGGATGTGTCTGGATGTACTTTCTCAAGCATGATGCCCCAAACCAAGCACTGCAGCCAAGACGCATAAATGTTTCTGTACTATTCAAACATGAATGACTGTGCCTGACACCTATAATCTTTTAAATGATAAATGCTCAGGTTTCTAGTGTTCACACACGCTGAATAACTAAAAATGCAGAGAGAGAAAAACAGAAATATGTGCTGGATCAAACACTTATTTCTGAAATGTGAGATTGCTCATTGCAGTCAGAGCAAGGGATACCGAGTCACAGCAGAGCAGTTGCTTAGAGCACCTTAGTGGCCCTGGATTTGATAAGTTATGGTTTTATTTTATTTTATTTATTGTCAGAACAGGAGGAAATAGCAGTCAGATAAAAAATCTTGCTTTCCAAGGGAAAAACAAAAACAAAAACAACTTCCATTAGCAAAATTTTCACAGCCTCAGCACAGCGATCTGCTGAGAACTCCTGGGTGCCACCAGGAGTAGAGAATAAAGTCTGGTCACTCCAGTTCAGTGTGGGGGTGCAGTGTGGGGTGCACCTCTTTAATCCCAGCACCTGGCAGGCAGAAGCAGGAGTATCTCTGTGAGTTCGAGGCCAGCCAGGGCTACATAGAGAGATTCTATCTCAAAGGGGGAGGGGCAATAAAAACTAAAAATAACAATTAAGAATTTACAAGTAAGACAGGACGTCTCAGCAGGCAAAGGCACTTGCCCTCTGCAAAGGCCTGACATTTGAGTTTTTATCCCCAGAACTCACACAAAGGTGGAAAGCAAGGGCAGATTCCACATTGCTCTCCGACCTCCCAATGTGTTCCACGATACACATACCTAACCACTCACATACTCAATACTAAATTAATTAAATTGTTATTTAATTCTACAGACAAGGTATTTCGCCTAAGTGCTATCTAGGTATCACTTTCATTTTGTTCTCCTAAACACTCCTGATGCGTGCACTATTGCTGTGTCCACTTCCCAGGTGAGGAAACTGAGGCACAGAGAGACTGAACTGCGTGCAGCTTGGGTTTGAACCTATGTGTTCTAGTTCACAACCCTCATGTCTCAAGCTTTAATAGGATTCTGGCGTCATAAGGTATCCACAGGAAGGTATCCATAGCAACAGATGCTAATGATGACATTTTCTTAGTAGTCCTTTCTCTTGAATCATGGTTTAGAGAAGAGCATTGAAGTTCTATGCTTCTTCTTGTTTTCCTTCTCCAGACTCGGGGCTCCAGTGTATTCCTCTATTGTATTCTGTGGTTACAAGATTTTCTGCTGTCTTTGTCATAGTTACGACACTGCCAGACACGATTTATGCTAAGTCGATATAGTAGGAGCATCCCTTTGACCTCCACCCTTTCCCCTTGGCCTTGCTTTGTAAGGTCCATCTGGGTAGAAAAGCTGCTCTCTTGCATTCGTCAGTAACGACCCTGACCACGCTACTGTGAGACTCGACAGCGTGTCAAATCAATTCTCTCAGCTGTGACGTGTGCTGCGTGGGCAAAGTCTGCTTGCAAGATGAATGAGAAGGCAGTACGGCAGAGTGAGACAGGGAACGGGGAGGACTGTAGAATGTAGGCCCTTTGTCACCCGCAGATGGGTAGGAAGAAGGCAGGAGACAAAGGGGAAAAGAAGAATGGAAGGTGTAGCTTCAAACGGAGCCAGGCGACTCATCCTAGCAGTAAGCGTGGGCAAAATATTTCAGAGTTCAGAGTACATTCAGCCAACTGTTCCTTCATAGCTACATATATATATATGTATATATACATGTATACATATATATGCCCATATATGTGTGTGTGTAGATATACATATATGTGCATATATATGGACATATACAATATATATGGATATTTATCATTAGGTATTTCTATCTAATACTTCTCTTGTTAGTTGTATTTGAGGAGTTGGTACCCCTATGCATGATAAAATGCCACAGAAGCATTAGAAAATGATAATGAGAAAATTAGCAAGCCTGGGCTGCTTAGCAGTTAAGAGCACTTACTGCTCTTTTGGAGAACCCAAGTTCAGTTCCCAGAATCGCTATGTTGCCTCCCAACCATCTATAACTCCAATTTCAGGGCATCTGACAGCATCCTCTGCCCTCCTGGAGTACCTACCAGACATGTGTACTGTGCACATTCCTGCATGTAGGAAACCGCTCATACGCGTAAAATAAAAGTTAGTAAATCTGAAAAAAGAAAAAAGAAAAGAAAATTAAAAAGTCAACTTGATTTTACAATGTACTGAGATGGGATTTTTCAACTTACCATTCACAGTCAACAAAATTATAGTCATGTATAGTCATTATATGATATCATTATAGTCAGTAACCATTGCCTAAAAGCCTTTTTACATGGCGATCATAACAACCGCTGTCTCCTTTGCCATCATCATATGTCAGATGCAACACTAAACTTTACATGGCTTGGCTCCTCTGGCCACATACAATAATAACGCTGTAAGGTCACTAATACTATTAGGCTGAACCTAAGGGCCAGAGAGGTCCAATAACTAACATATCCAAAGCACGAATGAATAGGTAGCAAGGCTAGGCTTTGATGCCTGATGTGTGTGCCTTGGGAGTTTACATACTTTGCCTCTATGTTTTGGTAGTAGTTCATGTAAAATTCAGCAGACATGGCTTTTTAATACAGTGTCCCAGACACACCCCTCTGGGGCCTTTACAAGGGTCTGGGTGGGGAAGCAGGGTTTAACTTTTTATTTGTTTTTTGTTTGTTTGTTTTGTTGTTGTTGTTCTTGTTGTTTTGCTCTTGGATATAAGGTATCACATAGCCTAGACTGACTTTAAGTTGACTACATGTGACTGAGGGTGGCCTTAAACATCTCATCCTCCTGCTCCTGTCTCTCAAGTGCTGGCTCCGAAGGCACGCACCACCCAGCCCAGCTAAGAGGAACATTTTAATAGGTGCCATCAGTGACTCAGACAGAGGTGGCATCTCGACAGGACTGAGAAACATGGCCATTGGACACTTCTCCGGAATAGCGTTCACAAAGTCATAAAATGATTCATTAGCTTGCCTCTGCAAATATATCTTCTTCTGGCCATAAATCTACTTGGCCTTGGTCACGGGTGCCTCTTTATGAATAACAGAGCCATCGGCCCTGCTAGAGCACTGTGAGCTAGGTTACTAAGAACTGAAGTGGTGAAAAGTTAAATTCAAAAGAAGTCTCTGCAAGTACACTTGGTATGGCCCCATCTTCTAAGCATCAAGAATGCGACAGTGAAGTACCTGCCTGTCTGTCTTTAACACCTTAACTCCTCAGTTCGCTTCGGCCATCTCGTCTCCCGTAACTTGCTGCTATTCACTTTCACCTTCTTGTCTCCAGTTCCCCTCTGGTTCCTACTGCTCAGAGTTCCATTAAGGTGCCAGAGTTCCATTGAGGTTCCTTCTGGTCTTGAACTAATGTGCCATTGGCCTGTCAGGATGCTATTCTTGAACAAGAGATTAACAGACTAAGATAAAGAATAGCATCCTAGTGAAAAAACTTTCCCCATTTCCCTACTTTCCAAAGTCCCCCTCAGATAATAATTGGTGGGCCCAAGGGATCCATGTAAGTCTACAGAAAAGCTTTTAATGGGCACTTGTAATCAGGGATCTCGGGGACTGGTGGCAGGCCAGTGGGGCAGATATTTTTGGTCAGATGTGCCTTTCAATGCCTCATAAATCAGCTTGCCTGGACAGCTTCCTAATTTCCCCTCAGGCAGTGCCAGCCTCGCTAACACACTCAGCCACACCCCATTATAGGCTCAAGGAAGGAGAAAGGTGAACGAGAAATGACATTGGGGAAGGCCAGCAGAGGGCCTGCCTCCAAAGCATGGAGCCAAGACACAAATAAACCAGTATCACAGGTCCACACTTTGGTTGTCCTGCTCCTAGGTGAGAAATAAAGTAGAGGCCTAGCCTATTCCTTGCTAGATGAGAAAAGTCAAGGGGAAGAAGAAAAGCTGCAGCATTCCCTCCTGGGAGAAGACTCCCGTCTGGCCCACGACCATCCTCGACCATCTGTCAGAGACGCTTGCTCGGCAGAGCCCTGCGGTGAGCCACAGAGCTTCGGATAACCGCCGAGGACATGAAAGTGGGCATTTCCACCAACACGCTCTGTGCCTCTGAGCCATATCCTCCTAGACCATTCAAAGCAGAAATGCCGGGAGGATGTTCTGAAGCAGCACTTCCCAGGACATCTGTTCTGCACATCTCCAAATGTCACAGGTCTTCCCAGATGTAAAGCAAAGTCAGTTAAGATAGTCTTCTCCCCCCAGTTTCCATTTAACCCTCACCTATGCTCTACTATCCTATTAAAACTGTATTATCTGCCAGCTAGCCTGACCACCCAGAGCTCCCAGGGACTAAACCACCAACCGGAGTACACATGGAAAGACCCATGACTCCAGCTACAAACGTAGCAGAGGATGGCCTTGTCTGGCATCCCTGGGAGGGAAGGCCCTTGGTCCTGTGGAGGCTTGATGGCCCAGTGCAGGGGGATGCTAGGGTGGTAAGGCAGGAATGGGGGAGTCGGTGGGGGAGCACCCTCATAGAGGCAAAGGGGAGGGGGATGGGATAGGAGGTTTGCAGAAGGGGAACAACATTTGAAATGTAAATGAATAAAATAACCAATAAAAAAACAAAAAAGAAAAAAAGAAAGAAAAACATTATTATCCTCTTGGAGCAACAGTGATTAAAGCCTCATATTGTCCGTAGTCAATTTTTCAGGATTAGGTGTCTGTTTTAAGTATATTTTCCTTTTTCAGGCAGAAAGTGAATTAGCACATGTGGAACAAAACAGTGAGCATCCTACATCACCAAGAGTGGCTTAGAACCCACCAGGGAGCAATGGAATAACAGGTCTATCATGACAGCATCTGCATCTGTATCTCTGGACTTGGCTCATGCTGGCTCCACACTCTCCTCCCATGTCTCCACACTTTCCCTTCCCAACCCTAATATCTCAACTAAAGAAACTCAAGCAATGAGATCAGGGCTAGAGGTGTGAGCAGGAGACAAACAGATAGTGCCAGAGTGCCAGACATCATCGGATTAATAATCACACTTCTCTCTGACGTAGGTATTATTACTTCATTTCAAAGAAGAAGAGTATGGAACTAAAAAAGAGGAAAGTAACTTGCCCAAGGCCACATAACAATCACCTAACAAAGCCAAGTGTTCAAAACCCAAAAGCCATCAAATTGTAAGATCCCTCAACTGCACAGCACTGCTTTGGGGCTTTGTCCTCCCTAAGCTCCGTGCTCCCTAAAGCTGTGTGCTCCCTCCACAGTATGACTTGTTGGGTTGTCACTCTGCATTGATTTATTATTCCCTATTGCCCATCTCTGTGGTCAGCATAGTTCTAATTGTGAGGATACAGCAGTGAACCCTATCAAAACCCTACGCCGGCTGAGCTCAGCTACTAAGGAGTGGAGAGGCCTTCAAAAGCTATAGATATAGATATAGATATTGATATAGATATAGATAGCTATACTAATCTTTTGCTTCTAATACGTAAGTGATTTATCCAGCACTTGATACCTGTGATGAAAGGCATTTCCAGCCAGGCATGATGGTGTGCCCATCTTTAATCCCAGCCTCAGGAGGCAGAGGCAGGCAGTTCTCTGTTAGGTCAAGACCAGACTTATTTATAGAGTGAGGTCCAGATCATCATGACTGGACCAAACATGGCCCCTAAATGACTGATACATTTCCAAGATAGGAAGCTATTGTAGCTGGGAAATGGCTACAAAGCAGAAGTTGTCAAGGTCTGCCTACTGCCGAGGGGAAGGTAGCAGAATTCTTCCTCCCACCACTGATAGGTCCTGCTCTACTCCAAACCCATAAGCTCTCCTATTGCCTTATTTCGTATTTACAACAGCTCTGCCTGAAACCCCTGTGTGAGAAAGCCAAGTTTTCCCTCACTAGTCTACACTAGGAAATACCAGCTAGCTTTGCTCCCCGTGAGCCTGCCAAGGGCTGCTCTCGTCCAATCGCAGTAGCACAGGAGAATTCACTTGCTTCCGAGAAGTAACAATGTAACAATGGCCATCTCAGAAGAGGAATCCTAGGCAGTCTTTCAAGCCACTGGAGAGTCGCAGCACATTCCAGTTGACAAAGAATTCAGGTCCCTCCACTCACATCAAAACTCTTAGCACTGTCCGAAGGTTGAATAGACCAAAGCCCAGTAATTAACTCTGCCACCCACCCCCTGCCTTATTTATTGTGCACTGCAAGCTGATTCTACAGGGAGGTCAACCTGGGATTAAGTGAATTACCCTCAGGCTTTGGGCAAAAACAGAGGACAGTGGTTTACATTCTCTGCCACAGACTCTTGAGCCAACACTTGTGAGCTGGGGAGTTTGCACAGAATGGTCGGCCCACTGGGCTCCGACAGTACATCTATGACTCCATGGGGCTGGCCCACAGGGAAGTCTTCACTCTGTTGGGATTCAGCCCAGAGTTCTCCCATCTTGTTCTAGGTCCTAACATATTTTTCAAACAACCTCTTGTGAATCTTCCCTCAGATATCTTCAGTCTACTTTGGAGTCTTTTTAAAAGGCTCCCCTCTTGTTTACCTCATATTTCTTCTTTTCCTATTCCCTCCTTTAAAGGAAAGCAGAGGGATATGAAATGAAATGAAAGCAAGAGGATCTGCTCCATTTTTTTTTTAATTATGGCAAAGGAAGAGAAGGCCCCACGCCGCTACCACTCGAACCAATTTAAATTATCTAAGTGTCAAAGACACTTGATTCAGTGAGACAATGACACTCTACAGAAAGACATCCTTCCCTCTGCAGAGACAATTACACTCGACAGAGAAACATCTTCTCCTCACTGTGCCAACAGACCCCACACCACTTCCCTTCTGTAAAGAGTTTGTGTGTCCTTGTTCCAATAATTTGAGAAGGAACAAAGGATGAGCAAAAGGCCAATGCTTCCCCAGCGGGGAGGTGACCGAGAGAAGGAGCAGATGAGGCTCTGGGCTGGAAGAGGCACTGTTAGTGAACTACAGGTACTGCAGGAAAAGCCTCGTGACAATGTGACCAGAACCTGGCCTCTCGACAGCTTCTTAACTTTGGCATTTCACCAGGCTGAGGGACGAGAGAGTTCCCGGTTGTCATTTATAACACCCATGAGAACCCAGAGGCTCAGACTCCCTGAGCCTCAAATGCTATCTTCCCTAAAAATGGCTTAATATGTGTCATCATGGTAGCAACTTGATGCAAACCTGGGACACAGATGCAACTGTCATTCCATTTGAAAGAGGAAGTTAAGGGCACAGACCACCGTGTGGTAGATAGAGAGTGAAAGGACAGGCTGGGTCTGAACCCCACAGCCTTTACTCTTGATCACCATACAAAGCGTTTCCTCCTTCACGAGTGCATTCTCAGACTGTAGAGACAGCCGATGAAAGTTCCTTTTGAGCCTCTGTATTCCTTCTGATCCTCAGGATCATTTCCTGGACTGAGTCAGGGACCAAGACGCAGGATAATGAACCAGGTAATTCTTCCTACAGTGAGTCACCATTACAAACAGAAGATTTTTAAACATTTATTTTGGTGTGTGTGTGTGTGTGTGTGTGTGTGTGTGTACACTAGTGTGCACATGAATGTGCATGTGGCTAGGTGTGCCCATGCCACCTTGCATGCGTGGGTCACAGGGCAAGCTACCTGCAGGAGCTGATCCTCTCTATGATCCACTCTATGGGTTCTGGGATCATCCACAGCTCACTAGTCTGGGGTGCGAGGACCTTTACCCACTGAGCCATCTCCCTGCCTAAGACCATTCTCCTTTACTAGCAGGCTGAGCCATAATGAGTTCACTTCCCACTCAGGGGAGAAAAGCCTGCTGATGAGCCAGGGAGATGGTTCAGCAATGACCTGTGCTGCCAAGCCTGAGCGCCTGAGTTTGGTTCCCAGAATCTGCATGAGAGGAGAGAACTGGCCCAGGCAAGTTGTCCTCTGACCTCCACTCACACCAGGGTACATGCATACGCCTACACAATCAAGTCAACCACAATGTAATTTTAAAAATCGGGGGAAGGGATGGAAAGATGGCTCAGCAGCTAAGAGCTAACTTGGTTGCTCTTACATAGGCGCCCAGCCCCCACGTGCCAGCTTCCAACCCTCTGTGACTCCAGTCCCAGGGAATTCAATGCCCTTTTCTAGTCTTCTAGGGCACCTGCATGCATGCAGCTCACATACATAAATATAAGTAAAACACACGTATACATTAGATAAAAATAAATGTATTTTTGAAAAGTTTTAGTCAGAGCTGGAGAGATGGTAGAGCAGTTAAGAGCCCTTGTGGCTTGCTCATGCAGAGGATCTGGGTTCCATTTCCAGCACTCCCATGGTATCTCACAACCATTAGTAACTAGTAACTCCAGTTCCAGGAGATCCACCCTCCTCGTCTGGTCTCCACACACGCCAGGCAAGCACTTGGAGAACATGTAAACAAAATGCTAATGCACATAAGTGTGTGTATGTGTGTGTGTGTGTGTGTCTGTCTGTCTGTGTGTCTGTGTGTGTGTCTTTCTGTCTGTGTGTGTCTCTGTGTGCGTCTGTCTGTCTGTGTCTGTCTGTGTGTCTGTGTCTGTGTCTGTCTGTGTGTGTGTCTGTGTGTGTGTGTGTCTGTCTGTCTGTCTGTCTGTGTCTGTGTGTGTGTCTGTGTGTGTGTGTCTGTGTGTGTGTCTGTGTGTGTGTATGTGTGTGTCTGTGTGTGTGTGTGTCTGTGTCTGTGTATGTGTGTGTGTGTCTGTCTGTCTGTGTGTGTCTGTGTGTCTATCTGTCTGTGTGTCTGTTTGTGTCTGTGTGTGTCTGTGCCTGTGTCTGTATGTGTCTGTGTGTCTGTGTGTGTCTGTGTGTCTGTGTGTGTGTGTCTGTGTGTGTGTGTCTGTGTGTGTGTGTGTCTGTGTGTCTCTGTGTGTGTGTGTCTGTCTGTGTGTGTGTGTCTGTCTGTCTGTGTCTGTTTGTGTGTCTGTGTGTGTGTGTCTGTGTGTGTGTGTCTGTGTGTGTGTGTGTGTGTCTGTGTCTGTGTGTGTGTCTGTGTGTGTGTGTATATGTCACTGACCATAGGAAACACCCTTCTCATCATCACAGACCTGTCACCTAGTAATGGACTCTCTGGATTAGGTATGGGTGGTCCTCTGAGGCCAGAAAAGCAAAGCAAGCATTTTGGATAGCAAGTAGTAATAATATGTAAGAACATACTTCCCTTCAAATGTGACTTACTCTCTTCTGTTAACTTTCAGAAGCTACTCAAAGATGGGGATCCCATTTGGTTCACTCATATTGTGTCCCCAAAACATTTCACCAGACCTGGCATATCATGGAGGCTTAAAATACTTGTCAGCTGAGCACTGATGTGCACACCTGTGATCTCATGGATGCTCAAACTATCCGATGGACATGGAGGTGTGCACCTGTGACCTCAACATTCAGGAAGCTAAGGCAGGAGGATTGGGGGTTCATGGCCAGCCTTAGCTGCATAGTGAGACCTTGTCCTGACAATAGCAACGAGTATGAGACAAGTGGGTGGATAGGTGAGCTCTTCAAACCTCAGATTAGAAAAGCAGGCCCAGCTACTGCTGCTCTCTTCTGCTTCTCTGACCACTCAGCAGTTATTTGAACAGCTGCTACGGCAGAAGAAAGAAAAGAAAGGAAAGGAGAAAGAAGGAAAGGAAATGAAAGGAGAAAGAAGGGAAGAAAGAAAGAGGGGAAAGCCTAGCCTATGGCATGGTGAAGTACATAGAACATAGACCCAGACTGCCTGAGTTTCAATATGGGTTGTATCACTTACCTACTGTGTGACTCTGGGATGGCCAATTAATCTCTCTGCATTTGTGTTTGCCCATCTGTAAAGTAGAGCAAATAGTAGCTCCGATGTGCGGGGGTTGGGAGGGGCGGAGGAGGAAGTGGTTCAGTATGATAAGCTATTCATAACAGCACCTGGCACAAACCAACAGGTATTTTCTATGATGACGACAACAGCCAGTGCCAGTGTTGTTCAGAGCACGAGGAATACAAGACTGGAGTGTGGTGGGGGAGGGGAGGCCTACACCCACATCACTTTCCTTCCAGGAGGAGAAATGAACAGCAGGCTATACACACACCAGTTGGATAATTTTGAATCATTTTCAACACTATCCAGGACAGCCAGAGCTATACAGAGAAACCCTGTCTCGAGGGGGGGGGTAGAAAGTTTCATTGCTATTGTGAAAACAACATGAACTAATAATTAGCATGCAGAATATATATATATTTGACTATATTAATATTATGCTATATTATATAACATATAAAGTATATTTATATTAAAGAGTGTTTTGGGGGATCAGTAACTGCAGTGGGAAAGGAACTGTAAGTATAGGAATAGAAGCCAATCTGGAAAGCATGCCCAACAATAGCCTCCAACTCCACAAGAAACACCTTCTTCAGGCTGGAGAGATGGCTCAGTGGTTAAGAGCACTGACTGCTCTTTCAGAGGTCAGAGTTCAAATCCCAGCAACCATATGGTGACTCACAATCATCTGTAACAAGATCTGACGCCCTCTTCTGGAGTGTCAGAGGACAGCTACAGTGTACTTACATATAATAAATAAATACATCTTTAAAAAAAAAAGAAAGAAAGAAAAGAAAAAGAAATACCTTCTTCGCAGGCACGCATCTGCTACTGAGGCAGATGGGTCTCCATCTATGCCACTAAGTGTAGTTCTCTCAGGAATGGGACAGGCATGAGTTGGTCAACTCTCTTGTTAGCAAAGCAACTCCTAAAGGGTCCAAGAGCTACAAGTTGTCTGCCCATAGCATTCTGAAAGAGCAAGCTGAAAGAGTCAAGTCTTTTCATAGAGAGGAGGACTCAGGCACCATAGCACCAATAAATGTGCGAGTAAAGGCTGGCCATCCTTCTAAAACAAAGAAGGCCTCTCTGAAAAGGTCATATTTAAGCTCCTAGCTACACAGTGAGACAGCAGCAGCCATGGGAATAGCTGTGAGAAAGTAGGTTCAGTAAAGAAAAGTCCCCTGAATTAGAACCAATCGAGTGTTGGAGGTCTGCGTACCAAGACCAGTGAGGCTGTGGGGTCAGAACAGGAGAGCCTTGAGGAGTTCAGCGTTTATTCCAGGTAATGACCACGGGGGGAGAGGCAGGCATGACCTGAGTTACTCTTTCAAAAGATTCCCCTGGCTGATATGTGGAAAATAGGCCTAAAGTAGAAGCACAACACTTTGACAAAGGGGGTATTGAAGTGTTCCAAGTCAGAGACGCTACACAAGGCAGAGGGCAGTGGCTGTTTTCTGAGTAGTTCACAGGGAGCCCCACAGGGCTCGGGCGCAGACTAAATATAAACGGAGACAGAAAGAAGAATCGGGAGTTCCTTCTGTTTGGGGTCTGAACAAGTAGGAGGATGGTTATATAGTTTACTTGGGAGAAGGCAGCTTTAGGGATAAAAATAGTTGTCTCTTGATTTTTAAAAAGTATCTATTCCTACTCTTTATGTTTCAGTTTGAAATGTGTCTTAGATGCTGAATGGAGAAGCCAAGTACTCAACAGAATATACAAGTCTGAAAGGCAACGAGGGCCAGGCCAAAGCTAAGGCCCTATATTTGGAAGTCCAAACGAACTGATGGTGTGATGGTTTGCTGTTGCTGCATAGACAATCCTAACACTCAGTGCCTGTCTTAGTTAGGGTTCTGTTGCTGTGAACAGACACCATGACCAAGGCGTCTCTTATAAAGATAATGTTTAATTGGGGCTGGCTTACAGGTTCAGAGGTTCCGTCCATTATCATCAAGGTGGGAACATGACAGCATCCAGACAGGCATGGTGCAGGAGGACCTGAGAGTTCTACATCTTCATCTAAAGACTGCTAGAAGACTGGCTTCCCAGGCAGCTAGGACAAGGGTCTTATAGCCCACACCCATAATGACACACCTACTACAATAAGGCCACACCTCCAAATAGTGCCACTCCCTGGGCCAAGCATATACAAACCATGACAGTGCCTTAAAACCACGAGAGTCTGTGCCTGCATCTGACATTGACATTCTAGCTAGGCATCTCTGTCTCTATCTGCAAGTCACGCGAGCATCTCTATTCTGTATGGCTCCCATCCTCCTAGTTTTCCACAGTCCTTCCAGGCCATGCCCATGGCACTGTACCAAGAGAGCAAGAGAAAGTATGGGAGATCCTATCTAAGTTCATGATGCATCTTTAACTCTGCCAATAGATCACTAACTAAACCAAGTTATTATACATGCCCAGTCCCAAGTCCCAAGTCCAGGGCAGGAGAATTATGCTTTGCCAGTATCAAACCTGAATAAGAAGCAAGAGGAATGAAACCAGGGTTAACAATGGAGTCTACCACAGAGAAGATCACCAGGACAAGGATGTAGGTAAAGAGTAACTGGGCCTTGACTAAATGTCTAAGGCATGTCAGTATTTGTCCATCAACTGAGACACAAAAACCCTAGCAGAAAGTGTGCCAAGTAAGCCAGAGACTCAGCCATCCCTGTAATGCAAGCACACTGGAGGCAGAGGCAGGAGGATCAAGAGTTTGGGCCAATTGGGGATTTGTAGCAAAACACTCTAAAAAGCCAAGAGAAAAAAGGAGATGGGAAAAAGGAGATGGGGCCTGGAGAGATGGCTCGGTGGTTAAGAACACTGGCTGTTCTTCCAGAGGTCCTGAGTTCAATTCCTAGCAACCATAATGGTGGCTCTCAACCATCTGTAAGGGGATCTGATGCCCTCCTCTGGCACACAGGCATACATGCAGATATATCACTCATATACATTATACATATACATATACATATACATATACATATACATATACATATAAATTGGAGAGAGTAACAAGTAGAACTGGAGAATAAGTAAGGGAATATGAAAGGAACAGAAGAGGAGAATATTCCAAAAGGAAACTGTCAGGCTGAAGGGATGGTTCAGTGGTTAAGAGCACTGGTTGCCCTTCCAGAGGACCTGGATTCCATTCCCAGTAAGTACCTAGAGTCGCTCACAAGCCTCCATGCCTGTAGATCCCTGTGATTCAACGCCCACTTCTTGCCACCATGAGTACTGCATGCAGACAAAAAAAAAAAAAATCCGCCACCCATAAACATCAGTTCCTTTACACTAAACACGATGCTTGTAGTTACTGGCATCTTGCTTCCCACTTCTTGGCCCGGCTGGCTTCAGTTGATTTATGATAATGCTTTGCCCTACTCCCCAGCTCAGCATACTCACTTAGTTCAAATGTTGGTCCTACTGAATAGCTCTTCTGGTCCTTTTAGTGACTCTAGCTTGGGACTGAAATGACAAGGCGTTGTGAACAAGCGATAACCACATCCACAATATGGCTCATTTTGTACCATTTCCAAGACATCTAAAGGAAATATGCCAGCCAGGCGGTGGTGGTGCACGCCTTTAATCCCAGCACTTGGGAGGCAGAGGCAGGCAGATTTCTGAGTTCATGGCCAGCCTGGTCTATGGAGTAAGTTCCAGAACAGCCAGGCTATACAGAGAAACCCTGTCTTGACCCCCCCAAAAAATTAAAAATTAAAAAAATAAAGGAAATATGCCAATATGTGTCTCATATAATGAAATCTCAGTAGTACTGTTACATAGTAATTTACTTTGGCTTTCCCCCCACCCCCTACATCCTCACGCCTGAGCTTCTGAGAGTTCTTCAGAAAGATGAGTAGGTAGTGTTTCTAGAATGTGAAGGTTTCTTGATGTGAGCTATAATTAAAATTGAGAGCCATTATTAGATCTATTCTAGGATTTTCTTTGATTTCCTAGAACCATGGTTTGGTTTGGTTTTGTTTTGTTTTTTTGGTTTTTTTTTTTTTCCTATAACACATACCTCTTTGGTTGCTATGTATGCTCTTTTCCTGTTGTCTGACAGCCAAATACTCTCTGGCTGACTGGAAAAATGGAGGAAGTCTGGGGAGAAATAGTTTCAGTGGTCAAGTCAAACACACACATGCGCGCACACACAGAATTCTGCTTTGTCTCCATTTTGCTTTTAACAAAGGATAGGATTTGGTAAAGTGGGAAGCTACTCGTTCTCCCATCTCACGCTCGCTCGGCAAATATTTGTCTCCCTGAACTCAACAGGCTCTCCTTTTCCCAAGGCTGTTGGCTGGAAGTCTTTCCCCCATCACTGCATCTCTATCACGGAAACTATGTCCCCCTTTATCCAGTGTCTCTACTCTGCCTTTACTTTGTGGGACATCAGGCATCTTCAGGAACTGCGTTAGCCCTGGTCTCTGCCCTCTGACCATTTCATTATAGATTTCATTTGGATTGTGATAGCCAGACGTTATTGCTGTTGCCTGGCAGGAACCAGAGTCTCTTGTCTGGCATGTCACACTGTCCTCTTCAGCCATGGCTGTGCTGAACTGCAAAGCTTCTACCCACTAATATCTTTGCTGCCCTCACAGTTCATTACTAACCTCCTGGTAGGCTTTCTTAGGGTTACTCTGCCATACCTCTGTCACACTGTAACTCGACATAGTGTCTCATAACTTTCCTAGAGAATCTTTTTTTTTTTTTTTAGCCAACTTAATTTTGCCTTTTGAAATCAGGGTCTCATGCAGTCCAGTCTGCCCTCAAATTCATTGTGTATCTTGGACTCTCAATTCTCTTACTACCCCAAACGCTGAGGTTTAGACTCGTGAACCACCAAGAGAATCCTTTTAAATGAAACTCACTTATGGCCCTACAGAAACTATAGGAGGCAAAAACAATGGCTCAGAGGGTACTGAGTCCTATACCTGGGAGTCCCACACATGCACTATGGCATGTGCATACACACAAAACACACACAATACATGTGCATACACATACAGGCATGCAGACACACACATGTGCACACACAGAGAGATGCGTAGTATAAATAAAGGCAATAACTTTTAAACTAACAAATTAATAAGGTAACCAGACAAATTCGCATATACACACGCTTACACACAATCCTTTGGGTCCCCGAGGGAGGAAATGGGCTCACCGACTCCCTCAGTCATACATCCCTTTATGTTTTTATAGCCTTTGCTCCATGACACCAGCTCCTCCTCTCCCCTGTAGATGAAACAAGAGCATATTTACAAATACAGACATCTCTCAGTTCCCTCAGCATACCTAAAACCCACTGAGGTTTGCCAATAAAGGAGCCCAGCCCGTGGTGGTTTGAATGAGAATGGTCCTCGTGGGCTCAACTGTTTGAATACTTGGTCTCTGGCTGGTGGACCTGTTTGGGAAATTTCAGGAGGTGTGGCCTTGTTGGAAGAAGTATGTTATTTGGGGTGGGCTTTTAGGTTTCAAAAGACTCATACCATTCCCCCTAACACACTCCCTTGTCCACGCCCACACACACACACACTTTGCCTCCTGCCTGTAGATCAAGATGTAAGCTCTCAGCTATGGCTGCCATGCCTTTGTTCCACCAATGTACATCAATTAACAGTCTATTAGTTGCCTTGGTCATGGTGTCTTGTCACAGCAATAGAAAGTAACCAAGAAAAGCCGGGCAGCGGTGGCACACGCCTTTGATCCCTTCATTTGGGAAGCCGAGGCAAAAAGATCTCTGAGTTCAAGGTCAACCTGGTCTACAGAGAAAAACAACTAAGACAGAACCCGTGGCCTGCGCCCACATAAGAGTCAGACACTGAACAAGTACTGAGCGCCTCGTGTCTAAGACTAAGGAGTTCCTGGCATTGGCGGCTATCACCACCAGTCCTGACAGGTATCCCTGACAGGTTAATTACATCATCTGCTTTTCTCGGCTCTCACTGCCCTCCAGTAGCTATGGTGCAACATTGGGCAATTATGGACAGATGAGTAGAGTAAGCCTTGGCCACCAAAGGACCCAAAGCAGATGCAGTCCAGCCTCCTCCAGTCTCCAAAAAAAAAAAGGCCCAGAGTACACAGTGTCTTTACGGTATGGTGATTACTGTGTGTTCCCCATCTTCGCTTTATTACCTCATGTCTGCTGCTTTGACCATAAACACAGACTAAATGCCAAGACACAGAGTACCGTCACCAGGAAACGCAGCTTCTTGCGCCAGACCCACCTTTGGGCTTTTGGACCTGTTTGCTGTATTTGTTTAAAGATGGCAGGGGAAAGGTACACATGGTATTATGCTTGCGTGTGTTCTCTTTGGTGATGTCTTAAAACCCAGGAACCAGGGCCAGCCTGTCTTCCTTATTATAGCGACCTGGCTCGACCATCCACTCCCAATCTTAGCCCCGGTGAAAGTACATCTCCTCTTCTTCCTCCATCCCTCTGCCCGAGATCCTGTGAGCTAAGTGGCAAAATGCAGTATTCAAGAAACATGCAAAGCACAGATTTTTTTTCTTCTTTATGATTCTATTCATAGAGGTTGGGGGACGAGAATTGATTATCTTAAACTGCACATAACTTGTGGCACAAAAAGATCCTCATCAAACGATCCTCCCTTATAATCCTCCCCTTTGCCATTGTAAACTAAGGCATGACCTTCGAGCATTAATACCCAGACAATACAACGTTTGTGCACTATTTAATTAGCTTATTCCTTTTGTTAATGTACATTCCTGTGGTTGCTCTACTCTCCGCTCAACCTGAAATCAAAACTGCATGGGATTAAAACATTGTTTTTACCAGTACATCCATATATTTTTTTTTGCTCCATTAAAAAAAATACTTTAACTCCTAGCCAATGTCTCTTAGTGTTTAGAGGTTACATCATAAAAATAATGAATTTGTTAAGTCCTAGAAAAGTGTAAGAACACTAAGTCTTTGTGTAAATGTTTGGCACGGCAGAGGGTTTGGGTTAAGAAGAAGAAGAAGAATGTGAAAGATCCAGCTGTCATTTTTATATCTAATCCCCATTATCAAGTGATTCTTATCAAACTGGGAAGTGTTCATCTGGCACCAAAAGCCACACTGGTGATGCTAATTCAATAAATCAGAGAGGCTATCCCCTGTCATCTACAGGCTGGGATGGGAAAGAGAGAAACAGTGGCTTTCATAAATCCTGAGTTCCTAGCCAAAGGCCTTTCAGAGCCCTTGGCTGACTAGTCAGCTGTCTGGGATTATGAAAGCAAAGACCGTTTATGGAGCTGAGGAGGGAGCTCTCTACTTAGCCTGAAAGGGGGATCGAAGTGTCTAACTTAATTCCCTACATAGTTACCTAACAGTTGTTATATCTGTTCTACCCATGATAAAATTAAGACCAAACAGAACTAGGAAACTTACTCATATATCATACAAGGAGATATGTTGTGAGTAGACCGCAAACTACCCTCCCCCCAACCCGCCACCCCCCCACCCCTCCACCCCCACCCCCCGAAAATATCCACGACTTAAAACGGGATTAGAGAGCTCTGCCTGCCCCTACTGATGACTCCATTCCGATCTCGTAGGTTGCCTGGCATGGGGTTATGTCACACAGAGAGCCAGGTCAGCTGATGAGGGCAAGCTATCCAATGATATAACAAATGTTATTGAGCAGCTATGATGTGCCAGTTATTATACTAGGTGCTAGAGTAATATAGAAGTGAAAAATGAGTACACCCCTCCCCCATCCTCGCCGATCTGCATTAAACTATAGAGAGATAAGTCATTTCTCTCAGCTGTCAATCAATGATAGGCGCAGAGAGTCAAAGAGAACGCGATATGGGAGGGGCAATTTCATAGCGATGGCCAGGGAGTCTTCTCCGAGGAAAAGACTGGAACAGAGACTGAAGGAATGAGAAGAAGGAGAAGAAAGTGGGCAGAGTAAATGCCACGGCATGAACAGAAGCAGGATGCTCCATATGTCTTTGGGAAGTATTTAAGATGCTAGCGGGGCCACAGCAGAGCAAGCAAAGAGGAAGCTGGAAGGAAGGAAGCGGAACACGGTGCCCAAGAGGGAGGAAACCCCAGAAAGGCACTGGAAAACTCTGCAGCCGTTTGGATTCGACTCCGTGCGAGCTGGAAATTTTTCTGCAGAAAAGAAACATGCTCTGATTAACATTTTCGGAGAATTACTCTAATTAGCAGTTGACTTAGCTGCCAATAGTTAACAAGGCCCCAAATACCAAGAGAATGAGAGGCTGGGTGGCAGAGAGAGAGAGAGCATGGCCTTTGGTTTTAGACAAGAGTGTGTCCAAACCTCAGGCTTCGCTGGCACTGTTAATTGTGCTAGCTGTTTTGATCCAGGAAATTCCGTTTCTTTAAACACAAGAGAAATTATATGACCCGCCATACAGTGTAAATCACCCGAAACGCAATAGTTACTAATAAAATATAGAAAGATGCTGCTTTAGTCATGTATTAGATTGCTTTATTATTAAAAATAACGTAAGTGTCTTAGGGTTTCTGTTCCTGCATAAACATCATGACCAAGAAGCAAGTTGGGGAGGAAAGGGTTTATTTGGCTTACACTTCCACACTGCTGTTCATCACCAAAGGAAGTCAGGACTGGAACTCAAGTAGGTCAGGAAGCAGGAGCTGATGCAGAGGCTATGGAGGGATGTTCTTTACTGGCTTGCTTCCCCTGGCTTGCTCAGCCTGCTTTCTTATAGAACCCAGGACCACCAGCCCAGGGATGGCACCACTCACAGTGGGCTCTCCCACCCTTGATCACTAATTGAGAAAATGCCTTACAGCTGGATCTCGTGGAGGCATTTCCTCAAGGGAAGCTTCTATCTCTGTGATAACTCCAGCTTGTGTCAAGTTGACACACAAAACCAGCCAGTACAATCGGTGAGATCTTTATTACATAGTATATCTTCTCTGTTTCTATTACAGTAATGTATGAGTAGAAAAATAAATAAAATAAAATAAAAAATAAAGGATATGTTCTTTTTCTAATAAACAAAACAAACAAACAAACAAAAATGTCTTGGGCTGGAGAGATGGCTCAGTGGTTAAGAGCACTGCTGCTCTTGCAGAGGACCTGGGTTCAGTTCCCAGAACCTGCTCGATTACTCAAAATCACCTGTAATTTCAGACCCAGGGATCCCACTCCTCTGGCCCATGTGGGGTACACTCATGTATGTGCAAGCACCCACACACAATCAAACAATAAAAATAAATAAAATCTTTAATCCTAGTACTTGGGAAGCAAAGGCTGGCAGATCTCTGTGAGTTCAAGAATCCCTGTGAGTTCAAAGCCAGCCTAACCTATGTAGTGAGTTCCATGACAGCCAGAGCTACCTAATGAGATCTTGTCTCAAACAAACAAACAAAAAACCCACAAAGCAAAAAGCAAACAAACAAAACCCCTAAATTTTAAAAAAGTTTGTGCCATTTAAAAACATATGTAAAATTAAAGCAAATAATGTAATGAATCTCACTATTTATAGCTTTAATAATTGGGATTTATCCTTGGAGCTGGAGAGATGGCTCAACAGTTAAGAACACTGGCTACTCTTCCAAAGGACCCGAACTCAATTCTTAGCACCCACATGGTGGTTTACAACCATCTGTAACTCTAGTTTCAAAATAACTGATACCCTGCCTTTTAGGCTCTGTGGGCACCAGGCATGCATGTGGTACAGAGACATACAGACAGACAAAACATTTATTCACATAAAAATTATTTTTCTAAATAATTATCATTTATCCAATCTTATTTTATTCTTTTTGGAATATTTTGAAGCAAATATCGAACTTTTTAAAATCATTTCAGCTCTAAGTAGTTATTTATCTCCCTAATAGAAGGTGGTTCTGGCTACTATAACTCCAGTACAATGACCATATCTGGCAAAACTAACAGTCATATTTTAATATCATCTAGCCAGTGTTTAATTTCCTGTTTGTCTCAAAAGTACTTCTTATAGTTGTTTTCAAGAGCTGAAGCAGGCACGAGCTATAATTTGGAGGAGTATTCTTCCAAACCCCTTGTAGTAAAGGGTTGAGTGGTAATAGCCTGTGGTGTGATTGGAAGGTGATATAACCTTTAGAGGGCCTACTATGAGGAGCTGGGGTATCTAGGGATGTACTCCTGAAGGATGTCCTGGGCTCTATGAACCCTTCTCTCTGTTTATGTGCTTCCATGAGATAAACCTTTCCCTCCACTGCCCGACTCCACGATTTGTTCTCCCTTGCCATAGGTTCAAAAGCTATGGTGCCAAGCAAGCATGGCACAAGCCCTGAAATCAAGTCATCCTTTTGTGGTGCTTTCAATAAGAATGACATCCATGGCCTCATGTATTAGAATGCTTAGCTCATGAGGATTGGCACTGTCAGGAGATGTGGCTTCGTTGGAATAGATGTGGCCTTATTGTAGGAAGTGTGTCAGTGTGGGGACAGGTTTTGAAATCTCAGATGCTCAAGCTATGCCCAGTGTGCAACAATCTCTGTCTGCTACTCAAGATGCAGAACTCTCAGCTCCTCCTCCAGCACCATGTCTGCTGCCTTCATGCCACCACGCTGCCTTCGAGGGGCTAAACCTCTGAAACCGTAAACCAGCCCCATTTGAATGTTTTCCTTTATAAGAGTTGCCATGGTTGTGGTGTCTCTTCACAGCAAGAACACCCTAACTAAGACACCTTTCTTCCTCCGTGTCTCCTTTTATCTGAAAGTTGTAGGAGAAAGCAGTGGTGTATTGATGGCAGTCAGTAGTGTCCTCGATATGCCCAGGACAGCAAGTATAATCCGTGCACTATGGACACTTTTGAGGGCTTTCAGAGAGGAGAGGAATGCTTTCTGTTTCCCACCAGGGAGGTGGGAAACTCCAGAAGGGAAAAATCCACATTTTAAGAAGATGTCCAAGAGTAAACTTAGACTCTTTAACACGAGTATAAAGCGGCATTGTGGAAACAGATCACATGACCAGAGGTCTTTCTACTATCCCAGAATTCTCTACAGCCTATCATGGAGTATGAATGTAGACGATTTATGTGAGATAATGACCAATAGAGTTTCCTGTTTTCCGTAAAAGAAACATCAGCATTGTTTCCTGCTGGTAAGAAATGGCATGGGCACTTCCTGTGTTGCTGAAAAGGTCCAGACAAATGAGTAGGTGGCTTTCAGTGCGGAAGGTCTCCACCAGCCTGCGCACTGGCCTCTTGATGGGGTCAGTCTAGCTAAGCTCAGCTCTGGATTCCCGGGTAGGGCTAGTTGGTTTACATTTATTCTTTTAGATAATTCTTAGAACAAGAGTCAAAGGAATTGTAAAAATACAGATAGATTTTGGATAAACAGAAGCAACTTTTTTGAAATGAGGTTGGGGGAAAAAAAACAGGTCAAAGCAGCTCTTTTTGACTCCGTGCCATGGTATGAGAAGGTTTGACCAAAGCATCACTTGTGAAAACAACTTCCAAGGAGCTAAACTTTCAATATTACATCTAAGAAAGGACTCCTGGGAGCAGGTCAAAAGAGTCAAATTTAGATATTGGTTCCCATAATACTTTATTTAACTATCAAGTACACAAATTCCTTTGTAGACCTTAATAAAAGACCAAAATTAGAAATGAAGTATTTGTGTTCATTACAAATAATTTTGGACTTGTGGATCCTTTTGAAATGGCCCATGTGAATCAACATGGAGTGGGAGCTACGGGGAGAAAAAAAGCATGGCCTCCCACTCACAGCTAATTCTGGCTCTGGTAATCAGGGAAACACAGGAGGCAGCCAAGTATGGGCTGGCAGTGCCAACCGGCTCGTTTTGTTTTCTGTGTTTCTCTCGGTAGTCAACCCTCCTCTGGCATTCATTAGAGTGTGACCTCGCAGTGGCCCACTGTGTTCTAAGGATAATAATTATTCATCAAAATGTAAAGCCAGGAGTCTGGTGGAAAGGCGTGCAACCTTTAATGAAGATGGATCACTCTGGGAAAAAAAAAAAAAAACAAATCCCGGAAGGAAGTCAATAGTCACTCAGATAATAGTCACAGCAAAGCCGTGGAGAGAAAAGAGGGAGTGGGGGAAAGCAGGCGGGACAGAGTGTGGCTTTGCTTTGTTTTCTTCTAGGGTATGCCTCACATGTCTGATAAAAAGACACATAGAAAGAAAAGAGAGGGAAGAGAAACAGTAAGGAGCTGGGGATGCAGCTGCATTGTAGAGCATCTGCCTAGGCCCTAGGATATGTAAGGGTCTAGGTTTAGTCTTCAATAGCACGAAAGAAAAAGAAAGAAGAGAAGGAAGGAGGGAGGGAGGGAGGAAGAGAGGGAGGGAGGAAGGAAGGAAGGAAGGAAGGAAGGAAGGAAGGAAGGAAGGAAGGATAGAAAGTTGGGCTTTAAAGCTGTCTAAGGCTCACATACAACTGAGGGGTACAACTTGAACTCTCTTCTACACTGGACCACACATGACTACATGGGGAGTAGTTAAGAAGAGGTCAAAAGGGCAGGACATATTCTGGGGTGTTGGGGAACTGAGCAGAGGGAGAGAAATGGAACAAAGTCACTCTTTGGTCAGAGGAAAGATTAGGTGAGACAAAGTCTCACTATGTCGCAAGACTGTCCTGGAATTCACTATGTAGACCAGGCTGGCTTCGAACCCACAGAGATCCTCCAACTCACAGAGGTCTGCCCTTCCCTGCCTACCAAGCGCTGGGATTAAAGGCATGTGCCACCACGTGTGGCTCTAAACTTACTTTTGAAACCAACCCATTCTTACTTGCATCAAAAGAAGTCATATTGAGCAAGCCAACAGTCCTGCACAGTTGAAATCATCTTCAGCTGCTGTGCGTGGTGGCATATGATTGTCCCCTCAGCCCTAAGGGGACAGGAGGAGCTTTGCAAGTTTGAGGACATTCTGGTCTACACAGTGAGTTCAGGACAGCCAGAGCTATAGAGCTAAACTCTGTCTCAAAAAGATTTTTTGTTTGTTTTGTTTTGTTTTGTTTTGTTTTGCACTGAATGTGGCAGCTCCTGCCTGCAATAGGAAGGTCAGGAGTTCAAGGTCATCTTCATAATATAATGATGAGTTCCAGGCCAGCCTGGGATACATGAAACCCACTTAAGAAACAAAATAAATAGCCGGGCGGTGGTGGCGCACGCCTTTAATCCCAGCACTTGGGAGGCAGAGGCAGGCGGATTTCTGAGTTCGAGGCCAGCCTGGTCTACAAAGTGAGTTCCAGGACAGCCAGGGCTATACAGAGAAACCCTGTCTCGAAACCCCCCTCCCCCCAAAAAAAGAAAAGAAACAAAATAAACTACCATAGTAATGAAAGTAGTCATTTTTATGGTTTTTTTTTCTTGGTTTTTCTGTTTCTTTGTTTTGGGGAGGGGGGTTGGGGGAAATGGGGGACAGGGTCTCTCTACATAAACCTACCTGTCTTGGAATTCATTATGCAGATAAGGTTGGGTGCCAGTTCACAGAGATCCACCTGCTCTGCCTCCCCAGTGCTGAGACTGATGGTGTGTGCCACCAGTCCTGACTGTTATCTTTATTTTGCTGCATAAGAAAGAAATCATGTTGACAAAAATGTGAATTTAATGATGCTTTTAAATAAATTTATGTTTCACATTTATGCCAACACTTGCATATACTGAAGAAGTCTAAATACAGTTACCTAGGAAAATGGAGGTCAATGTTCTAATATACATTAGGGTCACTATGGCTTATAACTATATATATAAATATATAAATATATAAATATATAAATATATAAATATATAAATATATAAATATATAAATATATAAATATATAAATATATAAATATATAAATGTATAAATATATAAATATATAAATATATAAATATATAAATATATAAATGTATAAATATATAAATATATAAATATATAAATATAGTAGTGCGTGTCTTTAGTCCCAGCACTGAGAGGCAGGCAGGAGGAGAAGGAGGAGAAGGAAGAGGAGGAGGAGGAGGAGGAGAGTCACGTGGGAGTTTGTGGGCCAGCCAGCCTGGAGACAACATCAAGACAACAGAGAGACTACAGGTGGAAGGAGGGGACCAACTCCTACCCTCAGAGTTATCTTCAGACACACACAAATAAGCAAGTAAATAATAAATACGTTGAAAAAGAAAAGCATGTGCATTCCTTTGCTTACTTACTTGTGGAATGTCTACTTTGGGCACCGAGGTAAGCCACTGAGGATTCAAAGGTGAGTAAAAGAGATGCTATTCGGGTGTCCTCTCATGGTACATACCCATAATCTCAGCAGAAGGAGCCCAGCAAATTCCAGGCTAGCCAGGGTTACATAGAACTTCACAAAGGAAGAGGAGGAAGAGGAGGAAGGAGGAGGAGAGAAAAACTGACCAAATATATGTTTATGTGTTTATACACAATGCACAGTGCACACACATAGAGTAGCGAAACTTCAGCCTGTAGACTAGTGGTTCTGAACCTTCCAAATGCTGGAACCTCTTCTCGTGATGTGGTGTTCCCAACCATAAGATTATTTCATTCTTACTTCAGAACTGTAATTTTGCTGCTACACTTATGAATCATACTGCAACTATCTGCTATGTAGGGTATCTGATATGTGACCTCTATGAATGGGTCACTTAACCGCCCTAGGGGTCATGACCCAAAGGTTGAGAACCACTGTCTTAGACTAGGACACACTGGTACAGAATAGCTCCTTTAGCCTGCAGCTTTCTCTATATGCATTATAAACCAAAGCACACGGGCCCGCTTACAGGGACATGATAAAATGTGAAATTTGTACAATACTGACTTGATCATAAGAAGACAGACTCGGAGGATAGATAGATCTTTGAAAACAACCCAATATGTCCTCGGTCAGAATATGAAGATGATTGGCACATGTCGATTTGTTTTTCTATAGCTAGACATTTCTTCCTTATAGACAAAAAGATAATGGAGACCAGATGGTTGTACTCTTGGTGGGAGTATGCAGGAACACCTGAGCTAAGTCTGTGAGGCACAGATTTAAAGTGAAGAAGTTTTGCTTTAAATCACACACAATTTACTGTCGTCAGAAAATAGTTAACAATTTACCTACCACCCTGGGTGCCTGCCAGGGTTCGCGTGGGTTTCATTATGAGCCGTGTCCCACCATGCAGTGCTAGGGAGGTAGAGGGATTCCTCTATTTTCTGTCTCTGTTTGATACAGTTCTTGGAGGGAAGGATCTGGGTCTAAAGCAGCCTTTTCCACTGAACTATTTGACTGAACCAGCTCAACTATTTGACAGCAGAGCTCTTCTCTGAGCGATCAGGTTTGCCCCAGTCCTGGCCCCCAGCTGAGAAGGTTGCAATTCTTTCCTACCTGGAGCTCTGCAGGGGGTGTGACAGGTGGAGACTTTGCCGGGCATTTGCATTTAAAGAATTAATAAAAATTCCTCCTTGGCCTGAGAACCCCACGAAGTTTATAACCTTGACGTTTTATAACCCCCCACAAGGATTTCTCTCGGTAAGGCCAACTGCCGTTCCAAGAATGCCATTAGTGATGGGCTCCTGGACCACATACTAGAACCACGTGGTTCCCTTAGCCACTGAATGTCACAGAAGGGAAACAAATACTACAGAACAATGAAAGCCATCCCCTGGGCATTACTAACCTTTGGCTCGCCCTTATTAATGACAGCTATTCCATATGAACGTTTCTTAGTTCACAAAGTTGAGGGCACAAGGTCAACACTGGCTTTCTTGGGTTGAGTTGATTTTCACTTACTCGGGACTAGAAGTTAAAGCCCTGGTATTTTCCAATAATGATGTCAAAGCTTGCTTCCTAAAACTACTTTAGAGTGTTCTGGGATCTGTCTGGGCCACAGTCCCTGAGCCCAGACCGATTCTCAATGATTGGGGGTCCTGTACCCTCCCTGGGGCAACAGAGCCGAACCTCACTATTGCTAGGATCCTGGGAAAAGGTTCGTTCAGGAAAGCGTTCTGATCCACCATCACCCTCTTGCCGGCAAGGTTCAGCGGGGCAGTGATATCCCCAAGGACGAGACAGGGACTCTGCCCCTGGAGTTGACACTCAAGGAGACAGGGCAGATGCCAATCAGGAATCCTCCAACCTGTCTCTCTGGGTAACTTAAGCCACTTGGGAGTTTTCACAGAGACTCCAGCGCCCTCTGGAGGCCATGCTGGTTTGCCTGCCCTAAATTATTAGGGATATTGAGGGCAGAGGCTAGTAATCAAACTTCCAGGAAGAGTAAAATAAAGATAATAGCTACAACATCTCCTTCCTAAAGTACAGAGAAATAACAAAACTACACAAGAAAAGCCAAGCATTGAGCCCAAAACCTTGAACATCGGGGGTGGAGGGAGGGTGGCACAAGAGAATTAGGGGTTCAAGACCAGCCTCCCTACAGGAGACTGACAAAAATAAAGATGGATGGTTGGATGGATGGATGAATGGATGGTGGTTGGATGGATGGGTGGGAGGGTGGATGGATAGGTGGGTGGATGGGTGGATGGATGGATGGGTGCATGGATGGATAGATGGGTGGGTGGATAGGTGGGTAGATGGGTAGATGGATGGATGGGTGGGTAGGTGGATGAATGGATGGATGAATGACTGGGTGGATGGATGAACAAACAAATAAATATGTAAATGAGGAGGAAGAGAAAGAAGAAGCAATATCTGAAACAGAACAACCTTGATCCATTCATGAAAAAGAATTATTTTGAAATCTTTAAATACTATCAACTATCAGACAGATGATGATCAATACAACCCAATGTTCTTGTGGACTTTTTTCAAAAAAGAACAGTGTAGTAAGCATTCATTGAAATAGTTAAATAATGGATGCGTGGGTATACACGTATATTCTGCCCTACTATGCTAAGCTACTCTTACGAAAGCTTCCATGCCACTTGTTTTGGGAAGTGTGATATACAGAATCTACTGGTGACACTGCATTTGGCCAAAAGTTTGCTGGACTGCTTCAACTCCTTTAAGACCAACAGAACAGTTTCTAGGGAAATGAAAGCATGGGCCAAGTGTTTTCTGTATTTGGAATAGTGTTGTTGTTGCTGTTATTCTTTTTCTTAGCTGAGTACATAAGTCAGAAGTCAGACAGCTTTCTTTGGACGTACCTGGAAGCTTTGAATCCAGCTTCAGCAGCTAGAATTCACAAGATCATGGACTCTCCACATCACTGTCTCCTGCATTTGTCCACCCCATTGCTTTTAACAGCATTTCTAGGCCCGTGTAGATTCCTGTTTGGTTTTTTTTTTCGTAGGACATCCAGCTTTTCATAAAAGAAACACCATCTTACACTTGCCCTGTACCACTGAAAAAGCTGTATTTGCTGATTAACATAACTTCATAAATTTTACCCTACAAGCTTCTCTAATGATGTGGCCCCATGGTAAGTTACTTGACTGCTCAGCTGTTAGCCTTTTGGGGAGTGGGGGTGGGGACGATTGCTTTTTTTTTTTTTTTTTTTTTTTTTAAGACAGGGTTCTTCTCTGAGTAGCCTTAGCTGTCCTGGAACTCACTCTGTACATCAGGCTGGTCTCTCCGCCTACCTCTGCCTGCCGAGTGCTGGGATTAAAGGCGAGTGCCACCACAGCGAGCCTTCCTGTACTTTATGTTTGAAACCCCACTGTTGAAGGCCAAAACAGCATGAGCAGTTGTAATACGCCCACAAAGCAGGATTCTTCTAACGAGCTCTTCAAAAGAGTAGTGTCAGACAGGCATGAGGGTGAAGGCCGAGTTGAGTTGGTTTTGGGCTAAATTGAGTCATCAAGAAATAATTATGTCATCCTCTCCATTCAGCTATGTAACAGAACCAAGAAGGCAGGGGCCAGAGCTCCGAGTCACCTATGACACACTGCAAATGTATGGCATTTTAACGCAGCTCTGGATGCTGGCGCTGCGCCCTACCTCGAGACTGCGCAGCCGTCTCCCACAGTAGTTTATGAACCCTAAGCAGTTGACTGTGGGCACAAAGGGCCCTCCAATGCACTTTCTCCCAGATGAGGCGAAGCCACCTAGATTTGGGTCTTGCCTTCTCCACAAGCCTGCAACAGTACAAACACCTCACGTGGAATCTCCTCCTCCATAAGTGGCCGGTGGAAGAGGTTTCCCAGATAAAAAACAAACACTTTAAGGTTGAGACCTCATTAGCATCTGCAAAGGGCTGTGAAAAGCCTCTCTTCTTTTACTCCTGCCAAGTAAATTTTGTTTTGCTGAACACTGGCACTGTTCCTGTGTTGTCACGGTGGGCATTATTGTCACAGCTGTCTCAGGAGGCGCTGCCTTGAATATCTTTAGAAAATAGCACACAAATAAGGACGGGACATCCGCTACACCAAAGGAACTTTTTAAAAGGCAATAGCAGCAGCTTCTACAGCAAATTTTCAAAGAGGTAGGCCAAGCATCACCCTTCATCTTTAGAATTATGGAGCCAAAAGATGGAATTAGTAAATGAATAAGTAATCAAGTAAACATCCGTATTCATGTGTATATATGTGCATACATATATACATATATATGTGTATATATATGATACGTGATAAGGACATTAGACAGTGTAAACAGGTGACTTCAATTAAAAAGAGAAAAATGAAAGGATATTTTGAAGTATTTTTTAAGATTTCTTTATTTATTTATTTATTTATTTATGTTTTAATTGTTTTTGTTTTCTTAATGGTAGTGCACCCCTTTAACCCAAACACCAGGGAGGCATAAAGACTCTGTGAGTTCAAGGCCATCTTGCTCTACAAAGCAAGTTCCAAGCTAACCAGGGATACATCGTGAAACCCTGTCTTTAAAAAAGGGTGGGAGTTACGGGAGTTCGGAGGGCTGGAAAGATGGCTCAGTGGTTAAGAGTACTGACTGCTCTTCCAGAGGACCCTAGCGCAATTCCCAACAACCACATGGTGTTCACAGTTCCAGTTCCAGGGAATCGGGAATTCAGCACACATACATACAGATAAAACGCCAATGCACACAAAATAAAAACTAATGAAATAAAAATAAGTAAATAAAAAACAAAAATCTTCACTGACCTCGAGTGAGGGAGTTTTCTAAAAGAAGCTCTCTTCTAAATAGACAAAACTTATCCCTACTATGCTGTAGCCTGGGTGAAAGGCTAGAAGGGGGTGGCACTACCTTAAAGGCACCACTCTTCTCCTTTGGTCTCCTACGGGCCAGAATCATTGGCATAGTCACCTGCACGGGGGTGATTGCCACTACCTAACCGGGTCCATTAACTTCCAGACAAAACCTTCACTGGCCCAAGAATACATAGATATATAGATACACAAATGAATAGATGCATTTTTAATTGATGTATATTTGGACAAATGCTTATTTAAATGTATGCATGTTTAAATACATGCATATATGCATATATACACATATGCACATACACATATGAATTATGTACATGTATACACCCATATATACACATATATGCATACATATATACACATATATACATATATGCATACATATATACACATATACATTCATACACTTGTATAAATCTCCTCCAATGAGTCCCTTTCCCTTATATCAAGCTGACCTACCCTTTGCTCCTGGGGTAATCCCAAATTATTTAAACCATTTTTTGTCTCCTACGGGACATTCATCTGTGACAACTGAAGTTAGGAGGAGGGGTTCTACCAGGCAGGTGAGGCTGCTGCTAACCATCCACACTGCACAAGCAGCTGCAACCAGAAGGGGCCAACGACATCAAAGTTGAAACCCTATTCAAAGCAAGGCTTCTTGGATTTTCTCACATATAGTCTCCTCTGACCTCAGACTTCTCCATACGACCACAAGTATATATATAGCAACACAAAACTGGCACACAAATCAAAATTTGTGTGCACATAGAAAGGGTTATAAATCATTATAAGTGTATTTTAAGGACAGCTCTCTGGATATTTGTAATTTTATCATTTGTTAAAGAGAAGAAACTAATAAATTGATGTGCTTGTTCGCTTTTATGGAAAGAATTAAATCTTAGTTTATTACCTGATGCAGCAGGCAGAACAGAGAGCATCTTAACTGCTTTCAGAATTGACTGAAAGTTTTCAGTAATTTAATTTTTTTTTCCTTTGTGGATATGGCATGAGGGTGTGTGTGTGTGTGTGTGTGTGTGTGTGTGTGTGTGTGTGTAAGTCAGAAGACAGCTCTAAGGAGGTGCTTCGCTCCCTCCCCCGTCTGAGTGTTCTAAGGAGCCAGCTTGGGCCATCGTGCCTCTCAGCAAGGATTTTTACCTACTGGTTTGGAACAGCAACTTTTAAAATTCAAACATTCGAACACAATAGGATCCAGTTTACACTGATTTGATACTTACATGATGAGGACTGATGGTATAAAAACACCAAATCTTGGGACCAGAGAGATAGCTCAGTGGTTAAAAGCACTGAC
The DNA here is from genome assembly GCF_978045245.1 of Mus caroli. Classification (NCBI taxonomy): domain Eukaryota; kingdom Metazoa; phylum Chordata; class Mammalia; order Rodentia; family Muridae; genus Mus; species Mus caroli. The sequence continues at coordinate 93,267,727 of NW_028227264.1, forward strand.
TGCTCTTCCAGAGGTCCTTAGTTTGATTCCCAGCAACCACGTGGTGGCTCACAGCCATCTATTAGGAGATCTAGTACCCTCTTCCTGTGGGACTGAAGACAGCGACAGTGTACTTACAGCCATAATATAAAGAAATCTTAAAAAACAAAACAAGGCCCGGCAGAGGTGGTGCACACCTTTAATCCCAGCACTTGGGAGGCAGAGGCAGGCAGATTTCTGAGTTCCAGGCCAGCCTGGTCTATGGAGTGAGTTCCAGGACAGTCAGGGCTACACAGAAAAACCTTGTCTCAGAAAAAAGAAAAAGAAAAAGAAAAAGAAAAAGAAAAAGAAAAAGAAAAAGAAAAAGAAAAAGAAAAAGAAAAAGAAAAAGAAACAGAAAGAAAAGAAAAGAAAACAACAACAACAACAAAAACCCAAACCACCCTATCTTCATTTTATTGTTTTTCCAAGAACAGAAAACCATACAAACTGTAAAACCACTGTAATGCATCATAAGAAATTCAATCGTGACTTATTATTTGCTACTGTTGGGCAAACGTCTTCAATGGTCCAGGATTGACTGAAATTTGGGGTGTATTAATATAATCCTATTGTGCAAAAGAAAACTTTACTGATGGGAGAAGGGCCATCTTCTAAACGGCCTTCTCTTCTCGTCTCGTGCCACGCTAGTACACAGCCTAACCACTCTGTGCATCCTGCAGCCATGGGATGAGCCAATTTGAGGGGTACACAGTGCTGTCTTCAGTGACAATGAACCCAGGGAATCCAACATCGGAGGTCATCCATCACTACAGTTCTTATGTGCATTAACACACAAGTCTTCCTTTTAAAGTCAGTTGGAGTTGTGTGCTTCCTGAATCGCATCTAGATTTACTCTTATTAGTATCCACTGTGCCAGAGGCAGTATTCAGGGCTGAGAATATAAAGCTGAAAAAATACAGCCAATTGACTCGATGTATGGCTTTTATTCTGAAGGAGTATGTGCATGCTTAAATAAATAATTATGGCATACGCTGTGTGTGTGCGCGTATGAGAGAGAAAGAGAGGGGCGGGGCAGATATGGTGGTGCACACCTTTAATACCAGCACTGAGGTAACAGAGGTAGGCAGTTTTCTGTGAGCTTAGGGCCAGCTTGGTCCACATAGGAAGTTCAGGCCATGAGGAACTACATACTAACATCTTGAGATGGCTCAACAGTTTAAAAACACTTGTAGGTTTTGCAGAGGACCCAACTTCAATTCCTAGCACCCATATAGTGGCTCACAACCACCCACAACTCCTTCCGGAGGATCTAATGTGCTCCTCTTACTTCTACCTGGACGGGAAAACAAGTCTATTTCCTGCATCTGGTTCCTTAAGGAAGAAAAACCAAGAAACTCATTCCTGGTACTTGGTATGTGCGAGGCGCCAGGCATGGGGAAATGAAGGGGTTGGGAGAGTCCTGAGACTCACCAGAGCAGGAGACTGCTGCAGGATCCCACAGAACCGCCGGGGAATGGGCATTGGGCTGTGTTAACCCACTGGACCCCTCTCTGGGGGTTGGGGAAGGCACAGTCTCAGCTCTAACTCTCGGGCACCACAGACTGCTGGGTACCTCGGGAGAGTCAGCTCTGGGGTCTCTGGGTCAGAGACGTGGTCACAAGAACAAGAACAAGAACAAGAACAAGAACAAGAACAAGAACAAGAACAAGAACAAGAACAAGAACAAGAACAAGAACAAGAACAAGAACAAGAACAAGAACAAGAACAAGAACAAGTTGTTGAAGTTGTTTTAGGGCGAGGGATGTAGCTCAGTTGGTTGAGTGCTTGTGTAGAATGCACAAATCCCCAGCACCACAGAAACTGTGCCTAGGAGCAGGGTCTGACAATCCAGGCACCTGAGAGGAAAAGACAGGAGAAACAGAAGTCAAAGGTCATCTTTGGGAAGCTCGATGCCAAGATGGGATGTTGAGACACATGAGACCCTTTCTCAAAAAGGGAAAAAGGAAGATCATTATTCCAATATGACTTAAATCATGATTTATATAAATACAATTTAAGTGAGCTTAATCGAAAGAGCAAATCCCTTGTTGTCTGGAGTTCTAGTTCAGGCGACAGATTGCTATTAGAACTTTTCATTTTCTCTGTGTCTCCACTGTTTCCATGTGTTAGGCTTTTTTCTTAAAACAAAATGGACTCAGGAGGAGAGATGGCTTGACTCCCTGGTTAAGAACAGGTGTTGCTCTTGCAGATGACTTCGGTTCCCAGCACCCAAATCAGGAGACTCACAATTCACTCTAACTCCAGCTCTCTTTTTTTTTTTTTTTTTTTTTAAAATATATTTATTTATTTACTTTTTTTATTACATATTTTCCTCAATTACATTTCCAATACTATCCCAAAAGTCCCCCATAGCGCCCCCCACTTCCCTACCCACCCATTCCCATTCTTTTGGCCCTGGCATTCCCCTATATTGGGGCATATAAAGTTTGCAAGTCCAATGGGCCTCTCTTTCCATTGATGGCCGACTAGGCCATCTTTCGATACATTTGCAGCTAGAGACAAGAGCTCCAGGGTTCTGGTTAGTACATTATGTTGTTCCAACAATAGGGTTGCAGATCCCTTTAGCTCCTTGGGTACTTTCTCTAGCTTCTCCATTGGGAGCCCTGTGATACATCCAATAGCTGACTGTGAACATCCACTCCTGTGTTTGCTAGGCCCCGGCATAACTCCAGCTCTCTTTTGGTCTCCTATGGCACTGCACTCACATACACAATAAAATACCTTTTTGAAAGGGGGGCAGGTCTGGAGAGACAGCTTAGTGGTTTCAAGCACTTCCAGTTCTTGCAGAGGACCTGGGAGGTTCAAGTCACAACCCGCGCGCAGATGGCAGCTCCCAACCGTCTGTAACTTCAGTTCCAGGGGATCAAATATTCCCTTCTCACCCTGTTCCAGGCGTGTGGTGCATATTCATGTATGTAGGCAAAACATTCATAAGATAAAATAACTAAATCTAATTAAAAAAAATTTTTAAAGAGTAGCTTTAAAAAAAATGATGGATATTTTTGTAGCTGGGGAAGAATAGCAACTGTTTTTCCATATGGTGCCTGAATGTGACAACTTCTGCAGAAGAAATCCTACACAATCACAATGTATCAGGTTAGTCTTTGACGGATCCTGTTGGTACCAATGGACCACACTTGAACCAGTCTTGTATCTAAACAAGGAAATCCCATGTCTATCCAAGCCTGGTTCATAGACTGTTACTGTTATGGAGTAATTGGTGCCTGGGAATTGGAGCCATGAGACTTAGGAGTAGAAGAGCCATGCTTCCTTTAAAAAGGGGGTGTCAGCAAAGACAACAGAGTGCTCCCTGTGATAGTAAGGTGCACAAGCAGGTCTTTCACAGCACCCTCAAAAGTGTTTAGGCATGCATTTAAGGAGCCTGTGACAATTAGTACTTTTCCAGTTTGAGAGGACCGAGGAGGGAAGGGGAAACAGTGACGTTTCACCCTGGAACCCGTGACCTTGCATCATGGGAATTTGTGTTTTAGGGAGTCTTGCAGCTTGCCTGTCCCAGAGGTCAACTCTTCTATTTTTGTTGTTACCTCAGATAGCATGCTTGGCTGAGAGGCATTCCGACTACATCTTCTGTAAGACAGGATGGTTGGTCCCTAATATGGCAAGAAGCTCTTTCTAAATCACATTGAAAATCCTGGGAAGACCGAGGTTGCAGGGTATGCTCCAGTAAGCCTGTTAGAATTACTCATGGTGACTCTCAGTTATGTTTGGAACTCTCTCTGAAGTGAATAAACAGATGGCCAGCAGTGGCTAAAATTGAAAGTAGTTTGAAAAATGTTGAGGATAAATTCCTTTAATATTCTCTATACTTGAGGATCCTTCAGAAATGACTAAGCAATGTGCATTAAGAAGCCCGTTCCTTCTGGAACGGATTAAACTCAAGGAGAACAGATGTGCTCTCGGGAATCTAAAGCCACACGAAAACAGAATTACTCGTTCTACATGCCTCTCACAGAATTCTTGAGGCATAATTAATTGAGGATGATTATTATCTCAGAAATAGCCTGAGCCAAGACTCCACCAATAAAGTATTTTTTTATTAGCTTCCTAATAGCTCATGTTATTCACAGGAAACTCACAGGAATAGGCATGCTGTGTCTTAGGAAAGGTCCCATTTAGGAATATGCTGGAGACAGAAACAGCATTGTGGTGGGAAAGTCGAGCTTCAGGATTCTGGGTCTCGGAAACTATGCCAATAGGATTTCCTGAAGGCCAGGACAGCTGTGGGGATGCAGCTGTGAGGGTGCTGACGGGAATGCTGGAGTAGATGGAGCTAGAGAGTAGCCACATCACCCAGCTGAGAGCAGTGTGGGCAAACAGGGAGACACACACCAGGATTTAGGAGAAGCCGTGGAGTTACAGAGCTAAGGATGAAGAAGAGGATAAAAAAAAAAAAAAAAAAAGGAAAGCAATTTGAGCCAAAGCAGTTGAACTAGCTCTGGAAATGAGTTTAACTAATGTAAGGCTACAGGAAGATGCTGAAGGGAAGAAGATGCTAAACCTCACTACAGGAAGATGCTTAACAGCAACAGAACAAAGCAGACCCCACTCTTAGCAATATAGTTTCTATTTTGTGGAAACAATCTTGTCTAATACCCTTTACAAATGCAGATGGGGTTGGGTTTTGGGGGTGAGTCCCAGAGAGGATGTAGCAATTATGCCTTTTGCTAGTTAACAGATGACTCCAAAATGTACTGGCTTACATAAGTGATTCGCTCCCAATTCTGTAATTTGGGCAGAGCTTGGCAAGAATGGCTTTGACACCCCTCTACGTGGCAGCAGCTGGGATGATGCAGTTCTGGCTTGTGGTTTTTCTTTCCAAAATGGTCTTACCCATCCAGGCAAGTTGGGGCTAGTGTCAGCTGGAAGATCAGCTGGGGCCATTAGCCAAGGATTTAGTTTTACACATGGCCTCTACATGTGGCTAGGCTGGGCTTGTGGAGAGGCCATGTGGAGGACAACTGTTCACAGCTTGGCAATCAAAGGATAGACATATTACATCGCAGCTGCTTTCCCCTATGGTGCTAGTAGGTCTTCATAAGGCCTGGAACCAAAACACTATCACTTCTTCTGCTTTCTATTGGTTAAAGTAGGTCCCAAGGCCACCAGATTAGAGGGAAAAATGGAGACAGAGAAAGACATAGACAGACAGAGACAGGGAGTAACAGAGAGATGTCCTGTTGACCACAGAGAAGGAATAACGCATACCACATTAATTACCTGCTACAATGGAGCAGGGTGGATTCTATTCTGACTTTGAAATATAGAGGAAAAAGGGGGAAAAACAGAAAATAAGCAAAACTAGAAAAAATAATGACCCTATTGCTAAAAGAAAGATCACTTCCAATTCTTGGCTATATAAGGTAACCTAAGAATCTTATAGACAAGGCAGAGGAGAATAAGAATAGCAACTAGAAGAACAGAAACAAAAACACAAAAATGTTTAAAAACTAAAATTAAGCCGGGCAGTGGTGGAGTACACCTTTAATCCCATCACTTGGGAGGCAGAAGCAGGTGGATTTCTGAGTTTGAGGCCAGCCTGGTCTACATACAGAGTGAGTTCTAGGACAGCCAGAGCTACACAGAGAAACCCTGTCTGGAAAAAGAAAATGTGGGAAGCCACATGTGCCGTTGCAGAGTGGCACAGGCTTCTGCTGGCCACCACGCATACATAGGCAGTAAAGTTTTTTTGCCAAGATGAGGTTTTGAGAATTAACCAAAATTAACCAATCAGATGAGAGAGAAGTTGACCAATCAGATGAGAGAGAAGTTAACCAATCAAAAGAGAGAGAAGTTAACCAATCAGGTGAGAGAGAAATTAACCAATCAGATGTAGGCATGCAAATGAGGTGGTAAGCATCAACCAAGCACAACCAATCCGGGTGTGAGACACGCCTCTCCAAGGCCTATATAAAGCAGCACCAGTGCTGGGCTAGGGGTCTATTCGCCTCTACAATCAAGCTCTCCCAATAAACGTGTGCAGAAGGATCCTGTTGCAGCTTCGTTCTTGCTGGTCAAGTCGGACGCGCAAGAAGTGGTGCCGAAAACCCGGGACGAGACATCTTCAGGCACAAGCGAAGACCCCCTGCTACAGGGAGGATTCAGAACTGCATCGCGGGGAAGGAGCGGTTAATAAAGGTTCCTGTAAAACAGGCTGCTGAGAAGGATCCGGCGTGGATTCAGAACTCTTCAGCTGGGGAGCAGTGTTAATAAAGTGTTCCTGCAAAACAGACTGCTGAGAAGGATTCAACTGCGTGGATTCAGAACTCTTCAGCTGAGGAACGGTGGTACCGGTAAGTATAAAGAAATTAAGGTAAGTCTCTGAGAGGTATGCTTTCTTACGCAGTAGGTTTGGTAGTTGTTGCTGGGTTTGTGTGGGACCAGCTGTTAAGGAAGGGCAGCGATTTTGTAGGAGTACCAGGAAGGCATATCAGAAACAGAAAGAAAGGAAAAAGAAGACGTGTGCAGAAAAATAAGTAACTTAAGAAAAATAATTTTAAAAAAAAAAGAGAAAAAGAAAAGAAGCTAAAAATAAAGATACAAAGGATAATATAAAATATAAAGGATAATATAAAGATATAAAGGATAATATAAAAAATGAAGAACAAAAAATTAAGTCAATTTACCCTCCTCTCAAGGACTTTGACTAAAGAGGCAGCCTTCATCAAAGGCTTAACGATAGCTCTCAGGGAAAGAGGAGTAACTATTAGAAGCAGCCACTGTGCAGAATTCCCAGAAGAAAGAGAAAAAATGAAAATAAGCTATTTCAGAGCCCTCCTAGGGACAGAAGGAAAACGGGAGACGTCCTGCTTCCTCTCTGATTCCTATGGAGATATTCTTAGCTCTGGTTAGGATATCTGTGTCCCTTTGAGCTGTCTATTGTCTGTTTTTGGTGCACCAAATTGTCTATATGTTTGTCAATTCATGTTTGGATGATTGAATGATTGTTGTTCTGTGTTTCATGTTGAAAAATATAAAAAGCAGTCTCAGTCTGCACAGCAAAAATTGACAAGTTAGCTGCACGGTGGCTGGGAGTCAAGTACAGCTGAAAAAGCCCTGTTGAGGGCTGATTGCAAATGGAGCTTTTAAAGGGGCAGGCAGCCTTTTACTTGTAACAGAAAGTTAGCTTAAAATTGGAAACTCAAGGTTGGAGTCATTCTAAACAACATGAACGAACCCAAGAAAACAGGTCATATGCAAAAGCAGTGTACAAAGGGTAGAAAGAGTAGGTTTGAAAAGAAAGTACATATCTTTACAAATAAAAGGAAAAACCTTTCAAGGTATAATGGATACAGGAGCAGATAAAAGCATTATATCCAGTAATTGATGGTCTGCTTCTTGGCCTGTTAATCAATCGTCACATAGCTTACAAGGATTAGGATATGAGGCTACCCCAACTATAAGTGCAAAATCCTTACAATGGAAAGATAAAGAAGGAAGGACAGGGCTTTTTCAACCTTATGTACTCCCTTTACCTGTAAACTTATGGGGAAGAGATGTGATGTCAGCCATGAACTTTATACTGACTAAAGATTATTCCCAGAAAAGCAAGGAGATAATGAAAGGAATGGGATATATACCTGGACTAGGTCTAGGAAAAAATTTACAAGGTAGAATTTCACCAGTTAAAGCCACAGTAAAAGCAGATAAGAAAGGGATGGGTTTTTTCTAGGGGCCGTTGAGGAGCCTTTGCCCATTCTGTGGCATACGGAGGACGCGTTGTGGGTGCCTCTGAGAAGTTAAAAGCAGCTTTATCCTCTGAGAAGTTAAAAGCAGCTAAAGAATTAGTACAAGAACAATTAGACCTGGGGCATGTGGAACCCACACAATCACCCTGGAACACCCCTATTTTTGTTGTAAAGAAAAAGTCAGGTAAATGGAGATTGTTACATGACCTAAGAGCCATTAATGCACAAATGCAAGTTATGGGTCCTGTACAAAGAGGACTCCCCCTACTTTCAGCTCTACCTAAGGATTGGAAAATTATAGTAGTAGATATTAAGGACTGTTTCTTTTCCATTCCATTAAACAAGAAAGATAAACCTAGATTTGCATTTACCCTACCTTCTGTTAATCATATGGAGCCTGATAAAAGGTATCAATGGCGAGTGTTACCCCAAGGAATGGCAAATAGCCCTACCATATGTCAATTATATGTAGGAAAAGCTTTACAACCAGTTAGAGATGGTTTCCCCTCCTTAAAAATTTGTCATTATATGGACGATATTGTGATTTGTGGACCTGAAGAAGAAAGTATACAGCGAGCTTATGGCTTTCTTAATGAAACTTTAAAAAATAATGGCTTGATTATTGCACCCGAAAAGGTACAGCAGTCTAATGTTAGTCAATTTTTAGGAGCCACTATTACTTTACAGTGTGTTACCCCACAAAAAATTAGTATAAGAAAAGATCATCTAAAGACATTGAATGATTTTCAAAAATTATTAGGAGATATAAATTGGATTCGACCTTATTTAAGGATCTCTACTTCGGAATTAAAACCTTTATTTCAAATTCTAGAAGGAGAATCACATATTACCTCATTGAGACAATTAACACCTGAGGCTTCTGATGTTCTTAGGAAGGTAGAAGAAGCGATCCAAACAGCACAGCTAAATCGTATAAATGAGCAAAAACCTTTTTGCCTATGCATATTATGAACCATAAATTTGCCAACTGCTGTATTATGGCAAGATGGTCCTCTAGTATGGATACATCCATATATATCCCCTAATAAGACTATAGAGCATTATCCCACCATGGTGGCAAATATGGCCCATAAAGGCATAAAAAGTTCAATTACTCACTTCGTAAAAATGCCGGATAGCATAATTGTTCCCTATACTGCTGCACAAATGCAAACATTGTGTGCGACTATAGATGAATGGGCTATTCTTAGATGCAGTTATTCTGGTTTAATTGATAATCATTATCCTAAACATCCTTTATTACATTTTCTGTTATTACATCCAGTGATATTTCCAAAGGTAACGGCTAACACTCCTATAAAGGGAGCCATTGATATTTATACAGATGGATCCAAAACAGGAATTGGAAGTTATGTGATTAATGAAAAGGCTGTAAGGTTGCAATTTACACCAGGAGCCCCTCAATTGGTAGAATGTTTGGTGGTTTTAGAAGTCTTTAAAAGATTTCTTATGCCCATAAATATTATCTCTGATTCTGTTTATGTGGTTAATGCCGTACTAACATTAGAGACTGCTGGAAATTTTAAGCAGTCTAGTCCAGTATCTAAAATTTTGATGAAAATACAAAATTGTATTTTGATGCATGAGCATCCCTTTTATATTCAACATATTAGAGCACATACATCATTACCTGGACCTATGGTTAAGGGAAATGCCATTGCTGATTCAGCCACCAGAGATATGGTTTTCCTATCACAAAATTCTATAGAAAGTGCAAAAAATTTTCATCAACTTTATCATGTCCCTGCTTCTACATTACGACAAAAGTTTAAGCTCACACGAACAGAAGCTCGAGATATTGTCCTACAGTGTGGTAGGTGTGTAGAATTTATTAATGCACCTTCCGTGGGCGTTAATCCTCGCAGATTGCAACCCCTAGATGTTTGGCAAATGGACATCACGCATATCCCAGCTTTTGGGAAATTACAATATGTACATGTGTCCATCGATACCAGTTCTGGTGTCCTACATGCCTCTCCCTTGTCAGGGGAAAAAGCAGTTCATGTCATATCTCACTGCTTAGAGGCTTGGGCTGCATGGGGTAAGCCCCTAGTGCTAAAGACAGATAATGGTCCTGCATATACTTCTTCTAAATTTAGCCAATTTTGCAAACAAATGCAAGTGAAACATATTACTGGACTGCCCTATAATCCACAGGGCCAAGGCATCATTGAAAGAGCCCATCGTACTTTGAAACAATATTTGCAAAAACAGAAAGGGGGAATAGAGGCTATGACGCCAAAGATGGCTCTATCCCTTACAATATTTACTCTTAATTTTTAAAAATTGGATGATGCTGGAAGATCACCAACCGAAAGGCACGGACAATGGCCTCAATCGCCCAATGAAATGGTCAAATGGAAAAATGTCCTTGATAATAAATGGTATGGCCCGGATCCTATCTTAATCAGATCCCGGGGAGCTATTTGTGTTTTTCCACAGGGTGAAGAAAATCCACTTTGGGTCCCGACGCGACTGACAAGGACCGTGAAAGAGCAAGATGAATCCCAAGATGATCCTGCTATTCCTGCTCCTGATGATTGAGACCGGGATGAGTATACCTTTGTGGGCCATAGTAAGATCATGGCCAGTACCTTTACCAGTACATTCCAATTCTTCTACCTTGCCTTTGTTTTATGCAACAGAATGTTTTCTAGATGCGCCTTGTGCACGACAAACTCCTCAAGAGCCACGGGTGTATAATAGTACGAGTTTTCATTTAAATTATACACTATGCTTTGTGCATAATGTGGATAAACCTTTTACACCCTGTATATTTTTAAAGAAAAAGATTATCTCTAATTGGGCAGACCCCATTATCCAAAATAAAGTGAGCTCTGGAATGTTACTTAATGCTTTAATGCAAGTCGTCCAAGGAGTGCAATTAGGCTCAGGTGATGTTGGAAATAATGTAACTTCACCTATAAACATCACCACTATTATGATAAAGGGAAAGGTGACTATTCCCAAAAGATCACGATGGCCTGTTGGCAATGCCACTGCTAAACGCAGCATGCCCTGGTGTTATCCGGACCTCACATTTCCTATAGTTTTTTCACCTTGTCAATCAAAAATTTTTCCTCAAAAAGAAACAGCAAAGGGTTTTGTTTTGTCACCTCCATTAGATTTTACTGTAATGAATGATAAAGGAGATGCTACAGGAAAAGAAGATATTTGGCCATATTACCAATGGATTTTAAGTAATGAGGCAGGTGCTAGTACCAGTCTGTCAGCCTTTGCACTGCTGACTGGCACCTTTCATGAGATACTGAATGTTTCTGCCACACTTTCCAATACCTCTGCTCATTTAGATAATGTGACAACTAATAGAGTTATCAGAAATATGACTACCTCTCCAGTAGAAGTTTGTGTTAGTCCTCCATTTTTTTTTATATTGGCTGAATTTCAAAATGATACAGAATGGTTAGATTGTACAAATATCACTTGTTTTTTGACGCAATGCTGGAATGGAACCAAATTCTTAGCCTTAGTGGTACAGCTACCAATCTTGGTCCCTGTACCTGTTGAGGCAGATCCAGAGAAGTTCCCAATAATGAGTCTAGTTAGACAGAAGAGAGATTTTGGAATCACAGCTGCCATTGTCACTGCCATTGTGGTGTCTGCAGCATCAGCGGTTACCGCAGGAATTGCTATGGCCAATCAAGTTAATAGTGCTGATACCATAAGTCAGATAGCAGAAAAAACGTCTGAGGCATTGCTCACTCTGCAAAGGGTGAATTCTCATATCACCTCAGGATTAATGTTAGTGAATCAGAGAGTGGATATTTTACAGCATAACATGGAACAGATGATGGATGTCATTCAAATGAGTTGTATGGCATCCACTCCGCATGTATGCATTACTCCCAATAGGTATATTAATAATTCTTTTATTAAAAGTACAGACCTATCGAATTATCTGAAGGGGAACTGGTCGCAGGAGATGGACAGGCTGCAGAAGAGGCTGCAGATACAGATCCTGAACCTTAATGGAACCAGAGTGGAACCTGTGACCTTTGGAGACTTTACCTCTTGGCTTTCCTCTGCTTTCTCTTACTTTAAGGAATGGGTGGGAGTGATTTTGTTTGGTGCTGCCATATGCTGTGGACTGGCGTTCATGCTCTGGTTGGTATGCAAATTTAGAACCCAACAAAAACGTGACAAGGTGATTATAACTCAGGCACTTTTAGCTATTGAAAACGGCGCCTCCCCTGAAGTTTGGTTATCTATGCTCAAGAATTAGTCGGCATCTGAGTTCTCTGCTCTTGCGCATGAGAGAGACTCAACAATCATTGATCAGCCCTTGCACATTGCTGCACACAACAGGGTGATCATGATTTCCCCACTAATTCATTTTTTGGCTGGCCTCTTTTGCAGAGTTCGCCCTAGGTCATTTAGCAGTTACTGTCACACAGCACTGGGGTATCCAGAGACGGGCAACTTTCCTCATGCACAGGCCAACCTAAGACACGGGGCCCGGTGGCGATAGGGTTACCCTACGACGGGAAAGACTGTGACATTAGAGGAACGACCTAAAACAGGAGCCACAGCAGATGGACATAATTGCACAGGCCTAGTCCAGCCTCATTTTATTAAAACAAAAAGGGGGAGATGTGGGAAGCCACATGTGCCGTTGCAGAGTGGCACAGGCTTCTGCTGGCCACCACGCATACATAGGCAGTAAAGTTTTTTTGCCAAGATGAGGTTTTGAGAATTAACCAAAATTAGCCAATCAGATGAGAGAGAAGTTGACCAATCAGATGAGAGAGAAGTTAACCAATCAGGTGAGAGAGAAATTAACCAATCAGATGTAGGCATGCAAATGAGGTGGTAAGCATCAACCAAGCACAACCAATCCGGGTGTGAGACACGCCTCTCCTAGGCCTATATAAAGCAGCACCAGTGCTGGGCTCGGGGTCTATTCGCCTCTACAATCAAGCTCTCCCAATAAATGTGTGCAGAAGGATCCTGTTGCAGCGTCGTTCTTGCTGGTCGAGTCAGACGCGCGCAAGAAGAAAAACCAAAAGGAAAAAAACCAAAAACAAATACCTACATTGTAAAAACACAACCTCAAAATCCCAACTTTTCTTTTTTGTTTGTTTGTTTAATTTTTATTTATATGAGTACACTGTAGCTGTCTTAAGACACATACCCGAAGAATGCATTGGATCCCATTACAGATGGTTGTGAACCACCATGTGGTTGCTGGGAATTGAACTCAGGACCTCTGGAAGAGCAGTCAGTGCTCTTAACCACTGAGCCATCTCTCCAGCCCCTAAAATCCCAACTTTTCAAAGCCAGCTTGATGGGATCTGGGTGAAATACAAATACAAATAATGTTTCTTTCCACTTAGACCATGTCTTAACTATCCTTAATGAAATCAAATATCAAATACAATGCTTTTTTTTCTTTTTTTTTTCCTTTGGTTTTTTTAAGATAGGGTTTCTCTGTGTAGCCCTGGCTGTCCTGGAACTTATGACGTAGATCAGGTTGGCCTTGAACTCACAGAACTCCACTGCCTCTGCCTCTGGATTGCTGGGATTGAAGGCACACAGTGCCACCACCTGACTAATACCATACATTTTCAATACAGCTACTAACAAGGATAATAATAGTAATTATTACATAATAGTTTTATAATGATTACAGACATCGCTTAATAAGCGCTCACTGTCTTCTTCTCATCAAAGTCTCATGCGTGGGGCTGACCAGCTGGCTCAGAGGACCAAGCCTGAGGATATGTGCTTAGTACCTGGAAACCACCTAAAGATGGGAGGAGAGAATTGACTCATAAATTTGCCCTATGACTTCCAAATGTGCAACTTGGCTGTCACGCACACCCGTGCACTACCGTCACATACTCACATACACACTAATGTCATCCTGAAAATTGTTTGTAATACTCACACTTGTACACAGTTTATAACTACCGGAAAGGGACTAAACACACATAAGTGATTTTAAAACCCAAGAGACCAACCCTAAGGATGAGGAGGGCAAGTCAGCACCACCCAGATTCCTCCTCAGTGAAGGACTTCCTTCCCCAGCTGTTCAGAGAGCTGCCCTCGGTTGTGCTCAGTCAGCCTTAGCCGTCACACCACCCCTTTCAGGATGACTTCAGAACTAGTCAGCAGCCTTGCCCAAGGTCACACTCTTCCAGGGTGACGCCTATCCCAGGATGGAATGGCCATATTGTGGAAATTGAAGTCAGCAAAGGCCAACTGGGGACAGCATGATGAGCCCTTGTACTGTGAGAACACCTTGTGGGCTTCACAGAGACTGTAGCTGATGTGCATCACAGCTAGATGGATCCCTCAGCTTCCTTCCCCATTTTTCTACAGATTTTTGATCCCGAGGCACTCCATAATAAACATCCTGTGGCTAAGCTCTGCCTCAGGGTCTGTTTGCTTCCCAGGGAAACTGAGGTACAACAGCCCTAGAATTACAAGCTCACCACCAGTACCAGGTCAGTGATGAACTCAGTACATCGTTCTATTTTGTTTTCTGAGACAGAGTTCCTCTGTGCAGCCCACAATAGCCTTGAATTCGGAGGAAGCTCTGATCTTCCTATTTAGCTTCCAGGTGCAGGATTTACAGGCACGGGTTACCACTTCTCCTAGGCCATTGTTACTCACACCAAATATATTGCATCATTAATAATTTGTCACTACATTTAATTATAAGACATCGACTCTCAAACAAGTTACATTGTTCCTAGTCTTTTTTTTTTTTTCTTTTGGAGCGCAGGGGTGGGGGTGGGGTGTTGAGACAGGGTTTCTCTGTGTAGCCCTGGCTGTCCTGGAACTCACTCTGTAGACCAGGCTAGCCTTGAACTCAGAAATCCACCTGCCTCTGCCTCCCAAGTGCTGGGATTAACGGCATGTGCCACCACTGCCCAGCCATTGTTCCTAATCTTAACCTGTATATCTGTCTGTAGATTAATGGGAAGAAAACCATAGAATAAGTACTTTTTAAAAAGTGGTTTCTGCCTGGTGTAGTGGCAAGGATATTACACAGAATAAATTAACTAATTAAGTAAGTAAGTAATAAAAGTAAAAAATGATGGTCTCACCGGGCATGGTGGCACGAGCCTTTAATTCCAGCACTCAGGAGGCAGAGGCAGGCAGATTTCTGAGTTCGAGGCCAGCCTGGTCTACAAAGTGAGTTTCAGGACAGCCAGGGCTACACAGAGAAACCCTGTCTCAAAAAAAAAAAAAAAAAACCAAAACAAAACAAAAAATGATGGTCTCTCTGCTGAGACACTTGCCTATGACTCCATTTCTTCTTTTTTTAAAAATTATTTTATGGGCTGGAGAGATGGCTCAGTAAAGAGCATGTGGGACCTGGGGTCAATTCTCAGCACCCATATGGCAGCTCATGACTGTCTGTGTGCATGTACGTGTGTGTGATGTGTGTATGTGTGTGTATACTGATATATATATATTGTGTATATATATATATATATATATACAATAACTATAATATATAATTATTTTACACGTTATGAGTGTTTCACCTATGCTTGGTCCCCGCAGGAGTCAGAAGAGACTGTCAGATCCCTTGGAGCTGGAGTGACAGGACATCATTAGCTGTCTGAGATGATGCTAGGCACTGAACTTGAGCCATCTACAAGAGGAGTACTGCTCTTAACCACTGAAACATCTTTCCAGTCCCCACCCAAATGTCTTTATCAAGCAATCTTACAATGGTGGAGAACTTGTTAGGAGTAGTTTTTCACAGTTGATGGCTTCTGGTGGAGGGTGGGGAAGGACTCTGTGAGTTTGACCACGCTCCAATGGGTCTACGGACAACACAAATCGGACTTGGTGGGGTTTTTTGAGCAGGGAGGTGAAAGAGTAGGAGGGGTGACCTGAGGGGAACGGGCATCACATCAAGTGTGATTAAGTTGCGTTGTATGAAATTCCCAAATAACTAATAAAACCATTGGGGCGGGGGGGGGGGGGGAGTTCCATATAGGCCCATTGCAAGACTTTGCTTGCTGTTAGTTTCTTGGTCATGAACAACAGCTGTATAAAACACCATGGTATAAAAGGCATTTGGATGGTCATTTAGGTCAAAGCATTGCACGCAAAGAAGGGAAATCCATAATCAGAGTGTCTATTCCAATAAAAGCAAATGACGTTTCACATGGGAGAAGTCCAACGTAATCAACCAGCCACCATATGCATGGCTGAATCGGTCACCCTGAATCCGTCTTATTGAGGGCTCGGTGTACGCTGCTCGCAGACTGAGCGCTCAGCAGTGTCTGCAGCCGGTCTGCCCTGGTGAACAGAAGTCCCACTACTGAGCCTGGCCATAACCGCCTATGCTGCCTTGGCCTCCATGTTCTCAAAACACATGACATAAGTAGTTGAAGAACGGGACTGGCTAACTGGTGCCCGACCGTCCTGTCCAGGGAATTATTAAAATCCTCTTCTGCCAAGCCCACTCGTAGCACTCGGGTGTGACAAGCACCTTCACACTCTTCCTGCATTCCGTGATGTTTTGTCCACAGATGCCTTTTCCCAGACCTCCATGTCACAATTATTCCTCCAACTGTGCTCCTTCCCTGACTACCCAGGAAAAGCACCGGCCACAGCCCATGAGTTAACATGCAAACAAATGTATATTTCTCAGGCTAAGCAAAAACAACAATCCGATGTCCGGTTTGACATCCTATCCACTGGGAAGATGTCCCACCATTGCTGCCCTTTAGGGCTATGCTAGCAAGAGGCTACCGCGCTGAACTGCCCATGTTTGGAAGATGCCTATGCATCCATTATGTAAAAGCATCTGTCAAGGAAACCCAGCTGCTCCTTTCTCTGTTGATTAATCACAGAGGATTCCTATGAAACTATGGGTGGTCAAAGGTGAAGAATGGCGGCTCATTCAGTGTAACAACCGAATACGATGTTACTGTATCTTTGTGCCATAATATAACCCTTCCTTTTGTAATATACTTTTAACTTATCTGATTCTTCTTTTTTGGTTTTTCAAGACAGGGTTTCTCTGAATCCCTGGCTGTCCTGGAACTCACTTTGTAGACCAGGCTGGCCTCAAACTCCTCGAATCTGCCTGCCTCTGCCTCCCAAATGCTAGGATTAAAGGCGTGTGTCACCACGCCCAGTTTATCTGATTAAACAAACAAACAAAAAAACACACACTCAGCCAGGCAGTGGTGGCGCAGTGAGTTCCAGGACCGCCAGAGCTATACAGAGAAACCCTGTCTCAAAAAACAAATAATAATACTAATAATAAAGTTAAAAAAAAAAAAAAAAACAAAAACACACTCTTGCTGGGTGGTAGTGGTGCACGCTTTTAATCCCAGCACTTCGGAGGCGGAGGCAGGAGGATTTCTGAGTTTGAGGCCAGCCTGGTCTACAGAGTGAGTTCCAGGACAGCCAGAGCTACAGAGAAACCCTGTCTCGAAAAAAACAAAAAAACAAACAAACAGACAACAACAACAAAAAACACACTCTTGAACAATCTGACAGACAGGCAGGCAGGCAGGCAGACACACACACACACACACACACACACCTAAGAGATTTTTCGGAAACTAGACAACAGAAATTTTGTTTGTTTTTCCATTGTTTGTGCTTTTGAAGTAGGCTCTAACTGAGTAACCTGGAACTCATAGTATAGACCAGGCTAGCCTCAAGCTCACCAAAATTCACCTGCCTCTACCTTCTGAGTGCTGGGATTAAAGTTGTGCACCACCACACCCAGTGACAACAGAAAAATGCAAATTAAGACTTCTAGGACCTAATTCGTGACTCAGTCAGTAAAGCTCTTTTCATGCAAGTGTGAGTACCAGAGTCCAGATGTCCCACAACCATGAGAAAGGCCAGGCCTTGTGTTACACATCTGTCATCCTAGCTCTGGGGAGATCTGAGAGAGAAGAAAAGAGAGAGAGCCCCAGAGTTCAATGGCCAGCCACTCTAGGTAATTAGTGACCAAGAGATCTTGTCTCAAAAACTCAGGCAAGGGGGTTAGAGTGATGGCTCAGCAGTTAAGAGCACTGGCTGCTCTTCTATAAGTCATGAGTTCAATTCCCAGCAACCACATGGTGGCTCACAAACATCTATAATGTGATCGAATGCCCTCTTCTGTCTCATGCAGGTGTACATGCAGATAGAGCACTCGTGTACATAAAATAAATAAATAAACCTTAATCAATAAAGCCAAAAATCTAAGGTGGATAAAGACAAAGACAACTAACATTGACCTTGGGCCTCCACCCATGCACACATAGACACAAACCCTAAACACACATGCATACACAAAAAAGTAGAAATGAACTGATTTAAAACAAAGATATGTCTTTATTAGCTGTGGTAAGTTCATCTCACTTCTCTAAAACAGAGATACATGGAGAAACAGATGTATCTTTTCAGGTGGTGTGTGCCTATAATCCTGGCCTTTGTACAACTGAGGCTAGCCTGACTTAGAAGGTAGCAAGATTCTGTCTCAATTAAGAGAGAGATTAGGAGGGGAGGCAATGGTATTCAAGGACCATTCTGACATCTGTTGTAGACTTCTCTTGACTACTCAGAAAAGAAGCCACGTTGGCTGGTTTTATATCAACTTGACACACGCTAGAGACATTTGAGGAGAAATAAACTCAACTGAGAAAATATCCCCCCCCCAAAAAAAACCTGGTGGATAAGCAAGTCTGTAGTATATTTTTTTGATTAATGATGGATATGGGAGGTACCACCTATTGTAGGTGGTGCCACCCCTCATCTGGTGGTCCTGAGTACTGTAGGATGGGCCAACTGAGCTAGCCGTGAAGGACAAGCCACCCTCCAAGGCCTCTCATCAGCTCCTACCTCCCAGGTCCCTGCCCTGTGTGACTGCCAGCCCTGACTTTCTTCAGTGACAGATTGGGATGTGAAACTTATGTAAGCTAAATAAACCCTTTCCTGCACAATTTGATTTTGGTTATGGTGTTTTATCACAGCAATAGAAACCCTAACAAGGGCTGGTGAGATGGCTCAGTGGGTAAGAGCACCCGACTGCTCTTCCAAAGGTCTGGAGTTCAAATCTCAGCAACCACATGGTAGCTCACAACCATCCGTAACAAGATCTGACTCCCTCTTCTGGAGTGTCTGAAGACAGCTACAGTGTACTTACATATAATAAATAAATAGATAAATAAATAAATAAATAAATCTTTAAAAAAAAAAAGAAACCCTAACAAAAGCTAGTATAATTCAGATTATAAAACAGATAATATAATTCAGATTATAAGACAAAAGCTAATACAATTCAAGGTGTGTGTGTGTGTGTGTGTGTGTGTGTGTGTGTGTGTGTGTGTGTTGTCAGCTTGTACAACAAGAGCCCACACCTGAACCAGTAAAGGAACAATTTTCTCTCTGCAGCCTTGAGGTGGTCTAGTCATTATCATCCCCAAATAAATTTTGGATGTTCAACTATTGGAATAGACTTCAACTTATTTAAAATTTTTCTGTGGGACTGGAGAGATGACTCAGCAGTTAAAATTACTGGCTGCTCTTCTAAGAGGACCCAGGTTCAATTCCCTACATCCATATGGCAGCTCACAACTGTCTGTAACTCTTGTTCCAGAGGATCCAACACCCCTATACAGACACACATGCAGTCAAAACACTAATGTACATAAAATAAAATTATATAAACTATAAAAAAAACTTTAAATTAAATTATTCTGTTAGCTGCCAGTACAATTCCACACTTCACCTAGTAAATCACTTACCTTGTTAGTAATTTTTACTACTATTTTTATTACATGAGATAGTCCAATCTTGTGGATAACTATTTAAGAACCAGACATGGTGGTACGTGCCTATAAACACTCAGGAAGCTGACAGCATTGTGAGTTTAAGGCCAGCTTGGGCTCATGAGATTTTTTTTTTTTAATCTTAGAAAAAAACAGTATGCTTCAAATCCAACAGAAGTTCTAGTCTCTTTAAAATTAGTTGGCCAGGTGCAGTTTAGTTTTGGTTAAGCCAGCCTGTAGCTTCCGGAAGTCTATTCTTATACTTCTGCTTAATAACACATCCTTTCTAACTGTACCAGATAGGTAGTCTTAAAACTTGTACTTTGGCCAGAGGTATCTAAGAGCTTCAGCTTTCAGCTTAGCACAGTCGTGCCAACGGTTCATTCCACAGGCCTTTGTATTTCCTATCTTCCACTATTTAATGTCTGCGAGTGCATATGTGTCTTGGGATGGTTTTGCTATTCTTTGTGCCTTGCTTGGTTGGGTCTTTGGACCGGTCCTCCACCCTTACTAAGAGGTGGGATCCCTTAATGAATCTGATGCTCACTGCTTTGTGGAGGTTTGGTCTGTGGCTAAGTAGTGTAATGCTAAATTCTATACCCGAAGGTCTAGCCCTGCGAGAGTGACTTCTCATGTCTACAAGCCACATCTCAGACATCTCTCCTCTTTTTCCAAGTAGTGTTCCTTGATTTAAAACTTTGGTTAAAGGAAATTGGCTACAGCCAAGGACTGAAGGGATTAGAGGTGGGTGGGTTTGGAGTGACCTGGTTGGGGGAGAGAGGCCCCCCCAGAGGAGAAGCAGGAAGATCAGAGAGAGAGAAGGAAGCTGCCCTGAGGGGGAGAGAAGCCATGAGCACGTGGCCAGGAGAAACAGTAACTCTCTGGGGTGCATTGCTGGGGAGGTAGTCAGGCCTGCAGTTAGAATAGATTAGGGGTGACCCCGCCCCCAGTAATTATCAAAACCAAATAAAATAACCATAGTCTGGATCTTATTTGTAGGAGCTTCACCTGCTTCCAACCAGGTTCCTGTCATGTGACTACACTCTCTACATAGGAACGTGACCTATGTTCTCATAGATGAGAACAGAGTTCTCCCATGCTAATGAGGTATCTGAATGGACCCTGAGGATTTAGCCAATAAGCTTCCCTTCCTGGACATTCCTCCCTGCAAAAGTTATTTAATCTCGGGTCCACCTTGAGGAGGCGGTATGCACCCATTTTCCACTATGAACGATCAATAAACAGTTTGGAACCAAGGACTGTCTCTCTCATCAGGAACCACTGTGGCAAGCATGGAAAAGACCTTTGCCTATAGAGCCCCGCTATGTAAGTCTACGGTCATTTTCCCTTTTATGCCCCAAGATTTCTGTGTCTTGTTTTATGAATCATTGCTTACCGTTGAGGTATTGTCCCATGGGAGTGTAAAACACTTACCATTTCCAGCTTTGGCAGTTTTGAGTTAATCAATCTTCTTTAACTGATCTTTGTCTGGGGTATGGGTTTGGGTTTGAAAGGAAATAAAACTTGAGACCTGTGATGCATGTAATGTATGTCAAATAGCCCAAAGAGTTGTTTGTGAGCTTTGAAACCTGGGGCTGAGAACATAGCAGAACAGGCCAGGACATGCCCGGGCAGGCCTGTCGTTAAGACATTCCTGAGGCTGTTTAGCCATAAAGATAAAGAGAATGATATGCTGGACTGGCCCGGCCCCTCCCTATCTCCCACCCTTCTGACCTAAGTTAAATGTTAACAGGCTGCTAATGTTTAAATGGACCAATCATGTGAAACTGCACCAATTCATCCCTGCTGATGTTTAAATGAACCAATCATGTGAAACCTCGACAATTCCTCCCCCAGCCCCACCCCTTTTCTATAAAAACCCCTAGCTTCCAAGCCTCGGGGTCGAATCCACTGTCTCCTGCGTGAGATGCATTTCGACCCAGAGCTCTGCCATTAAACGGTCGACACCTCTGTCTCCTGCGGGAGATACGTGTCAGCCCGGAGCTCCGTCATTAAACTACCTCATGTTTTTACATCAAGATGGTCGTCTATTCGTGATTCTTGGGTGCATGCAGAATCGGGAATTGAGTGGGGGGTTTCCCCACGAGGTTCATTCAGGTTCAATTGTTTCCCCTAGAGAATATAACATTTTTTCTGGCTTCATTTATTGAATAAAGAACAAATGCTTCAGCTATTTTTTTTTCTTTTCCTTAATACAAGTATAGGAATCCTCTGGACCTTGATTCAATTATTTCTAGCCTATAGAGAATGAGAAAATAGGGGATGGTGCGGGAAGCGGGTGCAGCCGCATGGGCCAAGATGTTTACTGCCTTGCCCGAACATGTGCGGTGAGGTTGCATTCATGGCTGCCTGCCAGACTGGACTGTTCCTTGTGATCCGGACCTGTCAGCCTATCGGTGACTGACCTGAGCTCGTGTCTGGAGTGTGTGTGAATTCTGATTGGATGAGGCGGGTGGAGCTAGATGAGGTCAGTTGGCGCAAGGATAGTAGGAAGTTTTTTTGTTGTTTAGCCCTTGCCCTAAGTAGAAGCTAGTTGTAGTAAGAGGAAACTGTTGTAAGGGGAGTTGTTGTAAGAAAAGCTGCAAGGAGAACAAGTAAAGAAGCTGTTGCGTGAACCCGACTTGGTGTCCGTGTTGTTCGTGTCGCCTTCTTGAAGGACCTGTAGCAGGCTGGAGAGATGGCTCAGTGGTTAAGAGCACTGACTGTTCACCCAGATAGTCCTGAGTTCAATTCTCAGCAACCACATGGTGGCTGACAACCATTTGTAATGGGATCTGATGCCCTCTTCTAGTGTGTCTGAAGCTACAGTGTACTTTTTTTTTTTTTTTTTTTTTTTTTTAGTTTTTCGAGACAGGGTTTCTCTGTTTAAGCCCTGCTGGCTGTCCTGGAACTACTTTGTAGACCAGGCTGGCCTCGAACTCAGAAATCTGCCTGCCTCTGCCTCCCAAGTGCTGAGATTAAAGGTGTGCGTCACTACCGCCTGACTCTACAGTGTACTCTTATGCATAAAATAAATAAACAATTCCTTTTAAAAATGAGAACATATGCTGAGCGAGGTGGCGCACACCTTTAATCCCAGCACTTGGTAGGCAGAGATAGGCAGATCTCAGAGTTCAAGGCCAGCCTGGTCTACAAAAGTGAATTTCAGGACAGTCAGGGCTGCATAGTGAGACCTTGTCTCAGAACACAAACCAACCAATCATACAATAGCTTGTAACTTGCCAAAGGGAACTAACTTCCTTTGTGTTGCTTGTTATTTGCAGATGACCCCAAAGACATTAACAAACAGACACATTCTTGAGAAGGAATAGTGGCATTTACAACCAAGTTTACTCAAGAAGTGCAAAGGGAGAAATGGTTGCTTTGTTTTCTTGGAAATGATTTGGGTTTGGTTTTTGTTTTGTTTTTCTTTTTTTCTGGAGCTGAGGACTAAACCCAGGGCCTTGCATTTGCTAAGGAAGTGCTCTACTACTGAGCTAAATTCCCAACCCCTGCTTTGTTTTCTCAAGTAGAATAAGAAAAGTTCTATGACATAACTTGTTTACAGCTCTTTGTGTCTATATGGGAAAAATTGAGAAATTTTTTTCTGATATTCCCACATTTATAATTTGGAAGTCTATTTAAATTGAATTCCTAAAGGGTATTTTTTTCTCTTTAAAGAGTTAAAGCTAGTGATCCCCAAACATAAATTATACCTCCTTTCTCCACTTCCCCAGTAGTACGTGTGGGTCCTGCCCACCAGCCGCCAGGGTACCCAAGAGCCCTGGTTCAAGGTAATCCCACCAGAATGCCTGCCTCTCCCTTGTGTTCCCCATAGCTGGCAATCGCCTCTTTGAAAAACACGAGGACATGATGAATGTGCATTTTTGCATTAAAATGTGACCTGCTTCCAGGCTGGTATCTGTGCTCCAAGTTCAACTAACCCTTTGGCAAAATTCACACCCACATATTTTGGACATTCTTCTAGCCTAAAACAGCACCCAGGCCATCTGTTCTGTGCCCTGGATTAATGAAGGGAAAAAAAAATGTGCACGCAAGTCAGAAGTCAGTCTAGCCGCTACAACTCTGGTGCTGGGGCAAACCACCGAACAGATGAGCCGAGTACCAGACAACGTAGGTCATGTGTGCTGTGTTTTAGAAGAGAAATCAAAGGCGAGGGGGTTTGGGGGGGGGGAATTGCACAGAAGCAAACCTTGAAAGCAGTTTCTTTCTCTTGTGTTTCTTTTCCATTTGATAACTTGTTATGGCTTCCAATATTGCACTCCATAACCCAAGAAATATTGTATTTTTTCCATGAGTGAAAAAAAAACCAAGAAAATATCATTTTAAATCTCAAAGATAAGGAAGGCAGGGAGGAATCGTATATAATTTTCTTTATTGATCTCTTTTTTTTCCCTGAACTACCTTTAGAACAAAAACATAAAGAGATGGTGGGAATTGCAGCTCAGTGGCTAGTCCACTGAATGGGTGTAAGTTTGATTGTTGAACACAGGAATAAATAAGTAAATAAATATATACAACCAGATCTACAGTGCGGGACTTAATGGGGTCAGCCATGTTTGTTTTTGTTTACTCTGATGCTTCATATTGAACCCAGAGCCTCATGCAGGAAACGACACTGGTCCACACCTAGAATCCCAGCGCTCGCTTGGGAGGCAGAGGCAAGAGAGAAAGTGAAGTCGGGAGGTCATTTTGGTCTGATGGTGGGTTCCAGACCAGGCTAGGGCTGCAGACTGAGGCTCTGTTTAAATAAAACAAGAGAAAGGAATAAATGGGAGGAAACTGAGACTTGTGGTTCTTTTTTTTTAATATTTATTTATTATTATATGTAAATGTACTGTAGCTGTCCTCAGACACACCAGAAGAAGGCATTAGATTCCATTACAGATGGTTGTGAGCCACCATGTGGCTGCTGGAACTTGAACTCAGGACCTTCAGAAGAACAGTCAGTGCTCTTAACCAACTGCTGAGCCATCTCTCTAGCCCAAGACTTATGGTTCTATGTAAATCTTCACTTTTCATTTGGAGAGAGAGATTTGAAACAGAATGACTGAAGATGCCTCACATATGCCGTGACGCTGGCCTCTAATCCCAGATGCGGGGGTGAGGGTGAGGGAGTGATGCATGCCTTCAATCCCAGAGCTCTGGAGGCGGAAGGGGCAGGTGGATCTCTAATTTAGAGGCCGGCCTGGTCTACAAAGTGAGTTTCAGGACACCCAGGGCTACACAGAGAAACCCTGTCTTGAAAAAAGCGGGGAAAAAGGGAGCAAGGAGGGTCGGGGAGGGTGGGGGAGAAACAGGTAGGAGAAAGCAAGGGAAGGGAAGGGAAGGGAAGGGAAATGTCTTATCTAGCTCTATTCAAGGACATGGGTAGATAGAGAATTCCTGCTTCATCAATAAATATAAACATGTCTCTATGCCTCTGCTATATTCCAAGGCCATCTGTCAGCCAACACCTTCAAACATGCTATGGTAGGACCTTTGACCAAAACAGTGAGATCTCTGGCTGTCCCTCAAACTGTGGTCATCTCTCTAAGTGGCCTGTGATGGCTGTGACTAGTTCCTTCTCGATATTGTACGCTTGGAGCAGCCACTGTGATTGCCTCTGTTTCTCCATTCAAACAAAACTGAATATCCCTTTGGTCTGCGCATCCCCTGCCCTTACACAGGTAAGAATAAAACCTAGGAGTTGACCAAAAGTTACTGGGGAATGTAGCTCAGTCAAAGAGTATTTATTTAACATGTGTGAATCCCTACATTCTAACTTGGCATTAGGAAACAAAAAATTGATGATGATGATGATGATGGTGGTGGTGGTGGTGGTGATAAGGTTGGGCATGTTGGCACACAACTGTAATACCAGCACTTCGGAAATAAAGGAAGGGAGATCAAGACCAACCTCCACCACACCCTGAGTGAGCGCGAGGCCACCCTAAGCTTCACGTGACCCCCATATCAAAAGAAAAGGGGTGGGGGGCAAAGGTGACAGTAAAACTATAGAATTCTGGGTTCTCACACCCTTATACCAAGAGTGAACTACTGAAATCCTGACAGAACATTATAGGAAGGAATTTTCAACTATGAGTCACAACATCATTATTACAAAGGCGGAGTGATGCCGGGCATGGTGGTGCACGCCTTTAATCTCAGCACTCGGGAGGCAGAGGCAGGAGGATTTCTGAGTTCGAGGCCAGCCTGGTCTACAAAGTGAGTTCCAGGACAGCCAGGGCTACACAGAGAAACCGTGTCTCAAAACAAAACAAAAACAAAAACAAAAACAAACAAAGGCGGAGTGACAGTAAGGCTCTAAAAGAGCAAACATCAATCCTTTAAAGATGGCTTTGTGCACAGGACTCAACAGAACTCTGGTGCAACTACAGTCTATTGTGACTCTAAACTCAGAGGGGGAAAAAAAAAAGAAACAGGAACCCACATCAAACCCCTTTCAACGTTTGTCTATTCACTCGGAGTCAGAATCTAACAAGGAACGTTTTGAGCAGTTTTCAAGGCAAACTGAAATTAACAACTCTAAACGCTTGCCCTTTCTCAGTGAGCTGGCAGATTTGCCGCTGAATGGATCCTGGTCGCCCCCTTGTGGCCAAATGCTCTAACAATAAGAAATTCCACAGAAAAGTTCCAAGGGAAAAACCCAGTTCATGAAATCCCAGCATTCAAATAGGATCAAGAGTTTAAGTTCTTTGTCAGATACATAAAACTCCAGGCCAGCTTGGGTTCCATGAGACACTATCTCAGAACACAAAATGAAAAAGCCAGTGTTTCAGTATAAGATAGACCGTGTGTGTGTGTGTGTGTGTGTGTGTGTGTGTGTGACTTGGATCATCAGGTTTGGAGGCAAATGTCTTTACCTACTGAGTCATCTCCTCCACCTGTTTTCTCCGCCTTTTTGATGAGTAGTTAGAAATCACCTTGACATTCAAGACAACAGGCTCAGTTCATCTTCAAGTACGTTTACCTACAACTGCAATAATTAACGTCTTTCGTACTAGACGATCACGCAGCCCTCCACTTTGGAGTCATTCGGTTATGGCAATCTAAACTAATCCAGCTTTTATACTCCTAAGAGGCTAATTCCCAGATGGATTTCTTCCACCAGCAGCTGGCCTTGAAGTATTTTGTGAAGTGTCATCTTTCATTAAGCCATTCGTGCCCGCTAACCCCTGAACTGCTCCTGAATGCCAGCCTCCCAGCCAGTTCTATTATGAACGCCATATGAGCTGTTATTCACGAGCAACAGTAAGCCCTTATCGGCTAAACAAGACCCCGGGTTCTTGACTGTCAAAGCCGCAGCTGTGGACTCAATTCTCGAGGGGCATTTTTGGTACAGCTGGAAAGACAAGAACTAATAGTTCTCACTCAAGACCACAGATGACTGTCTCACGCCCCCTGGCTTTTGTTTTCTGTACTTCATTTTTAGTAGTGCTGAACCTATGGTCTCATATATACTTAGGACCGATATCTTTGATTCTTTTGCTGTTTCTTCTTCTTCTTCTTCTTCTTCTTCTTCTTCTTCTTCTTCTTCTTCTTCTTCTTCTTCTTCTTCTTCTTCTTCTTCTTGTATATTTTGTTTGGAGGTTTTTGTTTTGAGGGTGTTTGTTTGTTTGTTTGTTTGTTGTTGTTTTAGAGGGAAGGTCTTGTGCATACATAGTCCAGACTGGTCTCAAACTCACAACTCCCGCCCCACTTTGGTCTTCCTGGTCCTGGAACTGCAGGTATATACCACCATGCCCCACTGTAAAAGGCAAGGTCTCCCAATATCGCCCAGGCTAATATCTCCAACTTTCTGAGATAAAATGGTCCTCTTATCTTGTGTGTGGCCAAGATTGTAGCTATCACTGTGCTTGCTTGTTTCCAGATAACTTTCAATCCATGCCTAGAGCATGCCTACAACCCCAGCTTGTAAGAGGAGAGAAGATCTGAAGTACTAGTTTAGAGGAGGCCCAGGTGGACTAGCAAGATGGCTCAGCAGGGAAAGGCACTTGCTCTCAGATCTGATCACCTGAGTTTGATCACCAGCACCCACATACTAAAAGGAGAACTGACTCCTGCACATAACTGCCAGATTCACACCATGGCACAAGCGCATGCAGACACAGAAACACACATATACAGAGAGAGAGAGAGAGAGAGAGAGAGAGAGAGAGAGAGAATAATGCAAGAATGGAACAGAAGGAAGGAGAGACAAGGAATATTCAACTCTGGATATGTGTTTTGAGGCTTGAGGTACTGGCAACGCTATGAAATGTTCTCCACAATGCTCCAAAGCTCAGAAAAGCAATCCACTCTGTGGTGGTTTGAATACCCTTGACCCATGGGAAGCGGCACTATTAGGAGTGTGGCCTTGTTGGAGGAAATGTGTCACTGTGTAGGCAGGCTTTGAGGTCTCCTAGTGTGTCTTGGCCCGAGGGACAGTCAAACAGGGTCTGAGGAACCACCTGTGGAGAGAAGGGGGGCGAGAAACACAAAGGATGGGCGGCAAGTCTGATTGATCAAGCTGTCAAATTTTATTTCTTCTAGGCAGGTTTTATGCCCACAGAAGCAGAATATGAGGAAGGGGATGACGCAGAATCGCTTTGTTTCTGGGGGGAATGCACCTTTCCCAAAAGCAGGATATTGGCTAGGTAAAAAGTTCAGCAGGAGGAACAGAACAGAGTGGGTTGCTAGGTACCTGTCCACAAGATCTATAGCTATGTGTTCTTAACTGGGGGTAGTACTTTCTTACAGAGGCCTCAACTTTTTCCCACAGAAATCTCAACTAAGCTAGTACTTTTCCACTAAGGCCAAGACTTTGTAAATAAGCACTTATGGCTGACAAGGCAGTTAGCATTCAAACAGGGTCGCTCCCAACATCTCCCCCTTCCTTTTAGTATAGAAGGACCATGGCGATTTTATTCTTTGCTAAGATGGGGATAGAGGCCTGACCTCCAGTGACTAAAGGGGACCTTGTAATGGCTCCGGTCCTCCTGGTGTTGTCCAGTGAGGCATGGAGGCCATACCCATCCTGATGTCTTTTTCCTGGAGAGGGAATAGCTTTTGGACATCAACCCCTATACAGTCAGGCTTGTCCCTCAGGGAACCCAGAAAGATATTTTTAGTTTTTGCTTTATATTCCCTTGTAGTGCTTTGCCTCACAGCCCAAGCAAGAACTTAATCTGCCAGTCAGAGGGGGTTCTGGGTGGCCCCTCTCTACTTGTTCCTGGGGCAGGAGTCCCCTTTCTTAGGTTGGGTGGAGATGGCCTTTGGGGACACCCTGGAGGGAATAACAACCTCGTCTCCAGTCTCTTGGTCCTCCATAGCTAACTTATGATAATGCACCTGGCTAGGTTTTGCTGCCAAATCATCAATCTGACATGTCAGAAAGTTGGTGGGTCTATTAAGGGCCCAGGGACCAAAAGAAATAAGCAAAAACACTGGGCGGTGGTAACGCAAGCCTTTAACCCCAGCACTTGGGAGGCAGAGGCAGGCGGATTTCTGGGTTCGAGGCCAGCCTGGTCTACAAAGTGAGTTCCAGGACAGCCAGGGCTATACAGAGAAACCCTGTCTCGAAAAAACAAAACAAAACAAAACAACAACAACAGAAATAAGCAAAAACAATCCAACTAATGGTCCCCAAATGGAAGGAAGCAGGGTTGACAACCACAGAGAGGTTGAAACCAATTTTTATATCAGCTCTCTGCTTGCTCTCTCTCTCGCTCTCTCTCTCGCTCTCTCTCTCTCTCTCTCTCTCTCTCTCTCTCTCTCTCTCTCTCTCTCTCTCTTCTTTAGGCCTTCTCTGACTTTTTTATTCTTTGACCACCCCTGTCTTATTTATATAAAAGCAACACTCTTCCCTAAGAGCTGCACACAGTCCTCCCTGATGTAAAAAGAATAAATCAAATTGGTGGAGGTCTTAGAAGTGGCCCAAACAACATCATTTCTCTCTGATAGGACCATTCAAAGGGATCTTTCCATCACACTAATGTGTGAGAATCTTGTGACTTAGGATGCTACAGGCACAGAGTCTGATGGGCTCGTTCGACGATGCCCTGGCCCTGAGGATTACAGGGGACACCAGTGACATGTTTAATATCAAACTGGGAACAAAACTCTTGGAACTTGGTTCCTGTCTAACTGGGGCCATTGTCCATTTTAATAATCTGTAGTTTTCCCATGGCGGCCATGCACTGTAAAGTATGTGTGATCACATCACATGATGCCTCTCCAGAAAGGGGAGATGTATGTATAAATCCACTATAGGTATCAACTATAACATGCACATATTTTAACCTTCCAAAGGAGGGGAAATGGGTAACATCCATCTGCCATTGTTCATTAGGGATGAGTGCCCTGGGGGTGGGGTGACTCCCAGGTGAGGAACCGGCAGCAGAGTGGCGCGTCCACCACAGGACTTAACAATTTCTCTTGCTTGATCTCTAGAAATCTTGAACATTTGGCATTTAAGTGACACAAAGCATGAGCCCGTTTAGCCAAGTCTATGGAATCAAATAAGGTGGGGAATGCTGCTCAAGTGGCCCCATCAGCTAGAGCATTTCCATGTGACAGAGAACCACCCAAGCTAGAATGGGCTCTCAAATGTCCCGCAAAAAATGGCACCGTCTTTTTAATAATTAGGGATTGAATCTCACAAATAATTCAGAAGCAGTGGAAGCAGGCTTAGTATATGGGACTATCTCTAAAGCAGGAATAGAATGAGCCACATAAGCACTGTCGGTACACAAATTAAACGGGGTCATTGGTAACATTTTAAAAACCTGAAGAACTGCAAACAATTCCACCAACTGGGCAGAGGAATATGGGGACTGCACTGAAGTAACCTAATCTTGTATAACATAGGCACCTTTGCCTGTTGAGGAGCCATCTGTAAACACCAAGGTGCCTTCAAGGAGTGGAGTTTTGGAGGTAACTTTGGGGAAAACCAAGGGAGGCATCTTTACAAATCCTGTAAGGGGATCATTAAGCAGCCGCCACAGACAGAGCTGAAGGGAGGGAGGGACCTTTGGATTGGCTCAGCCAGTTAGCAGTGGAGGAGGATGCTTACAGGGCAGGGGTTTTAAATTTTATCAAACTCAAGAATCTCAGGACAGCTGCTAAAAAATCAGGAAAACTAAAAGCAAGACATAGGGGCCCAAATAACTTTGCAAACAATTTCCCCTGGTAACTTTTATAACCCTATGCAGGGGATACACAGCTAGCCCTGGAATTTATTGTCACCAGAAAAGGCAGCAGAAAAGAAATCGACAGTATTTAAATGAATGTCAGTCAGGTCAGACACGGAGTGGTTAGGAGCAACTGACACAGCCTGCAGAGATGTGACCTTTACGTAGGTTCTGGGGCTTGAACTCAGGCTTACTTGCTGACCTATCTGACTGGCCTGGGTCTCCAGTTTCTTGGAATCACTTTAGTGGTATTGAACTTTGCTTCATCCGACATCTCTCCCTCCTCTGTCCCTGCCTTAGCTTTGAAGCTGACGGTATTTCCAAATGAACCCCATACCCCAGGTGACTAAACGTTCGTCTCTTTATCTATTTGTTCTCTTTTCTCTTTTTTCCTCACTCCATTGACCACCACCCCCCATCCCTATAGTTAACTCCATCTGTAACTCTGTGATTTTCCACCTTGTTCCCAAAAATAACCAATCTGTTCCCCAACTTGCTCATAACGTAATTACCCATTTATTTTATTCTAAGTCATGCCACGTGCCTAGTTACTTGGTCTTCAATTTCCTGCAAACATCTTCTTCTGAGTGTGTGCTAGATCTTGTGTGCCTGAGCATCTCCCAGAATCCTCTTTCTCTCTACCAGATGTCTCACCCTCTAATCCTGCCTTGGCTCGTTGGCCAGAGGCTTTTTTATTAACAGGCAAATGCTTTTATACATGCACTGGAGATTATCTCTACATTTCCTTACATTGGTTTGTCTGGGGACTAGACCTGGAGCTTTGAGTGCCATTATCTAATTCCAGTGGACTATCTTCCCAACAGTGGTGACAGCTTCTTCTCCCAGAACCTTCTAGACACTACCAGGAAGGTCCAGTAGAGGTCACTGTACTCTCGTGTGCAATAGAATTTTGTAGCTCCAGTACCTCTGGAAAGACTCTCAAGGTGACAGCAAATTGGAGGGCGGGTCCATCTTCTGGATACCACAACACAGGGCTCTTGGAACTTCCAATATAGTCAGCAGCGCTTGAGAAAATTATGGGCAACTGACAGGAAATCAGTTTATTTCCTTTTGGGAAACCACACTCATTACTAATGCCATGAAGGTGTTAGGTATTTGTGTACAGAACACAGGAAGCAATGGCTACACCCTCTCACTTCAGGTTCAGTTGGACTTGGCAGGCGTGAGAAAAGAATTCAAACCAGTCAGTGGTGGCGCACGCCTTTAACCCCAGCACTTGGGAGGCAGAGGCAGGCAGATTTCTGAGATCCAGGCCACCCTGGTCTACAGAGTGAGTTCCAGGACAGCCAGGGCTATACAGAGAAACTCTGTCTCGAAAAACCAAAACCAAACAAACAAACAAAATCTCGTGTATCCTGGACCAGAAAGCACTGGATTCCAGGATGACAGAACTGATGGTGTCCCTAATTTACAGATCCTAATGGATATTGGAGGATCTATGAGCTTCTAAAAGTATTTTTGGTTTGTGCTAAGACAGAAAGACCAAGGGTGTTTAAGAGATGAGGAGAGATTCCGAACTATTGGAGGAATTTTTTGTTTGTTTGTTTGTTTTAACTTTTTCCTGACATCAAAGACAAACTCCTGAAGAAATCTGATGCAGAAGTGCCTCCAAACCCTTCACTGAGGGGTGCATCTCAGTCAGCTGGAGGCCAAGCCAAGAACTGGTGGCTAAGAATAAGCCCCTGTTTTCAGAGAGAACTGAATGGCAAGACTGAAAGCTACCAAAGCCCCAGCGTTCACTACCAAGCTAAACGGAACCAAATAAATGATAATTGTCAGTAGTCAAGGTAGAACGCAGGCCAAAAACAGAAGGAAGGCAAAGGAGGTTGGCCCGAAACCCCGCGCGCACTGTCGGACCAATGCGGGACTAACAAGAGGAAAGGGGGTGGAAACCCCTGTGATGCAGATGTTTCCAGTTGGGTGAGCAGACCCTGAAGAGGGGAGTATCCCTTCCCCTCCCCCACAGCTCTGTGTGAGCTCACAATACTCACCCTCCTGGTGACCGCAGCTTCATAGGGCCTCTAACAGACGAAAATGGAAAGCTTTGGATGAAGGGAGCCTGCCCTGGTGAGAAGTCTGAGGACTCAGAAAGGCTGGTATGAGGACAGGTAAGCCGGGAAGAAAAGAGAGTCTGTTTCTGTGCCGGTCAGGATGGAAGAGTTAGGTCTCAATATGCACTTCGGTCTTTTTTTTTTTTTTTTAAGTTTGAAATTTAAGATATTTTTAAAAAGAAAACAAGGGCCTTTGTGTCTGGCATACAGTAATTCCTGGTCTTTCCTGAATCCATCAAAAATAACTCATTTAAAAATACATAGCGAGCCGGGCAGTGGAGGTGCACGCCTTTAATCCCAGCACTTGGGAGGCAGAGGCAAGCGAATTTTTGAGGTCTAGGCCACCCTGGTCTACAGAGTGAGTTCCAGGACAGTCAGAGCTACACAGAGAAAGCCTGTCTCGAAAACAAAAACAAAACAACAACAAAAATGAAAACAAACAAACAAACAAAAACCATACCGAGAGTCCCATCCACATGAACAAGGTGCTTGGTGTTTGTGTACAAGACGGGCAATGGCTACATCCTCTCACCTTAGGTTCAGTTGCAATCGGCCGGCATGAGGGAAGAATTCCATTTTACACTGAGTTTGAAAAAGCAAACTGGAGGGGCTGGAGAGAGGGTTCAGCAACTGAGTTTACTGCATTTCATTGCACCCACATTGGGCAGCTTACACTTCCTGCTCCAAAAGATCTAACCCACTCTCTCCACTCCCCCAAATATCCTGCACACAAGAGGCAGACACGCATGAATGAACACTGTTTTAAACCACCCAAAAAGCAACCTGGAATTCTTACAGAGAAAGTATTTTAAGGGAGCTGGCAGCATCATCCAGCCTATCGAGAAGTTTACCATCCACATGATCACGGAAGTAACTGACGGGTTTTTAAGTCAAAGGATGAGTGATGCTCACTTGTAATCACAGGATTTAGGAGACCAAGGCAGGATTTCCTTTGGGGCTAGCCTGGGCAAGTTCCGAGATCATCCTGGGTGTGCAGCAAGACTCTGTCTCTGAAAGAGCAGAAGGCACCACGGACTTCGAGGCCTTCAGAAAGGAAAGAGAACTCAGCTGGTATTTTCAAGCTGATAGGATCCAGTACATGGCATGTAAATAAGAAAGAAAGAAAGAGAGAGAGAGAAAGAGAAAGAAAAAAGAAAGGAAGGAAGGAAGGGGGAGAGGAAGAGAAAGAAAGAAAGAAAGAAAGAAAGAAAGAAAGAAAGAAAGAAAGAAAGAAAGAAAGAAAGAAAGAAAGAGAAAGAAAAAGGAAGGAAGAGGGGCTGGAGAGATAACTCAGTGGTTAAGAGCACTGACTGCTCTTCCAAAGGTCCTGAGTTCAAATCCCAGCAACCACATGGTGGCTCACAACCACCTGTAATGAGATCTGCCACCCTCTTCTGGTGCATCTGAAGTCAGCTACAAAAAACAAACAACAACAACAAAAAAAAAAAAAACCCTAACAAACACAGCATTCTTTATCTTCCTTGGTCTCTAAGAACTTACTTTCTATATAGAAAAGGACACAGGCTTGGTGATTCCTAGGTTCATATTTTGTTTTGGTATTATTTGGCCACGTAATTCTCCTACCATCCATGGCTCCATGCCTAGTTGTGAGTTTTTTGACAAGTATAGTAAGTAGCATGTGCTTCTCTCAAGGAGGAAGGTTCGCAGACAGGGAGGGTTATGGGTTTCAGGCTAGCCAGGGAAAATCCAGTGGGGGGGTGGGGGGGGGAGAGAAGCAGGGAGGAAAAAAAGCTGACTGTGACTGGTTTTCTGTTAGGAGTATATTACTTTTTGTAAGAAACCTTGGGAGCCAACTGACTTGGAAAGGGTGCAAGGGAAATAAGGAAGCAGGGAGATGCAGCTCAACTGAGCTTGCCTAATACAAATGAAGGCTAAGCTTCAAACTCCAGCACCTCGAGGGGTTGGCATGACAGCCATATCACCAGGCCCAGTGTATGTGGTGCTAGGGACTGAAGTCAGGGCTTCATCTGTTGCAGTAAATCTTCAACCCAAATGAAAACATGATTCAGTTAATATGAAGGCATGCTGTGCGCCTACATTGGGCAGATCTACTGCTACACTACCAACTTCCTTCCACATCTATGAGACCCCTTAGAACTTGTGAATTCTCCAGGCCATGTGCTTCTGCTCCACTTTTCTTCTTCTTCTTCTTCTTCTTCTTCTTCTTCTTCTTCTTCTTCTTCTTCTTCTTCTTCTTCTTCTTCTTCTTCTTCTTCTTCTTCTTCTTCTTCCTCTTCCTCCTCCTCCTCCTCCTCCTCCTCCTCATCTCCCTTTTCCATTTTCCCCTTCTCTCTCCACCTTCAGCTCCACCCTCCCTTTATCTGCCCAATCATCAGCTCTCCTTTATTTTACAAATTATGGTGGGAAGCAGGTTTATAGGAAATCACCTGCGTGCTGACTCATTCCTTGTTCACAGCTCCTCACAGGAGAACAGAATTAACGTCAAATATAATTAGCCCCAGGCTATCCACAACGTTCATCCATGCTAGGCCAGTGCTCTCCAACCAAGCTGCATCCTCAGCGCATGCTCTCTTTTTATTTATTTATGTATTTGTTTATTTATTTATTTATCTATCTATCTATCTATTTATTTATTTATTTTTATTCATTTATTTTGGTTTTTCGAGGCTGGGTTTCTCTGTAGCTCTGGCTGTCCTGAAACTCACTTTGTAGACCAGGCTGGCCTCGAACTCAGAAATCCGCCTGCCTCTGCCTCTCAAGTGCTGGGATTAAAGGCGTGTGCCACCACCACCCAGCACTCTCTTTTATTTTAAATTAGCTGAAAACTCACATCAAACCTATAGGCAGAAGGCGGAAAGGAAGGGAAGGAGGGAAGGAGAGAAGGGAGGGAAGGAAAGAGGGAGTAAGAGAGGTGGGGGGGGGTGACTTTTGAAACGTCAGAGTCCACCCCAGTGACACACCTTCTCCAACAAGGCCACACCTCCTCATCCTTCCTAAATGGTTCAGGTAAAAACTGTCCAAATCTATGAGCTTAAGGGGGCATTCTCATTCAAACCACCACACAAGTTCTACTTAGTAATTCCAGCACATTATTATTATTATTTTTTTTGATACAGGCAGTCTGGTTTCTATACACATTTGTATGATTAGACAGACTCGGGTGGGTGGTTGTCTATTTCATATTGCTGGGGATTGAGCCAGAATCTTACAAATATGCTAGGCAAACACTATAGGGACAGGGCACACTCTCAGCCTATAAAAGGAAGGGTTTTTGTTTGTTTGTTTGTTTTGTAACTATTGTTACAAAAAAAAACAAAAATAATTTCTATGTTATTTGTAAGGTGTACTGTAAAAAATAATGCTAAGTCATCTGGTTTCTAGTTCCATATATATATATATATATATATATATATATAATATTAATATAAAATAGGAAATACATATGAAAACTCCTTAGATGTATAAACTATTCTGTAGTTAAAGGCATTATTTTTATTAGATATTTTCTTTATATACATTTCAAATGCTATCCCGAAAGTTCCTTATACCCTCCTTCCGCCCTGCTCCCCTACCCACCCACTCCCGCTTCTTGGCCCTGGCATTCCCCTGTACTGGGGCATATAAAGTTTGCAATACCAAGGGGCCTCTCTTCCCAGTGATGGCCGACTAAGCCATCTTCTGATACATATGCAGCTAGAGATACGAGCTCTAGGGATACTGGTTAGTTCATATTGTTGTTCCTCCTATAGGGTTGCAGACCCCTTCAACTCCTTGGGTGCTTTCTCTAAGTTAAAGGCATTATTACAAACACAATTTTTTATATCCTTGTACTTAATACTGAAACAGTGTCTTTTCTATGTCCTTGGGATAGTGCATAGTTCTTCTCTCTTCATCAGATTTACCAATGAAATGACTGAAGACTTTTTGATAGTTAGGTAAAAGATTTAGGGATAAAACTCTGCTAAAGGAACAAGACCAAATGCTCGTGAAAAGCAGTATGAGAACATTAAAACAAAAAAAAAAAAAACAAAACAAGGGCTAATTATTGATGATTCTAAGACAGCTCCTATGTCTTCATTATCTTCAGGTTGCCCGTTAAGAGACAAAGTAATGATCTATATACCTTGGGGCTAGTGTTACGCTAATCTAAGTCGACAACCAGTACGCCCATGTATTATTGTATTTGTTGCCCTGATTTCACATGAAATCTAAAACTCCCAATCCCACTTGTTAACTCTGATGTGCCAACAAAAGCCTGAAGGAAACCTTTTGTAGAAATACTTCGTTGTTGTTACGTACTTCCCTCATAAAATGAAATGTGTATGTAACTAAATCTTACTATTATCTACATACACGACAGTGGCTTCAACATGATCCACTCAGCTCAATTTTAAACCGATGCCGTCACCTGCTAAGTTCTGGTAACTATACTTTTTTGATTTCTTCTATGTGGTCTATAGCACTGCGTAAATGAACCCGGGGTTGTGTTCCCATTCCTGTGGGAGCCAAATGACTTGAGGGTTGTGGGGGTGGGGTTAACCGAGTTAAAGGCAACCAGAGAAACTGAATGTGGATAGCCAATCCGCCAACTGTGAATGTCATCCCAAATGAACAAAATTACAGATCTGTCAGATTACAGATAAACTAAGTAACTACATAATTTAAACAGAGAAAGACAAGGGGGTTGGGGGGCAAGAGAGAGAGGCAGAGCTTGTGATGTGGGTAGGGAAATGTGTCCTTCTCCCTTGCTAAGATAAACCTCCCAAAAGCAAGAGTCTGCTCTGCTATGCAAATATGAACAAGATGATCAAATTCTGTCATAGTGCAGCAACTGTGATGCCTGGTCCTAAGTGGGGGGAAAAAAAAAAAAAGAACTGGTAATAGCTTAAGCAACTAAATAAATTTTGTACTGGGGACAGGACAAAGTTCAGTAGTAGTACCAGCCAACAGCAGTGGAGCACACCTTTAATCCCAGCATTTGGGAAGCAAAGGCAAGCAGAATTCTGGTCAAAGGCCCATCTGATGTATAGATGGAGTTCCAGGACAGCCAGAACTCCCCAGTGTGTGTGAGGGTGGGGTTCAGTAGCCCTGCATGTAGCATAGTATCACTGCCTACTACGATTAAAATACTATGTAGCTGTCTTCATATATGGTAACATTATCACTCAATTCTCTGGAATTCAACTGGTGTCAATATAAATTGAAAGACAAATGCTAAGTGTTTTGAGAAGGATAGGGGATCAACTAGCAAACAGTCTGTGGCTTTGGAGCTTGTCAAGAAAGGAACTCAGGGTTTGTGACCTTGTTTCAAGAAAATACTTTCAAAGACATAAGGTGAGAAGCCTAGCATCAATCAGGTAGCCAAAAAACAAAACAAAACAAAACACCAGCACCACCACCAACAAAACTGTTAAGGAAACAGAGAGACAGAGTTAGAAGACAGAGGTTTTCCATAGGTCACCACTATCCTAGACACAGAATCTCTACCATACAGGCATGGTTTTAAAACTCAGAGAACATTGTAGATAGCTTCTTCAAAGAGTGTGTGTGTGTGTGTGTGTGTGTGTGTGTGTGTGTGTGTGTGTTGGGGAATGTTAGGAGAAGTTCGTTTCCATACAGGGTTCCTCTGTGTAGCCCTGGCTGTCCTGGAACTTTCTCTGTACACCAGGCTGGCCTGGAACTCAGAGATTCATTTGCTTCTGCCTCCCAAGCATTGGGACTTAGGGGCATGTGATGCCACCCCTGTCCAGGATGTCTTCTTGCTACGGTTTTAGGTCGCAAGAAAGAAAGAAAACAATGTTGCACTAGTAGTGTTTTGGCTACATATAAAATGACTTATATATATTGTAGCTTTCAAGAACTTTCACAGAAGCCAGTATGGTGGTATACACTTAATGCCAGCATTAGGAAGGTTGTGTCAAGAGGCTCAGGAGTTGGAAGCCAGCCTGAGCGGCCAGGCAGGTCCTGTCTCAAAAACAAAACAAAACAAAACAAAACAACAAAACAAAAAATTGCAGAGAATCCCCAGAGCAACACTGTGAATCTGCTGGCTCAATATTATCAACCTCTTTTTGGGTTGAAGTAACCGAGAGGTGTAAAGGTATGTAAACATATTGAAGAGACTGTACAGGAGCCATTCTGCAAACCCAGTCTTCTGAAATGGCCTCTCAGCCTTTCCCCTCCCTTCAACAGTTCCTTCAAAGGTCACTTCTAATCTTCCCAGCTTGAACTAGTGCTTCTGAAAGAGGAGACAGATGCAGAAAGATGCTTTGATGAGTCAGGGTATTCACACAAGTAAATGTAAACGCACAGAGACCTGCCCCTCAGACTGTAGCACATCCACACACTTAGCTAGATGAATGGCTGCCGAATCATTCCAATTCTGAGAAATATAGGTTAGCAACGTGCCAAGTTATCCTCGTACTCTTAGAAAGGGAGGGAAACTGGTCACATCAATCTAAGCATAGGCTTGAGAACATTTTAAGTGAATTAGTGTTCACACAAGACAAGCTAAATGGGACATGCCTAGAACCCCAGAACCCAGGAAGCCAAGTTAGGAAAACGGTCACAACCTGAAGCTATCCGAGCTATATAGTGAGTGCCAGGCCAGCCAGGGCTACCATAGTAAGACCCTGCCTCAGACAACTACAAAAAGAGACAGCTACTTTTCATAGCAGTAATAATTTATGAAATATTGATGAGGAAAGTCCAGAGGTGGTAGCACACACCTTTAATGGCAGCACTGGGATGCAGAGGCAGGAGGATCTCTGAGTTCAGCCAGGGTTACACAGAGAAACCCTGTCTCAAAGGAATAAAATAAATAAAAGAAGAGAAAAGAGGAGGAAAGGGGAGGGAGAAGAAGAGGTGGAAGAGGAGGAGGAGGAGGAAGAGGAGGAGGAGGAGGAAGAGGGGGAAGAGGAGGAGGAGGAGGAGAAGACACTTCCTTTAGCAGAGAACTCTCGCCAGCCTTCTTTGTTACACAGCTAGACTAAGATAATTGCTAAGGAGTAGTACAGTGTGACTCATAGGATGTTGGTATACAAACTGTTGTCACTATCTTTCAATCTAAGTAGGTCATCTGTGTCTGTACACCCTCCCCCTCCAAAAAGAGGTTTGCAGATAAAACAGTAAAATCAGATATGGTGGTACACACTTGTAATCATAGCTTTCAGGAGGCTGGTGCTGCAGAATACCACTTGAAGGACAGCCTGAGCTTCACACAGAGACCCTGACTCAAAATATATATATATTCATTGTTTTGTTGAAGTGCACACTGTGCATCGGCTCCATCCACTGATCTGGATATTCACATCTGGAGGTCCTGCTTATTGTGTGAACACTAGTTTCAGAACCAAAGATAAAATGAGCTTAATACTAAACAGTGAATATCTAACAAACATACCTTCTTTCCCTGTGGACATAGTTATTTTGTTTTGTGTTTAGATTGTTTTGTTGTGAGACAAAGCCACACACACACACCAGGCTAGTCCTGAAGTCAATATGTAGTAGGTGAGAGTGGAAAGGGCTGACTGGATTTCTGATTTTCGGCCTTCACTTCTTAAGTGCTAGGATCAAGGGCATGCGCTGCTGTATCCAGTTTTAAACAGGATTGAACATAGTACCTCCACAGGACCTGGCGCTTAGCAGGTAAGTGCACTATAATCTGAGCCACATGCCAGTCCCAAACACGGCTTTGCAACTGTAGAATTAGTGATTGACTACTGATTGCTCCTGAGAGGGCCTTGACCAGAACGGAAGGAAACATAAGATGACAGAGAAAGCCAGAGTGACCACCACAGCCTTTATACATGGAAAAGCCATTAGACCTCTTTTTCATGCCTGCATGTGAACTGAACACGTTATTCA
This sequence comes from Mus caroli, assembly GCF_978045245.1. Classification (NCBI taxonomy): domain Eukaryota; kingdom Metazoa; phylum Chordata; class Mammalia; order Rodentia; family Muridae; genus Mus; species Mus caroli. The sequence goes on from NW_028227264.1 coordinate 93,308,373, forward strand.
ATTTATGACTTCCTTTAGATGATGGAGCAGCCTTCTATTATTACTTCTATTATTATTGATTGATGACTTTACAGCTTTTTTTTAAAAAAAATAACCATTAGCAATACTGCCAAGATAGCAATTTCAAATGTTTGTGCAAAATTGGCTTTTTTTTTTTTTTTTTTTTTTTTTTTTTGAGACACGGTTTCTCTGTGTAGTCCTGGCTGTCCTGGAACTCACTAGGTAGACCAGGCTGGCCTCGAACTCAGAAATTCACCTGCCTCTGCCTCCCAAGTGCTGGGATTAAAGGCGTGCACCACCAGGCCCGGCTAAAATTGGCAAATTTAATTCTACAGTAGCCATGACGAGTTCAGCACACCTATAGTTTCAGCTTTCTGGCTTATGACTATCTATATCTCCTGGAATAAGCCCAATCTTGTGGGATCTTAGCACTCAGGAAGCTACTACGGTAGGATGACAGACTAATGATAATATTAAGACCAGACTTTGTCTTAATTCAATGAAATGTTATGGGAATAAGCAAAAAAAAAAAAAAAAAAAAAAAAAAAGTAAATATTTAAGTTATTCTTTAATACTAATTTGGTTTCCAAGAGATTGTCTCACAATTATGCATTAACTTTACCAGGCTACTCAATAAAATTTTGGTCTCAAAATATAATAATTAAAAAGAAACCTACATTTTCTTTATTCTCCTATTCACTTTAAATTATTTTATGATTTTATGTGTGGGGTATTTTGCTTGCATGCATGTCTGTGCTTTGTCCTCAGAAGCTAAAAGAGGGCATCAGATCCTGTGGATCTGAAGTTACAGATGGCTGTGAGCCACCGTGTGGGTGCTGAGATTTGAACCCAACCAAGTCTTCTAAAAGAGCCGAACCAAATGCTCTTAACCACCAAGCCGAGTCTCTGGCTCCTCCTTTTCATTTTTTAAAAAAAGTGAGTTTAAATCATGTTCGTATACATACATGTACATGTAATCTTAAGCCTTGAATAGCCAAGACTCAAACCCCTCATACAGAAGGGGTTAACATCTTAATCCCTAGGACCACTTCCTGTCTTTCCTTTTGCTTGAAGTCTTGGCCTTGTATAAGAAAGAGATGCTGGGCAGGCATGGTGGTGCACACCTTTAATCCCAGCACTCAGGAGGCAGAGGCAGGTGGATTTCTGAGTTCGAGGCCAGCGTGGTCTACAAAGTGAGTTCCAGGATAGCCAGGGCTATACAGAAAAACTCTGTCTCGAAAAACCAAAAAAAAAAAAAAAAAAAAAAAAAAAAGAAAGAAAAAGAAAAAAGAAAGAGAAAGAGATGCTGAGACTTTGCTGTTGGTGGCTATCATTGTTCTATTGTTAATTTAACCTTTATACTATTTATCCCAAAATTTTATTTGTATTCTAGTACAGACATAAGACAAGATTTAAAATTTCATTTTAGAAATGCCATTCTCCAGAGGCAGGTAGTTCTCTGAGTTCGAGGCCAGCCTGGTCTACAGAGTGAGTTCCAGGACAGCCAGGGCTACACAGAGAAACTCTGTCTCAAACAAAATAAAACAAGCAAAGAAAGAAAGACAGACAGACAGACAGACAGACAGACAGACTGAAAAAGAGAGAAGGAAAGAAAGAAAAAGAAAAAGGAAAGAAATGTCATTCTGCAGGTGTCTACTGGCTCTACTGAGAGCTTTCTTTAATGAAGATTTCTTTTTTTTTTTTAAAGATTTATTTAGTTTATTTATATGAGTACACTGTAGCTGTTTTCAGACACACCAGAAGAGGACATCAGATTTCCTCTTTACAGATGGCTTGTGAGTCACCATGTGGTTGCTGGGAATTGAACTCAGAATCTCTGGAAGAGCAGTCAGTGCTCTTAACCGCTGAGCCATCTCTCCAGCCCCATGTTTATTTTATTTTATATGTATGTTTAGCTGGCCTGATACATGTGTGCACCACATGTGTGCCTGGTTCCAGTAAAGGACAGAAGAAGGCATTGGATCCTCTGAAACTGGAGTTACAGATGGTTTTTGAGCCAACCGGTGGGTACTGGGAATCGAACCTAGGTCCTCTGCAAGAGTGGTGAGTGCTCTAAACCACTGAGCTCTCTCTTCAGCCCCATACCTAGAGAATGCAATAAATAAATAATAAAGAAAGAAAAAGAAAGAAAGAAAGAAAGAAAGAAAGAAAGAAAGAAAGAAAGAAAGAAAGAAAGAAAGAAAGGAATGCGATTTACAAAGTAGGTAAATCTATTGCATGAGAATAGAACATCTTCAAAAATAGAAGGTTGGGGCACCTGTCCCACAACAAAGTGGGAAAATCTGGAAGAGAAAGGCATGAGAAAAACCTAGACAACAGTACAAGCCTGGAGGCAAGAGGTTGAAGGATCCTGAAAGACTGGAGGGGTGGAGATGGGACACTAGGGGTGGGTGGATGTTAGGAGGAGCTGAACAGGCTAGCGATTTTGCATCCATTCATACCTAAACCAGGGTTTGGTTTCAGTTTCTGGTATGCATATATTGAAAACTTGCCCCCAAAGAATGCAAACTTCCCTCACAGACCACAAAACACACACACCAGAAAAGTTCTTCAGCGGTTTGGGGCATTGCTCAACAAAGGGCTTGATGTGCCCCAAGGTCCTAGATGCCCTCAACCCAAGGCACCAAAAATAAAAGAGAAAGGGAAAAATGTCCTTTTTTAACAAGTTCACTTTATTTGGCTTGCATCACCTCTACCAGCAGCTAACACTTGTTATTCCTTAGACTTAAGAAAATTCTAAAGCCTTTTTTTTTTTTTTTCTTAAAGTTTAAGGACCCTTGGGTCCCAGTCCTTTAAACTCAACTATAGTGTGAAACTACCACTTCAATCCAACTGTTCAGCTCAGTTCTTTGGGGTGCTTTGTTTTGCGGCAGGGCTGGGGGATTGAACCCCGGGTGAGCTCTCAACCACAGAGTTACATGCCCAGCCCCCCACTGTAGTCTTTCTTAATCTACTTCCCTCCATCCAATCCTTTTATCGAGATGAAGGAAGGCTGCTGCTATTTCAATTCCTGGCATAAGGCCTGGCACACAGCTCTGTAAATCTTAATATTAGCGGAGGAGAACATTGTGAAAGGCTGGGACTTACGTCCAAAAATTTAAGAAACTCATTAATTCTTCTTCATTTGAAAATTTATTACAAAGGCAATTTTCTTAGTCTCCAAAGACTAGGTTAAAAGAAAAACCAAAACAAAGCATAAAAAGCAAGCTCTAAAGTTTCATTTTTATTTACATAGCTATGTTTCCCGTGTTTGTAATAGTCATGTATACAAATAGGAATCATATGAATTTCTGTTGTTATTTTGTTACCAACATAAGAACTCCCAAGGGGTTATTAAGTTAACCCCTGTGTTTACCCCATATTTGTTCATACTCTGATGTAGGGTACTAGAGACAAAATCAGTTAGTATTGTACTTCAGGAATGACTCGTTACATACTAATTAGGAGTCAGGATGCTTAAAATGATTTCTTAAGAAACGGCTTACTTTGGGAAAAGGGTAAATTGTCTTCATCATTTCTCCCAAGATGGGCTGTTAAGAGCAAAGGAAACTCCCTCCACATCACTCTCAAAACCCCATCTTTTGCGTGGCAGCTTTTGGGTCCCCCATCCCCTCTGGATAGGAATTTTAAGGGTATTTGGGGTTGGCACTACATTATGGAATGTGGAGGGGTAAATAAACAGGGCAAAGTACTTGCCCCCAAAGAGGTTGCAATGCAAATGGAAAGAACTGGGCTCAGAAAGCTGAACAAAAGCAAGGACTGCATAATAATGTGCTGCTGGGATGGGGGATGGGAACCCGGGAACCCCCACCCCACCCCCTTTTCCTAGGAAAGTGGTTTTCAGGAGGTGAGAGTTTAGGCCAGCCCTGAAAGAGCTTGATTGTAACGGTCTAGAAGAGTTGCTACCGGAGGAGTTTCTACTTAGGAAATAAACATCATTTGCCCTGGATTCGAAGGCCGGAAGCACCGAAAGCCTAGCAGACCGTATCGTCCTAGACGATAAAAGGACCGACCTATTAGTCTAAAGGCCAATTCGGGGACTGATTTTAAGGACATAATTGGTAAGTGTGGGGGAATCCGCTGATGAGGGTGGGAAGGAGGCATCTTTGCAAATACGATAATGAAAAGCTTAGATCTGATGAGAGTGGTTAAAAGCAAAAGAGAAATTAAGAGATGATCCTGAAAACGTGCAAACAGGAGTGCACTAGAGAGGTCCTGAGCTCAGGAAGCAAGCGCGAGCCTGCTGCAATCGGTGGGAGGAGCAGAAACAGACGGTAGCTGAGGGAATTTGTAACAATAAATATAAAAGTGATACAAACATTCTCTGTAATTAGCACTTCTAACGCCTTTCTCTGGCTTCCCTTCTCACTTGGCAGCATGCAAACGTGTACTCAGATATTTGATTAAGAGCATCCTACTCCAGACCCTCACACCTCTGCCTAACAGAGCTTGCAGTTGCTTTGTGTTTCACTTTCTTCCTCATTTATTCACACGGTTTTGGTTCGCAACAGGCTATGTGGGACTTTTTTCCTTTTTTGGAAGCCATTATGATCTCAGAAAACTCTTGTTTCTAAACTCTCCTGTGAGTCCATTTGACCTTGTTTTCTGACTGGAATTCTGTATTGCTGTATTGCTTCGTTCTATTTCACTTTGCCTTTGAGACAGATTTTGTTGTGTTCAGCAGTACTGGAGATCAAACCCAGGGCTCTCCCTCAGAGCTCTAGTTCCCCCAAGATGGGTATCAGTGACACGTTGGATGAAGACACTTGCCCCACCAAGCGTGTTGACCTGAATTCCATCCGTGGTACCCACATAGTGGGAGAGTGTGAGGGCGCAGAGAAAATGCCTGACAGAGATAATAAACCCATACTGCAGCACTGGGGTGCCCCCTCCCAGACTCACACAAAATAAATATTACCATTGTGTGTGAGGGAAAATGCTGTGTGTGTGTGGGGGGGGGGGGGGATTGAATTACTGTTTTGCTTTGCAGATTTATTCCTTGAAGTCTTTCATTTTTATTTACATAGCTATATTTCCCGTGTTTGTAATTATCATGTATACAAATAGGAATCATATGAATTTCTGTCGTTATTTTGTTACCAACATAAGAACTCCCAAGGGGTTAGTAAGTTAACATTTCTGCTAGATGTTAATTTGCCATTTCCCTTTGGTTAGACATTTTATCCATTCAAATATTTGTGTGTTCATTTCCCCAACCCCCCACCCCCCACTAGTGAAACTCCCTAGAGTATACTTGTTGGTTTAAAAAACGAACAATTTTAGTTTGACCTTAGTGGTGCCAGATTTAGCATCCCACTGATATTAACTTCATAAGTTTATCTGGCTGCTTTGGAAAGGGTGTCTTCGTTTTTAGTGTTCTACGGATTAGCTGGGACAGAAATGGCTTTAGGAGCTCAGCAAACATTGGTTTTCTGGTTTTTATTTTGTTTTAAAGTGCTTTACTATTATTTTAGGTGTAAGGATGTTTTGCTTGAACGTATGTATGTGCGCCTGTTCCCAAGGTAAAGCGTTCCAAGGGCGTCAGATCCCCTGGAACTCAAATTAAAAGAGCGTTGTAAGTATGCAGCCTTGTGGGTGCTGGGAATCGAACCTGGGTTCTCTAGAAGAGCAACCTATGTTCTTTACCAGTTATAGCTCCAGATGATTGACAAGATTATTATTATTATTTTGTACCCATAGGCCCGACTTTCTAATGCAGATTCCTCTCATCTCTTTTCTCCTTTTCTTTCACACATAAACTTCACGGTCTTACACTGATCATTTTGAGGTACCTTGTGCCAAACGGAGGAATATTTTCGTGTTAAATCATTCCCCGTTGCAGCTATGCCTGTGAGGGAAGCTTCTACAGTTGAGAATTTGAGCAGATTTTTTTTAACATAAAAAATTGGCCCGGTCGTTGCCTGACGATGATTCGAAGATGTGTGAGTAGCGGGGAATCTGGGAGCTCTGCGTGAATACACACCCGTGGAATATTTAGCATCTCGCTAGCCTGTGGTTAATAGTGGCCTTATTCTTCCCGGCCTCGAAGGCTGCGGCAAGTGGAAAGCCCGCCCTGAGAGGAAGTTTTTGTGGTCCAAGCAGAGCCGTGTGCCCGAGCGGGACGCCGGATGGCCCGCGCTCGCTCCTTCATCCCAGCTCCGCTCACGCTGGACAACCAAGGGGCGTGGCCTCTCGCGCGGGCGTGGCTAGGGCGTGGTCTGGCTTCTCCGCTGACGTAGCTCGGGACCCTGGCGCCCAGATGCGGCCGAACTAGGGGGCCCGGGGCGCGCTGTGAGCGCTAAGATGGCTGCTCGGGCTCGTGCCGGTGAGTGGAGAGGGGCGCGCGGCTGCGGCGGTTGACTGAGCGAGGCTCCCCTGTAGGAGCGGACGTCCGACGGGAGCCGGGGGGCGGGAGGCACCTGACGGAGTTTTCCCGCCCGCAGGCAGCCGGGGGGTCCTGCGAGAGGAGAGGGGGCTGTGGACGGACGGAGGGAGCGAGCCAAGGGGCGCGCGGTGGAGAGGCGCCGGCGAACTTGGAATTGGCGCCTCTGGAAAGTCTCGGTGCGTCTTGCGGTCCTGCAGCCCGGAGTCCGCTGGCCACCTCCCGGGTCCCGGAGATGCTTCAGGTGGACCGGAGTGCGGCCGGAGGAGGGCGCGGGGCGGATGCGGGCGGGGCGCTGAGGATGCGAGCGCCGGGGACATCCCAGAACATCCCGCCGCTGGCTCTCTGATCGCCGGGAGGTGGCACTTGCCTTCCCTACGGCGGTCGGGTCGCAGTGCTGCCCGGCACCTGCTGCCACCCGCCGATCCCGGTTGTATTGTATTGTTGTATTGAGTTTGGAAAACCAGCTTTCTAAAATCATCCGCGCTGTCTTTGAGAAGGAACGTTGTGGGGGTGATTGGAAAGAGTAGGTCACTGTGAAGAGGTTTCGGAAACGGCTGCTCAAAGTTAGGACTCGTCTCTCCGTCGCCTTAAGAAAAAAGCGAAAGATAGTTATTGTTTCAAGTGGAATATTAAGCTGTTGTAAATTCTACCGGTAGCTGGATAATTTCCTTCAGGATAACATTAGTAACTTGGAAAGTTCACTTCCTCGTTTCTCCACCCTTTTAAACCTTAATTTATAACACTTAGCAAACCACGGAGCTGTGAAATTAGCATGGAAATACGATCTTCCATACGCTTGATTTCTTTTTTCTAGAATCTGTTGGGAGGTGCTTGTGGGACCAGAGTAGGGATGGATAACGCTTTGAGCCGACAATTTCAGTGGAAGATTTCTTGAAAACCAGTGTTTGGTGTAAACAAAAGAAAAATAGACTGTGTGTTTGTAATTCATGTCCAAACAGGAGTTAACTTCATCTTTGATTTCATAATCTCAATGAGATTCCATACCTATTTGCCCTAAAAGAGATGAAACTGGATTTTTTGGAATGCATAATGTTTTGTCTTTAATTTATCATCTCGGATAATTTGAAAGAGATTTTAAACATTTGGTACATTTGGGGTTTCTATTCCTGATTCAGATTCCCGTAAATTGTTTTGTTGTTGGTGGTGGTTTTTTGTTTTTTTTCGAGACAATGTTTCTCTGTGTAGTCCTGGCTGTCCTAGAACTCTGTGGACCAGGCTAGCCTCGAACTCAGAAATCCGCCTGCCTCTGCCTCCTAAATGCTGGGATTAAAGACATGCGCCACCATGCCCGGAGTTTTGCTTGTTATTTTGATGTAGTAGCCTTGGTTGGCCTGGAACTCAGAGATTTCTTGGCACTCCCAGCCGTGTGTGTGTGTGTGTGTGTGTGTGTGTGTGTGTGTGTGTGTGTGTGAGTGATATATGCATATACATACATATACAGTGTGTTAGATTTTTCAGTCTAGTGCTTATTACTATCCCAAACTAAATTTGAGATATTCTGATATTGAACAAATAGTTCAGTGGGTACAGTACAGAAAGTTGGAATGTTTTGGTTACTTTGTGTATGACTCCTGATTTTTTTCTTTCTTTCTTTTATTATAAACCCCTTCCCCCGCCCCTCCGTTTTTGTGAAAGGGTTTCTCTGCGTAGCCCTAGCTATCTTGAATCTCCACCAGGCTGGTCTCAAACTCAGAGATCCACCTACTTCTGCCTCCTTAGTGCTGGGAGTAAAGGCAAGGTGGACACAGTCTTGGTTTCTTTAAAAAAAAAATCTAGTCTGTTTGCTTTTTTGCTATTGTTTGGTTGTTTGGCTTTTTTTCTAAATAAAAAAGTTTAGAGAGGGCTGGTGAGATGGCTCAGCGGGTAAGAGCACTAACTGTTCTTCTGAAGGTGCTGAGTTCAAATCCCAGCAACCACATGGTGGCTCACAACCACCCATAATGAGATCTGATGCCCTCTTCTGGTGTGTCTGAAGACAGCAATAGTGTACTTTTAAAAAAAACATTTAAAGAGATCATGAATCAGCATTAACATACAATAATATACAATAATCCATGTTTTAGAGAATCTCTTAAATCAAGGGCGGGGATCTAGTGTGGCTTTTCTGGGCATGCTTGTAATTCTAGCATCAGCATAATGAGGCAGGCACATCATGACTTTAAAAGTCACCTGAGCCACCAGTGAAATTCTGTCTTGAAAAAAAAATTGTATCTGAGCTACAGGTGAAATTCTGTCTTTAAAAAAAAAAAATTAGGGGTCTGGGGAGATGGCTCAGCAGTTAAAAGTACTATCTGCTCTTCCAGAGATCCTGAGTTCAATTCCCAGCAACCACATGGTGGCTCACAGCCATCTGTAATGGGATCTGATGCCTACTTCTGGGGTGTCTGAAGACAGCTACAGTGTACTTACATATAAATAAAATAAATCTTAAAAAAAAATTGTAGGCTCCTGAAGGAACATACCTTTAGTCCCAGCACTTGAGAGTCAGAGGCAATTGGTTCTCTATGGATTTGAGGCCAGCCTGGTCTACATAGTGAATTCCAGGACAGCCAGGGCTACGGAGGAACCTTGTCTCAAAAAAGAAAACAAACCAGGGAGGATCTAAATATCCACACGTAAAACTGCCTCTTCCCCTTGATAGGCTTTTCTTTTTTACCTGAAAGTCAGTTCTGTATACGCTAACAGATTTTTCCTCCACACACTTCAGTCTCACAGAATATGATGGTGTTTTGATTATACATGATACTTGTTGATTGGGTCATTTGAGGGCAGAATCAATCTAACTATCATCTATCCATCCATCCATCCATCCATCCATCCATCCATCCATTTTGTACTTCTATCACAGTCCAGGTTACCTACTAACTTGGGGGGGGGGAGCCCCTATTTCCAATTGCTGAACTTAGTTTTTAAGTGACAGAGGCAAGGGGGAGGGCACTCTTTTGCCTTCTTGGTAGCAGAAAAGTGGTTTGAGGTTTCTCTCACGTTCTTAAGTTTAGGCAGAACAAATATGGGTGCCAGATTCTAATGTGTATGTGAGGAAGATGGGAGAAGATGCTACTGTATGGGCTCAGACTAATCAAGATAGGAAATGAATCACGTGTCCAATTTGTTCTGAGTGATAAGGATCAGTCTTGCCATGAAGCCAAACTAAATTAGTGACTAATAAACCAGAAAATAGGACGATTGTATAAAAATACTGGCTTAAACAGCCATTTAAAAGCGCAACACTTGACAGCACTTTCACTATAAAAATGTAAGAATTCATTCTTTTTTTTTGGTTTTTCGAGACAGGGTTTCTCTGTGTAGTCGTGGCTGTCCTGGAACTCACTCTGTAGCCCAGGCTGGCCTCGAACTCAGAAATCCGCCTGCCTCTGCCTCCCGAGTGCTGGGATTAAAGGCGTGCGCCACCACGCCCGGCAAGAATTCATTCTTAATGTGATTTTTGTCAATCAAAAGATTGAATTTTTTTGTTGTTATTCTAAGGTTGTATCTGTTAGATCACATCATGAAGGTACTAAAAAGACTAGAATACTGGTGTTTGTAAAAAGGATTTCATCTCAATTCATTAGACCCATGGTTGAATGCCAGGGTTTTTTCTCAACGTTTTCACTATTGTGAATGAAGTTTGCCTTAGGAAGTTGGTGTATAAATGTATTTGTGTGACACTGATAACATTGCCCCAAATTAATTACTTATAAGTGAGAATGGGAGTAAAGGATTCAAGTAACCAAGGAGCAGAATTTGCTTTGCTCAAGCTTTATCTAAAACACAAAACAACAACAACAACAAAAACCCTGCAGCTAGTTATAAGGAAGGCCAGGGAAAGGTTAATTCTTTATTGCTTAATGAGGAGTGTCAGGGTAATTATGGATTCTAGATTTCTATGGGAAGAAAGAATAACCAGGGCCTTTTGGAGGGAAGGGAAGGAGCTACATCATGATTGGCATAGAGAGGTGTCGAAGCACATAATAGGAATAATAGGGGGGGCCAGGGAGCCTCAGGGAGGCTATTGTGTTCATTTCAGTCAATAATTTGTCCCTTCAAAAATATTGAGCCCTCTTCTGTCCACCAAGCACTATGCTTTGACCCCATTCTACAAAGATCTCTTAAGAAGACAGGCTTCTGCAGTAGTTGCATGAAGTAAATAGAAAACAGAAAACTATTTACAAGTAGGTACAGTTTTCCTAACTAACTATAAACTGTGGATGATGTTATTTTCATCCGTATGCAAATGCTATGAGAGAATAAGAATAACTATGACGGTTCATAATTCCTAAAGCCTACCCAGCTGCAGAAATGGCCAATTCCTCCTAGTTTGTATGGGGGGGGTAAGGGGGGGAGGCGCAGCACAAAAATGGGAAGCCTTCCCACTTGTAACCATCTTTAAAAGATCTGTTTAAGTTGTTACTTAGTAAAAAGAATCACAGGCCCGCAGCCCCACAGCACCGCATAGCCAACCAGGATAGGAGTTCAGTGTCATTCACAGGATGGAAGGATAGACTGACCAAGTGGGAGTGGGAAGACTTCTGACCTTCACATGGACTCTGGCGTGTGCCATGTTAAGCATGTTCACATGTGCTGTGATGTGTGTGTTCACACGTGTGCATGTGAACACACACACAAAATTTTTACAATAGTGTAAATTTACTTATATAAAAATACTTTTGTAGTCAGGTGGTGGTGGCGCAGGCCTTTATTCCCAGCACTCAGGAGGCAGAGGCAGACAGATCTCTTGAGGTCGAGGCCAGCCAGGGATACACAGGGAACTGTCTTACAAGCTCCCCCCTGCACCCTCCAAAAAAAAAACCCGAATGAAAATTAAAATTATCTTTATCAAAGAGAGATTCAGCACTTGTCTGCTTTACCATATCTGCCTGAGGGAGGTCTCCACACGTTCCTTTTTCTTGAGTCAGGGTCTCTCAGGCAGCCCAGGCTGTTTTTTTTTTTTTTTTTTTTTTTAAAGATTTATTTATTGATTATATGTAAGTACACTGTAGCTGTCTTCAGACACACCAGAAGAGGGAGTCAGATCTCGTTACGGATGGTTGTGAGCCACCATGTGGTTGCTGGGATTTGATCTCTGGACCTTTGGAAGAGCAGTCGGGTGCTCTTACCCACTGAGCCATCTCACCAGCCCCCAGGCTGTTTTCTGATTTCTGCCTCAGTGGGTGCTGGGAAGACGTAGGTTTGGATCACTATGCTCTATGCCTGACTTCCAGGATTACCAGAACAGAATTTTAATCTGTTAAATGTACAGTACCTGAAGGTTTTTCAGTGGTTGTATGGTTTTCTTATTCTAGTAGTGGGATTTGAAGCCAGAGTCTTCTGTGTCCTAGGCAAGCACTTTACTTCTATGGTATATCCCTTTGTGTCGTCGTCTTCTTCGTCTTCTTCTTCTTGTTAAAGAAGTGTATGTTCATATAAAGCTTGTGTGCCTGCTTCTTTTAAGACACTAGTTCACATTCCGGTTATAAAGACTTACAGACGGTTTATCTATAAAACATTTTAGCAAAAGATATATGGGGAATATCTAGATCTATGAGAGTAGAAAAGTAAACGCTGTGTTGTAATTTGAATAATATATCTTGTAAAGGACTTTTAAATGTATTTTTTTGGCCTTCCAAGACTTTAATTTTTGTAATTATAAAAATGGTGCCTATAACATAATTATATAAAACATAAGTTCTATGTAGTTATTTGAGCTAAGGAGGAATTAATGCAGTGTAATTTAGGGACTATTGACATTTTAATTCCGATAGGTTAATTCTTTTTAGAAATATACACTAGCCGTTTCCCTCATTCTGCTACTTTATTGACTTGTAATTTAGTTGCCTATTTTGTGTTCTGGCTTTCCTGACTTTCATTTGGGCCAATAGTTGCACTGATTAGAAGATTCAGGTTGTATTATTCATAGTATTGACCTTTATTTATTCTCTGCCCTGGTAGACGCTTCCCAAGTTTGTGATCACACCCAAGTGTCATAAAAAAAAATTAATATAAGGAGTGGTCAGCTAAAAAGGTCCTGTTGAAGATAACTAGAATAGTAACATTGTTTTTAGACTGATTGATTTTATTTTTGTGAATGAGTGGATTGCCTGCACGTATGCATGCGACATGTGTATGCCTGCTGCCCTTGGACGTCAGAGTGACGGTATTCCCTGTGACTACAGTTGTGAATGGTGATGAGGGCCATGTGGGGTGTAGGCAATTTTACCTGGTCCTCTGCAAAAGTAATTAAGGGCGCTCTTAACCCCAGCCCCCAGAAAACTAGAATTTAAAATGAAATCGAGTTCTTATTTTGTTTAAAGGATGCATTTTTATTTGTGTGTTGCCTGTCTGTATCTGGTACCCACAGAGGCCAGAAGAGAACATTGGATCCTGGGGACCTGGGGTTACAGCTGGTTCTGAGTTGTGGATTTGCTGGAAACCAAACCTGGGTCTTATACAAAGAGCAGGAAGTGCTCTTAACTTGCTGAGTCATCATTCTAGCCCCAGTGAAATATTAGGGTTTGTGGTGTTGTTTATTTTTTGAGACATGGTTTCTCTGTGTATCCCTAGCTGTCCTGGAACTCACTCTGTAGTCCAGACTGGCCTCGAACTCAGAGATCAGCCTACCTCTGCCTCCCAAGCGCTGGGATTAAAGAAAGGTGTGTGCCACCACCACTACTTGTAATTAAAATTTTTAATTACATGTCTGTATATGTGCATGTGAGAGCAAATGCACATGGAAACCAGAAGCATTGGATTCTCAGGAACTGGAGCTACAGGCAGTTGTGAGCCACCAGACGTGGGTGCTGAGGACTAAACCCAGGTCCTCTGGAATAGCTGCAGTTGTCCTAACTGCTGAGCCATCTCCCCAGACCCCTGAAATACTAATTTTTGGAGTAAGAAAATGTAGCGACTGTAGTGGTTAGTCTTACTGGTATTAACTTGTCCTAACGCTCTAAACGTTTTTTTTTTGTTTTCTGTTTTTCAAGACAGGGTTTCTCTGTATAGCCATGGCTGTCCTGGAACTCACTTTGTAGACCAGGCTGGCCTCGAACTCAGAAATCAGTCTGCCTCTGCCTTCCGAGTGCTGGGATCAAAGGCGTGTGCCACCACGCCCGGCCTTATTTTTTTTTTAAACAATGGGCCTAGGGATGTAGTCCAGCTGTTAGAATGCTTGCCTTTTGCCCACAAAGCCCCACGGTCATCCGCAGCACATCAAAAACCTGGTGTGGTGCACACACCTGTAAGCCCAGCGCTCAGAAGGTGGAGGCAGGAGAATCGGAAACTGAAGGTCACTTGGGGAGGATAGTGAAACTGGGCTCACCCTGGGAGGCACGAAGCCCCGCCTCTAAACAGTTTGTTGTTGTTTTCCACAATGAGCTCATAGTTGTGGCCCTGGGATGCACCTGCAACCCCGTCTCTTAGAAGGCCGTGGAGTCCGAAGAATTGAGAGTTCAAGGCCAACCTGAGCTTAATAATGAGGTCCTGTCTCAGAAAATCAAAAGACAAGAGAATTCTAAAGCTGAAGTAAATTTTCTTGATTATCGAACTCTCTCTCTCTGTCCTTCAAGGATTTAAATGAATAGTTATCTAATTCTGGTTCTGATTTGATTTCCCAGAGAGCTAATTTGTAGCTGTTTTCTCTGCATTTTAAATTTACATTTCTTTAGTGTGTAGACATGGGTGTGCTCTGGTTCTCATGGAGAGATCAAGAGGCCAGTGTGTGAGAGTGGAGTCTGTCCTTCCACCGTGTGGGTCCCTCCAGATGGAACTTCTTCAGACTTGGCGGCAAGCACCTTTACCCACTGAGCCACCTTGCCAGCCCTTCACTACATTTAATGTTTAAAATGTTATGACTTGTATGCTTTGCCTGCATGTATAAGTGTGTACCATGTGCGTGCCTGGTGCCCTTGGAGACCAGAAGAGGGCGTTGGATCCCCGGATCCAGGTAACTGTGAGACACTGTGTTGGTGTAGGGAATCCAACTCGGGTCTTCTGGAAGAGCAGCCAGTGTGCATGTCCGCATTTTTTTTTTTTTTTTACAGTTACATTTTTTTGTTTGTATCTGCTTCCGTGTGCGTGTGGAGGTCAGGGACAACTCCCAGGAGTGGGTAGCAGGCTTTTGTCTCCTGTAAGTGGGTAGCTCTGTCTCTGCTCCCTTCTTCAAACCTGCTCCACTGTGGCAGCCGCACTTTCCGAATTCTCCAGCCTCTTTGCCATCAGTTTGCTCTGTCACCTACAGAACTGATTCTCCTCCATTCTCCCCCACAGAATTCTTTGCTGACTTTATATTGCCCATAGACAAGTTGAGGAGTGATGCAGACCGAAAATCCTCCAAGACCCAGGTAACGGGTGGTGTGTGTGTGTGTGTGTGTGTTTATACATCTCTGCTGATTCAACCCGGAAAGGAGAAGGGGCAGAATAAAGATCTGGTGTCGGGTCTACGCTCTGGTTATTTGAGTCTAGAGGCAAAATACTGCTGTGTGAAGTAAACTTTGAATTTTTAAAAAAGATTTAATTTTATATGTATGATACTTATGTGTTATGTGTATGGGTAAATGTCTGTGCACCATTTGTGTGCAGTGTCCGTGGAGACCAGAAGTGGGTGTTGAATCCCCTGGAACTCAAGTGACAGGTTGTCAGCTGCCATGTCAGTGCTGGGAACTGAACCCACGTCTTGTAGAAGAGGAGCCAGTGCTCTTAACAGTTGTGCCACCCGCTCAGCCCCTGTGTGTGAAGTGAACTTTTGATAGCAATGAGTGTAGAAATAGGGAAGCCATTTAGAAGCCTCATTGTAATGATCCAGGTGAGATGTCACCGTGGTTTGGATCAATGCTGGTGGGAGAACAACAGGCAATGGGTAGCTGGACTCTAGAGGTATTAGGGAAATAAAGCCAACCGTTTCCTCTGAGCGATCCCTCTCTGATCTGGAGCGACCCCAAGGGCTGGAGAGATGGCTGAGGGAAGAGCAGAAGCTTGCAGAGAGAGGGTCTGGCTTCTGTTCATGGTGTCCACGTGAATGACAGCTTACAGCTCTAGTTCCAGGGGAATCTAATACCCTCTTTGACCTCCAAGGGCACCAGGCATGCCCATGGTACATCTCCATGTGTCCAGGCAAAGCACCCATATACACCGAATGGAGATCAAGTGATCTTTAGAGTTTCCCATCAGCCGGGCGTGGTGGCGTACACCTTTAATCCCAGCACTCGGGAGGCAGAGGCAGGCGGATTTCTGAGTTCGAGGCCAGCCTGGTCCACAAAGTGAGTTCCAGGACAGCCATATAGAGAAACCCTGTCTCAAAAAAAAAACAAAAAACAAAAACAAAAAAATAAGAGTTTCCCATCAACACATAAAAAGATGTAGGGCATTGGCATATATTGATAATCAGTGTCTTACTAGCAACTGTATATAATAGGCTATACCTATTTATAAGCCTATGTTAAAAATATATGTACATATACATATATTTATACATACATATATGTGTGTGTATATATATGTGAGCATATATATGCCTATATATAAGCCTATGTCGTTACAGGCCTCTGAATACTCCCAGTGTTACTCTAGTTTGTTTAAACCGCTCATACTGCTAGCATACACACGTATAAATGTGTGTGTGTGAGTGTGTGATATGCTTTTGGAAACAGCTATAAGTGTTGGATACATATTATTCTAATGGACTCGAAACTGGTCACTAATTTTTCACTAGATGGTGACAGAAAATCAAAAACAAAGGTTTTAAAGTGGACCCAATGGAGACAGTAAAGAGAAGTGTGTGTGTGTATGGAGAGAGAGAGAGAGAGAGATCAAAGCAAGGACAGGGAGAACAGTGAAATAAGATTGAGAGGCAGTAAATTTGTAAGTAATATTATAATTAATACCTTGGGAAATGATAAACCAGGAATCTTCGCTTAGATCTTAGGAAGAACTTGATCTTGTTCGGCTTAGTTTTCAGATGCTCCCGGGGTTGTGAAGAGAGGCCCGTCTGGATTATGTGTCTCCCAGACAGACTAGCTACCTGCTAACAATGGATAGGTGCAAGCACGTTGAGCAGTTGCAGCTTGCTCAAGGCCATTCCATCCTGGACCCTCAGAAATGGTACTGTATGGTCTGCAGCACAACCGAGTCCATTTGGGCTTGCCTCAGCTGTTCCCACGTTGCCTGTGGGAAATACATCCAAGAGCACGCACTGAAGCACTTTCAAGAAAGCAGCCATCCCGTTGCCTTCGAGGTGAACGACATGTACGCTTTTTGTTATCTTTGTAATGATTATGTCCTAAACGATAACGCAGCCGGAGACCTGAAGTCACTACGGAGTACACTAAGTGCAATCAAAAGTAAAAAGGACCCCTGTGTGGTTCAGAGTGACTCGGTTTTACATTCTGTGGATGCACAGGACCATGTTTACTCCTTACTCGACGGCACCCAATCTCTGCCTGGAAACGAGGATCCAATGTGCGCCGCCCTCTGGCACAGGAGACGGGCGCTCATGGGGAAAACCTTTCGAATTTGGTTCGAACAGTCAGCAATTGGAAGGAAAGGGCAAGAGCCAACTCAGGAGAGAATGGTAGCAAAACGAGAGGCGAAGAGAAGGCAGCAGCAGGAGTTGGAGCAGCAGATGAAAGCCGAGCTGGAAAGCACACCTCCGCGGAAGAGTTTACGCTTACAAGGCTCCTCGGAGGAGGCGGCCACAATCGAAATCGTGCCAGTGCAGGCGCCGCCCCCACCTCCCGCATCCCCAGCAAAGGACAAAGCCGCGCTGCCTACTTCGGAAGACAGGACTTTTAAAAAAGTAAGTGACTCCTTAATCAAACGAAGGCCCGTGGTAACTCCTGGTGTAACCGGACTGAGAAATTTAGGAAATACTTGCTATATGAATTCTGTTCTTCAAGTGTTGAGTCATTTACTCATTTTTCGACAGTGTTTTTTAAAGCTTGACCTGAACCAGTGGCTGGCTGTGGCTGCCAGCGATAAGGCCCGATCCTATAAGCACTCAGCCGTCACGGAGGCGGCGGCACAGCAAATGAACGAAGGGCAAGAGAAAGAGAAAGGCTTCGCATGCTCCAGACATTCGGGTTTATCCTCAGGCCTGAGCGGAGGGGCCTCAAAAGGTCGGAACATGGAGCTTATTCAGCCAAGGGAGCCCAGTTCCCCGTACAGTTCTCTCTGCCATGAATTGCATATCCTGTTCCAAGTCATGTGGTCTGGAGAGTGGGCCTTGGTCTCGCCGTTTGCCATGCTTCACTCCGTGTGGAAGCTGATCCCTGCTTTCCGCGGTTACGCCCAGCAGGATGCTCAGGAATTTCTTTGTGAACTTCTGGATAAGATACAACGTGAACTAGAGACAACCGGAACCAAGTTACCAGCCCTCATCCCCACTTCCCAAAGGAGGCTTATAGAGCAAGTTCTGAATGTGGTGAATAACATTTTTCACGGACAACTTCTTAGTCAGGTATGGATGTCTTGCCACATTTTATCATCTTCGGCAATTCCTACAGGGCGGCCTACAACGCGGTATTCTGTATGGATCGAGCGTGGGAAAGTTGGTGGCATTTTTAGGTCAGAATAGATTTCTTTCTTTCACGAGTGTGTGAAGAAGTCTCGGATCTCTGAATCATTGGAAATAGCTGTGTATTTGTGGAAGCAGAGACTTTATGGGGGGAGAGAGTAAGGAGAACTGCATCTTCTAGGTTAGAGTACAGCCATTCTCTGAGGGTAGTCATAATGTCACTGTGTCCTGCATAAAGAGTATCCTTAAATTATTCAAATGCTGATTTCTGTGCCCCCATATCTGGTTGAAATCCTTATTTTAAGAATCTCAGTGTTGTGTAAGCATTGCTCCCCAATTATTCCTTGATTGGTCAATAAAGCTCGCTGATCAATGACTGAAAAGGGGAGACAGGAGGGCTGGGGAGAGAGTGAGAGAGGAGGTAGGGATTTGCTGGGTGGGGGCAGTTTGCTGGGGGGGGGGGGTACCATGACCTGGAGCAGAGGGAGCCTTTAGTTGGGAAGTAGCCAGATTAGTTTAGAGGATTAAGAGAGAGTTAATACTGCCCTATTGCTGTGCCCTTAAAGCTGTTAAATAAGTATAATAGTCCAGTTTCAATTATTTGGGAGATAGCTAGGTTAAGAGAAAAACTCCATACTCTCATTTAAAATAACACGTGTGTGTGTGTGTGTGTGTGTGTGTGTGTGTGTGTGTTACCTGGAGGACATTGTTGCTATACTGAGAGAATTGTTACGGTACATGAGCAGTTTATTAAAAATCTTGAACAAGTAGGGTAAAGAAATGTGTTTTTTTGTTTTGTTTTGTTTTTAGATTAACCATCCTAAATGGTTTTCCTTTGTTTCGGTCACTTCTGTAAGTTTTCCTAGTTGTGGAAGAACAGGCTGCAAGCCAGATTCCATCTACACAGTGGTCCTCTGACCAGTGGACTTGGTAAACTGCCTACCGTCGAAAGCCCATTTTCCCTTAACACACAGCTTTCCTTTGTATTTTAGCTGCGGCAGAAGGGCTTACTTCGTACCATTAATTTTGCTACTGTTATGAGTCTTAGTGTAAATATCTGTGTTTTCCCGTGGTCTTAGGGGACCCCGTGAAAGAAGAGCTGTTCGACCCTCAAAGGGCCTTGACCCAAACGTTGAGCTCCACTGGGCTAGAGAGATGGTTAAGTGGTTACTGCTCTTGCAGAGGACTGGAGTTTGGGTCCCAGCACCCACACCGGTGGCTCACTACTGCCTCTACTCCAGCCACAGGGGTATCTGACACCACTGCCCTTTACAGGCGCTTGCACTTAACATGCTCCATCCACCACACAAATGCACACACTTAAAAAAAAAATAAATCTTTAAAAAAATGTTTTTAATCCTTCTTTTCCAAACATTTCTGTACCTGTTTTATTTCTACCATAATGTATTTAATCATATCTCTGTTGTAGATTTGGGACTATTTCCAGTGTTGCGTTATATCATGATAAATTAGTAGTTTTCCCTGTGACACAGTCTTAGAAATCCTTTATCCAAATGGAGTAGCTTGGGAGCTGGGCAGGTGGCTCAGTGGTTCAGAGCAGCTACTGTTCTTGCAGAGGACCCAGGTTCAGTTCCTAGCACCGTGGCAGGCTGCTCACAATGTCTGTAACTCGTGCTCCCGGAGGCGCCCGTGCCTTTGGCCTCCAAGAGCGCGCCATCCCCACACACGCACACGCCCACACAGAAGTACATAGACTTTTCTAAAAAACAGAGTAGTTTGGGTAATGATAACTTAATATTCAAAAAAGTTATTTTCTCATTTTAGATTTTTATAGTGTGAGAATGGCTGTCATTTTTTTTTCACTTTATAAATAAATGAATCTTGAAATGAGTAAAAAAAAATTTATTTTATGTATATAAGTGTACTGTTTATTTTATGTATATAAGTGTACTGTAGCTGTCTTCAGACACACCAGAAGAGGGCATCAAATCTCATTACAGATGGTTGTGAGCCACCATGTGGTTGCTGGGAATTGAACCCAAGACCTCTGGAAGAGCAGTCAATGCTCTTAACCCCTGAGCCATCTCTCCAGCCCTGAAATGAATACAATTTGTTCTATAAACATTTTGCTTCTCCTTGGGGCCTTGCATCCTCCCGTTGAGCCATTACACCTCATCTCTCTTTCCTAGAGTCTTTCTCCCTACAAGTCATGTGATAGGCTTCTGGGGCACTCCAGGAAACTTCTCAAAGCCCGACTTCCATGTTGAATTCCTAGACTTATCTCTAGCGGGGTTCTTCCTGTTGGCTTGTTACACCAAAGTCTGCATTGACTTTGCCTTGTTTTGTTCCCTGTATGCCTGCACACCAGAAGACGGCATCAAATCCTATTCTAGACGATTGTGAGCCACCATGTAGGTGCTGGGAATTGAACTCAGGACCTCTGGAAGAACAGAGCAGCTGGCTGGCACTCGAGAGCCAGGTCACCTCTCTAGCTCTGTTTTGCATGTTGTGTTTAGATTCAGCTTATAATGTCTCCAACTGGTTCTGGGCTGGGTTGGTGGCATTAAATAACCCAATCACTAAATTGTTTCTAGTTATTAGAACTCCTTTGTTTTGTGGTGTGTGCACTCATGTGGGTTTGGGTGTTAGAGGACATCTCTAGAACTGGGTTCTCTCTCTCTCTCTCCCTTTTGGGGCCAAGGAATCCTCCTCAGTTGGACCATCATGAGGCTTAGCAGCCAGTGCCTTCCTCTGGAGTCATCTCACCAGCCCCGCCTAGTAGCTTCTTAAAAAAGTTCCACTCGACTGTCCTGACAGATTGTAAAACCCGCTTGTCAGCGTGCTAATAGTTCATTTCACAGAAAACAAGACGCTCCTTGGGCCGCCGTGAGCTCCAGCGAAGGGGAATGCTTTGGCAGAAAGATTGTAACGCGGAGTAACACGTTCCCTTGCAGGTTACATGTCTTGCTTGTGACAACAAATCAGACACCATAGAATCCTTCTGGGACTTGTCCCTGGAGTTTCCAGAGAGATACCAGTGCAGTGGGAAAGATGCTGCCTCCCAGCCGTGCCTGGTGACTGAGATGTTGGACAAATTTACAGAAACAGAAGCTTTAGAAGGGAAAATCTACGCGTGTGACCACTGTAACTGTGAGTGTGGTCCAGCTCTCTGTGCTTTTGTAAGATTAATATTAGGTGGAGACCAGGGAACCTGGAAGAAAGTGTGTGCGTGCTTCAGTAGTAGCTATGAAAATGACTTTTTCTCTCTCTCTCTTTTTTTTTTTTAGTTCTGCAAAAGAAATCAGACATTTCTACTTGATAATCATCATTGGTGATATTAAATTTCTTCTTGTAGTGCTGGAGAGATGGCTCAGTAGTTAGGGGCACTGGCAGTTCTGATAGAGAGCCAGGGTTCCATTCCCAGCACCCACGTGGCAGCTCAAATCTGTCTTTAACTCGAGTCTCAAGGAGTCTGATGGCTTCTTGCCATCTTAGGCGCGCACATGTGTGGTATACAGACATACAGGAAGGCAAAACATTTACTGTATACTTCTAAGTGATTGACTGAGTGATTGATTTAGGTTTTCCCAGACAGGGTTTCTCTTTGTAACTATCATGTAACTAACTCTATAGACCATGCTGGCCTCAAACTCAGAGAGATCTGCCTGCCTCTGCCTCCCGAGTGCTGGGATTAAAGGCGAATGCCTGGCTCAATAATAATTTATTTGAAAATTTTCCATGTCTCAGAAAAAAAAATGATGCGAGGGCTTGAGATACTCTTTTTTATAAAACAGTGTTATGGCATATTTCCTGCATGCTAGGCAGCTGAAGAGATGTCATATTGATTATTTTCTAGAACCACTTAAAGTCACATTTTGTTCTGAGTGCTGCCTTATTTTCATGTTATTAGGTTATGACGTAGCCTAAGATCTGTCTACAGGACTTGAGAGAGCAATGGGCCTTTGTCAGATTTGTTAGGATGAATTTAAAGTGTCTCAAATATCTTCATCACCAAAATTTTGGGATAATATTATACATGTAGAAAACAGTCTTATAGTGATTTGAATATGCAATGAGGCCAACAAATCCAGGCCTGGAAGAGCTGCTTTAATACAGAAAGGGCAAGATTTGCAGATAGAAGCCAGAGGCCCCGCACACTGGGTAGCCATACACATAGAGTCCAAAAGCAGGAAAAGGGCATTTAGCAGCCTATGGGTTCCTGGAGGAAAAGCTTCTAGCAGCCAGTGGAAGTCACCCCAAGCTGGCATGAGAGGCAGCTGCTAACCAGCAAGCTCTGGGAGTGGATGGTCCAGCAGAGACTACAGAGCACAGTCCCTAGGTGGACACGAGAGAAGCGGGGAGACAAGAACCCCGAGTTCTCCTTGTTAAAAGAGCATGGCATTGGTAGAGTGAGGAGACCTGGGAAGCCTCACCAGGTAAAGCTAAGGATGCAGGATGCTGTGTGCTGTACACACTCACATGCCTGGGGCCAGTTTGGCGAAGGCTAAATGAATTGACCATCGTTTTTTAAGAGTCCAGGAAGTGTGTTATTAAAGTATGCATGGAAGAAACTGTTAACTTTCTCCTGCTTAGCTGGCCTAGGCAAACCTACTCTTAAATATATAGCGGCGTTCTGTCTTATTCTTGCGTGAGTGTTTTGCCTGCATGTATAAAAACACACTGCATGTGTTGTGCCTGCTGAAGCCAGAAGAGGGTGTGGCACTCCCTGGACCTGTAAGTCGCAGACAGTTGTGAGCCTCCATGTGGGTCCTGGGAACTGAATCTGGATATCTGGATTCCCTGCCAGGCAGCACTCGCTCTTAACTGCTGAGCCTCGTGTCCAGCCCCTTGAAGGATTGTTATTAAATCCCATGTCTACCCTGACTCCGCCTCCATTTCTCATTTTACAAAGTGCTCTCCACTTCCCGAGGTCAAAGCCTGGGCTCACCTGCAACATAGTGCTAGACCTGGTGCCAGTGTGGATGAGAACATGAAAGAGTTTACTCCAGCGTTTTTCCTTGTAATCTTTGAAACTGTTTTTATTTCATTTTATTGTATTTTAGCAAAGCGTAGAAAGTTTTCGTCAAAATCAGTTGTATTCACAGAAGCCCAGAAGCAGCTTATGATATGCCATCTACCTCAGGTTCTCAGACTGCACCTCAAACGGTTCAGGTCAGTAGTGTTCCAGCTGTCTACCACTTACAGGGGGGCGGGGGGGTAGCGGTAACTGGGTCACTTCTTCTGGTTAGGATGCTTCAAGACTTAGAGTAGACATACAGTGGATTCCATTTGAACACCGAATACTTGGCTAATGTATGCTATTCTTTTTAAAAAGTGTAGCAGTTATTATCTTTGCTTTGAATGGCAGACATCTATATTCAGTAACTGAGTTGTTTTGATAACTGTTTTTCTGAGCCCGAGCCAGGCTAGCCTAGAACTTGCTGTGTCAGGTACCCTAGCCTGGTGTCAAATTGAGAATCCTCCTGCCTTGGCTTCCTCAGTACCAAGATTCCAGAGCATACCACTTATCCCAGCAGCGACTCTGACCTGCTCCATGTGGATTTAATTATATTTATTGTTTAATATTCAGGTATACTTTTTTAAAGATGTAATTTTGTAATGTGTATATATTTTACCCAGTTGCTTTGTGCTTAGAATATATTGATCAAAGACATAGCAGTTTGGGGACTAGTGAGGAGTTAAAGCTCCTACCACCGAGTTCAGTCCACGCCTTGGCTTCTGACCCTCACTGACGCTGTAGCATGAACATCTTCCAGAATGGGACACACAAGATAAAATGTAACATAAAACCATAAGAAAGCCAGCCGTTGTGCCACACACCTTTAACCCCAGCACTCAGGACTGGGCAGACACAGGTGGATCTCTGAGTTCAAGACAAGACTCGTTTACATAGTGAGTTCCAAGATAGCCAGGGCTACACAGAGAGACGAGCCTCAGAAGCAAACATCCCAAGAGTTCAATCAAAAGCATTTAAGTGCAATTGTCTATTTATTTGTATACATGCATGTGCATTCACCCGCAGGAATACCACAAAGCACATGTAGTGGTCAGAGGACAGCTTCTTGGAGTTGGTTCTCTCATTCTGCCACGGACTGAGGTCAGTCTGTCAGGATTGGTGGCAGCCACCCTTACCTACTTAAGCCATCTTGTTTTGCCAGCTCCTAAAGCAGTTTTCTTATTTACTAATTTCTTGAAACAGGGTCCATGTACCCCCCTGGATACCCTGAACTCTTATGTAGACCAGACTTGAGATCCTCCTGCCTCTGCCTGAGATTAAAGGTACAGACCACCGTGCCAACAAGAGTAATTTCTTAAGTTCAAGCACAGCATTACAGAAGTAAAAATGTCCCTTCCCCAATATGCACTGTTAACCTTGGCCTTTGACTGACTCGTAGCTGTTAGATGCTTTCAGCAGCCACATGAATGCTTTTTGAGAGATACTGGGCTCCTTCTACAAGAATACAGGTATGCATACACAGAAGTTATTTGGTAAAGAACTATGTTAGTGCCGTGGGATTTGAGGAAGGGTGTTAACAAGTGTCAAAAATGACAGAAGAGCTTCAACTATATAGTACAGTGGTGAAATGCCTGCCTACCAAGTCTAATGCTCCCAACTATACATTCATGCATTGTTAAACTAAGAAAGCAGACTTCACTGGGCCTTGTTACCAAAGAAACACACATCCCTCCACAGCCAACTTGGCCCTGAGAACACCTGTTCCATATAAACGCTTCTTTAGATTTTGCTCTCTCCAGAATTGACTATTAAAACAACCTAGACTTAGTATATGGCGAGCTTTCTTCCCTTGATTCTGAAGTGTCGCTTGCTTTTGTTCCTAGATGGTCAGGACGTAATAACCGAGAGAAGATTGGTGTTCATGTTGTCTTTGAGGAAACCTTAAACATGGAGCCTTATTGCTGCGGGGAGACCCTGAACGCTCTCAGACCAGAGTGCTTTATCTATAATTTATCTGCTGTCGTAATTCACCATGGAAAAGGATTTGGCTCAGGACACTATACTGCCTACTGCTACAATTCTGAAGGAGGTAGAGCTGAGAAAACCAAGTTTATCTTGGGTTAGATTTGCAAGCGTCTGCTTAAGACTTTTTTTTTTAAACTTTTATTTTATTTTATTTTATTTAAGATTTATTTATTTATTATATGTAAGTACACTGTAGCTGTCTTCAGACACTCCAGAAGAGGGCGCCAGATCTCGTTACAGATGGTTGTGAGCCACCATGTGGTTGCTGGGAACTGAACTCTGGACCTTCAGAAGAGCAGTCGGGTGCTCTTACCCATTGAGCCATCTCACCAGCCCTGCTTAAGACTTTTAGCAATTTCTAAGTTGGCTACTAAGTCACCTGATCAGCCACCCGCCTTCTTTCTAGAAAAAGGGCCTTCTGCTGGATTTTTGGTGGGTTGAGGGTACAGAAAATACAAGTTTACAATACTAAAATACTAAATACTGTCTTAGGGTTTCTATTCCTGCACAAACATCATGACCAAGAATCAGCCTCTGCCTCCCAAATGTGCCACCAGGCCCCAGCACTGGCCAGATTTTCTTAAAGTCACACTGTGGTCACTGGTTTGTTAGAGAACAGGGTATTTAATGACCCGGAGATGGCAGATACTTGTTCAGATTTAACATACAGAATCACCCTCATTGTGTCCTCCTTGTCCCTTCTACAGTCACCTTTCTGCTTTCCTCAGCAAAAAGCCTTGCTATTCTGAAAAAGACTCTGAAAACCTACCAGGACTGTACTGTGCTTCATAGTAGGTAGCTGGAGCCACAATTCTCTCCCTTTGGGAATGGAGGGTGACAAGTACATGTGTCAGATTCCGTAACTGCAAACTACTAAGAACAGATACGTTTTCCTAGAGGAACACTTCCACTGCAAAGAAACAGCCTGCCGTTGCTTTCCTGCAGGAAACCCTCCATTTGCAGTCAAGGAGGCTTTTGTAGTGGAAACTTGAGATTCTTTTCCAACTCCTGCTCTCTGTGCTTCGCTCTTAGGGTTCTGGGTCCACTGCAACGATTCCAAGCTGAGCATGTGCACGATGGAAGAAGTACGCAAGGCCCAAGCTTATATCTTATTTTATACTCAGCGAGTGACTGAGAATGGACATTCGAAACTCTTGCCTCCCGAGCTCCTGTCCAATAGCCAGCACCCCAGTAAGGAGACTGATGCCTCTTCTAATGAAGTCCTTAGCTGATCCAGACAGTGGGCTCTCGTTATCTGTATATATCCTTTTTAAATGGGCTGACGTACGCTGCTGTGCTTCATTGTTTTTATTCTGGAATTATGATCAGTGCCTGCTATGTTTAGACATTGTGTATTTAACTACGAAGTTTTTCTTTTCTTTTTTTACAGAGACAAACTATAAATATATGTATATCAACTATAGGCCAACTAAACTTTCTTCAAATATTTTGAGTTTTAAACGTTTAGTGTTTAACCTCAGACTCTTATATTCTGATGTCTTAATTGCCTCAGATCATGAATTTGTGCAATCTACTAAAGAAATTCAGGTGGCATCATTATATACATATAAATATATATTTATATAGCTGTAGCTGTTTTCTATACAGATTCTAACTCCACGGGGAAGGAGACGCTCGTCACAGATTGTCTTACTGACTCCAGCTCCTGCCCCCTTGGAGGTAAACAGAGTGGAAGTGAAATACTGAAGTATCACTTAGCTCCAGTTATTCCTGAGGCTTCATGCTTCTACAGGGCTCGGAATAGATTTAATGCAGATACTGGTCTTTCACTACAAAATTTATTGCTTCCATAACTGTCCTTTATTGAGCACAAATTCAAAATGAAAATAGCAGATTTACACATGGTATACTTCAATGAACTTTGGAACTATGGGCAATGAAAAAATAGTTCTAATAAGGCAGTCACAAATTTTTGAATTTAGCAAACCAATAATATATTATGATACACAAATGTAGTTTATCTTGAGAATGAGTTTTTACGTTTAATTTTAGATGTCTTAAGTACTTGAGATTTATTTTTTATTTTTAGTTCAAAGGAGTAAGACAGATGCATAGGGGCAGATGTATGTATATATAAGGCAGAGAGAACACAGCAGTTCGAGCATGGCACCTGGGCTATTACATCTAAGATCTTGTTTTTCTTGAAGTACCCTAAGCCTGACTCTTGCTAGGATTATGTGACCACTGGGAATCTCTCAGGGCCCTGGCCCCTCTTTAAAAACACTAGAAGTGATCTAAACTTGAATTAACTAAAAGCAAGAGAGATTCCTTTCGCTGTGTTCTAAAGATAGCTTTCCAGGTCTTATGATTGGAGCTCTGCTGCTGCCATAGCCATGGCCACCGCCACCCAACCTGCTCAGAAATGGGCCTCCACCAACCTACAGATCCCAAGGAACCTGTCAGGCACTGGGAGAGGGTTTTTTTTTTTCCCCCCCTTCTTCCTAAAGAAAGTGACTTAATTTACAGCTGACATCTAAACCAGGAAGAGTTATCTTTAGCACAGACTTCTGAAAGGAGTGTCACCTGGGGCAGCTGCAACAAAAACATATCAACCGAAGACAGAATCATATGTGCCAAAAATACAGCTGGAGTAATAGTTGGAGTAATATTAGCTCTGGAAATGCTCACTTACCCAAAGCGTCTATAAATTGTTGCATCAGCTGTTAAATATACCTCATTAAAGATTCATGTGACAAAGTTACCGAATTGAGCCTTTAATTTCAAGAACCTTTTTTTTTTGAATCAACACATTGTAGCACCTTTTTTTTTTTACTAGTATTTAAGAGAAACAAAACATTAAACTAGCACACAGCAGGCTGTTGTACTTCCCACTAGATTTTGTTGTGAATCTAAGATTATACTGAAAACAAAAACAAGAACAAAACCCAAGTGATGCAAAGAAACTTCAGTTTCCTATTAAATGCCTCAGATCTGCAAGTGCACACCCGCACTCTTAAGTCGTTCCTACAAAAACCAACAGTTTAGGCTGTAAAATAATTTACTAAAGGCACTATTGTTAACCATCACAGGAAGACACATCACTAAATGTAACAATGACTTAAGAGATACATAACTAGTAAGCAAACAACAAGTGTTGGTTTTGGCTTTGTGTTTTGGCTTTCCTTTATAGGGCCATACTCCTTCCGGCCACTCAGGACACAAGGATGTCTGCTCCTAACAGTACTCTGAGAGAAGTTTGGACCTTACAAAGAGGGAGACTGCAGGAAAGGTCTTAGAAAACCTTCAAGTTTATTTAGGGGTCAGTTTTCAATATCCTGGGCTTAGATGTCAAGCTGCTCAAAAGCCACGACCATGAATGCTGAACCCCAGGAGCCAGCTGGAGAGCCTGTGAGTGTGTGTGTTCAAGTGGAGCCCCTCAGCACCAGGAAGACACAGCTCACACAGTCAAAAGTAGCTTTCCCGGAAAACTTCTCAAGCAGCATGTGGTCCAGGGCCCTAAGTCTACCTTTTCTTCAGAGACAATGTCAAGCAAAATAAAATTTGATTTAGCATTCCAGAAGCAATACAGCATTATTGTGTCAAGGTACACACAAATTAAGGCTTTACCTGGGCAAGTGACAAATTTGGAACTATGATGGAACATTTCTAGCAAATCATACAAAGATTTTAAGCAGCTAAATAATTATTGGGCCCAGTCTAAAGTTGAATGTGTCTTTACGTTCAAATTAACACACAATTTATGAAAGGCCTCGAACCTCATCTCCTTGAGTAACCTGATGCTGGGATCTCTAACTTACTGGAGGCCGTGATGTTCAGTACTTGGCTCAGGAAGGAAAAGCCCAATCCAAAGATAAGGACAAGATTGAAACTTCTTTTGCTTTTGGCTTTAATGTTGATTTGGTTTTCTAATGTGGAACACATATCCTGTAAATATGAACCCTTGAGGGACATTTACTACAGTAAGGTTTTTCCAGTTGGCACAAGGTTTTTCCATGATGCTTAAATCATTTTAAATATGCTTCTAAAAACAAAACAAAAAACCTTCCTCAACTATACTCCTTTCTGCCTGCTTCACACACATGAAGAGCTTGTAGCCACCATGCCTGAAGAGAATCTGCAGTATCCGTCGTATCTACAGTCCATAAAAGAACATCATCCATACTTTTGCCTCGTTCTGCTTAGAATTACAACCATAGACATTAAAATGTATCTCTCAGATCTGAAAATGTCTTTATTTTTTAGAAAATGGATTCCAGGGAGGTTAAAAAGCAATACCAGAGGGCATAGGTGCAGAACTGAATGAAGTCATTCAAAGCATCCAAGTAAGAATATGGCAATATAAATATCCAAAAAGCATCTCTTAGGTCTTCAAAACAAAACGTGTGAGTAATTCCTAACTAGTGAGCAGTACAGCATTTCCTAGACGGAGAAACAGTTAACATTAAAGTCCTGAAAGCCTTTTCCTTGGTTAATTACATGTAGACAGTTTGCCTTTGATCAAACTCCTTTAAACATGGATAACGGTATTACACAGGTCCACTGCTAAAACAGACAACATGTTGCAAATTACTTGTGGTATAATGTGTTCCAACAAAGCTTAGAAAATAAAGACGTTGAGTTGGCTTTGGACTAAGTTTAATAGTCATCTCCTCTGCTGACAACTTCTTTACAGGTTGGACGCAACAGTATAGTGTGTTCAAACTGTGCTGTGTATGACCCTTTAATGTCACACAGTGGTGGGTATGGATCTACAATGCCCAAGTCACACAGATTCTTCAGAGCCATTAAGTATTTACTTTCTCCCAAGCGATCCAGCCACCTTCGGCAGAAGGCAAGGGTACCGAAGTTTTCGTTGATGACATTTAACAAGTGTTTTGTTCTTGGAAGCCTAAGGGGAGAAAAGTGAAGACAATTGGCAAAAGAGTTAACTAACCAATTTACCCATTATAAAAGTCAAATCTAGCCGGGCAGAGGTGGTGCATGCCTTTAATCCCAGCACTTGGGAGGCAGAGGCAGGCAGATTTCTGAGTTCGTGGCCAGCCTGGGCTACACAGAGAAACCCTGTCTCGAGAAAAAACAAAAAAAAAAAAAGTCAAATCTAAGCTGTGTCTGCACCTGGAGTCTGAGTTTAAGAACATTTATTGTCCTTTCACTAATAGTGAGAGAGATGTAATGGTCCAAAGACATGGCTGACTATGATACGTGCTGAAGACCACCTTATAGGTGCTAAGTTCCTAGACCGAGTGTCACAGAAGTCCCTTTTCATACAAGTTCACAGGTGACAACCTGCAAAATCATGAATCCTACCTATAATCTACCTCTGTAATGAGTAAAACACGTCAACTGGGATAGGACCTTTATTAACAACAGGAAAAGCATTATAATCTCAAACCTAGGAATGCCAGGAAATAATTACATCATCGTTAGAAAACTGGATTTGAACACCTATCTCTCCATCATTTTCAAGACAGGGTAAAGTTAACAGGGTAATAATTTTTTTTTTTTTTTTTTTTGCACTACAGAAACCAAATAACTCACTGGTAAGACTGAAGACCCTGACATTTACAAATGCGCCACCTGATAGGCTTGCTATAGTCTTGCCTCAGAAGAAATGCTCACGAGTTATCAAGTCTCACCTTATTGGCACATGCCCCACATCAAAATTTTTCATGTAGTGTGAACATTCCATGTCGTCATGAACCACGCCCTTCCCTGTGCTCCCAAAGGTCTCAATGGCATACACCTCTCCTTCCTTCAAAAACACAAAGGGGAAAATCAACCGAGAACTAACCAACCTCCATGAAATAAAGCAGTAACACGAAAGAAACCTCCTTCCTTCCTTCCCACAGTCCCTCAGTCTGGCGCCTGTCTCCTCGGCACCTCTGACTACTGGACAGCCCTTATCAAAATACAGGTTTCACATAGGAGGAGATTAGTTCATTGCTGTATCCCAATGCTTCCTAAAGACACCAGCACTAAATAAATATTATTATTATTATATTTATATTTATTTTAATAAATATTTATGCTTGGTAAATTGTACACTGACAGCCCCAGATTTTATAAGCGCAGCAAAATATGAATTGTAAGCTTATTTTGTTCAGTATTTATTTAGATCAGAGTTAGTTTAGAACCAAGTGTCATGGCTTTTCACAGAAGTCTAAGAGATGGGCTGGGGCTGAGGCTGACAGCAATAGTGCACCTTCCTAGCATGCACAATGCCCTGTTAGCAAGGGCTACTCACATACCTCCATTCTTGTAGCTTCCCCTCCTTTCACAATGGGCACTGTTTTTCCAGCGTGAATTCTATATGGCCCAATTGAATGTCCATTTAAGTTACGTATGGGTTTCACTGTCATAATAAAGATGTAATTATTGTTCAGAATCTCAGAAGGTACAGACTTTTAAGTGATTATACCAAAAGAAGATACAAAGTCAGAGTGGTGGCACACACTTTTAAATCCCCAGTACTTGGGAGGCAGAGGCAGGTGAATATCTGAGTTCAAAGATAGCCTAGTCTAAACTTAGTGAGTTCTAGGCTAGCCATGGCTACACCGTGAGTCCCTATTCTAGAAAGAAAGGGGGAATAGAGTGGAGGGAGGGGAAAGAGAAAGAAAGAGAAAAAGAAGACAAGGCTCTCCATAGCAAGAGAAAGAAAGAGACAAAGTAAAGAGAAGTTTGCTTCATTAAGTGTGAAATAAGGCTGGCGAGAAGCCAACTGTGGGAGAGCAGCACGCACACAGGTGGCTCACAACCAGCCCTGCTAGCCTCCATGTGCTCCTGTGCTCATCTGTACACACGTACAGCCACACACAGCATCTTACAATTACCCAAGAGAGTGTTGAGGAATGAAAGGAAAA
The DNA here is from genome assembly GCF_978045245.1 of Mus caroli. NCBI lineage: Eukaryota > Metazoa > Chordata > Mammalia > Rodentia > Muridae > Mus > Mus caroli. The sequence goes on from NW_028227264.1 coordinate 93,340,109, forward strand.
ATAAATTATAAGTGATGGATGCAATATAGAAATAAGAACCTTAAGGACAAAAATATGCCTATAAAACAAAAGATAAATATAAGAATAGATATAAAATTAAAGATAATGTAAAGGTTAAGGGCACTGTCAAATGAATCTTAAGCCGGGTGGTGGTGGTGCACACCTTTAATCTCAGCACTTGGGAGGCAGAGAAAGGCGGATTTCTGAGTTCGAGGCCAGCCTGGTCTACAGAGTTCCAGGACAGCGAGGGCTACAGAGAAACCCTGTCTCAATAAAACGAAAAAAAAAAAAAAAAAAGGAATCTTAAGTTCAAATGCTACAAAAAACAAAATCTAAACTCAATCTCCTACAACCAATGAATAAAGTTAGACAATAGAATATTACTCAAAATTTGAAACAGAAAGCAAGAAATAATTTAACAAGTGGAGTAAGCAGTACTGAAGGATTAAGACTTAGAGACACACATACTACAGGCTTCAAGCTTTGTGTGTGTCTCAAACGCAGCACATAACTGCTCCTTAGGAATATGTCATCAGTAAGGACAGAGAAGCAAATGCCAACACTTGAGTGCTCGTGACTCTGGCGCACTAGAGATCGCTGCTGTGACTGGAAGGGAGCAGGAGTTGGGAGGTACAACAGTGGTTCTCACTGACAGAAGCCATCATGGAGCGTAAAAAAGCACCACAATAGCACCAGGGCTGGGAAGCTCCCAAGACCTCTCTCGTTCCACGATATTAAAAGGCTTTAGAAGATCGAGCTCCATAGTATTTGATACTACAGAGTATTAATAAGAAGCCACCTTTCAAGAACAGAATTCCATATCAGGATTTTGAAAAGCAGGCTGGAGAGATGGCTTGGTGGGAAAGAGCACTGACTGCTGTTCCGAAGGTCCCGAGTTCAAATCCCAGCAACCGCATAGTGGCTCACAACCATCCATAATGAGATCTGACGCCCTCTTCTGGTATGTCTGAAGACAGCTACAGTGTACTTAGATATAATAATAAATCTTTAAAAAAAGATTTTGAAAAGCCAAAAAATTAACAATGAAATAATGACATTACGAGTTTAGTGGAATAACCTAAGAAAAAAATTAAATTTTAAAAATAAAACTACTTATAATCAGCTAAACGCATTTTAAAGTTTATACAGCATTACTCTAAGTCTTAGCCAAGTATCCCCAAAGCCAACTGAAAACTGTTTTTGCCTCTGTCTAGGTAGGTGGGTTAGGTGGTAGATGGAGTGCAAGCCCCAGGCTTGACCTCAGTACCACACGCAGCAGGCTAGGGGCAAACACGCAAGCACTCAGGAGGTGGAGGCAGGCGCGTCAACTGAAGTCACCCTCAGCATTAGGTTTCAAGGCCACCGTGGGAAAGTGAGACCCAGTCTCTCAAACATGAAAGGTTCTTTGTAGCCATTTTATTTCCTTGGACTTGAGAAGGTTCAGTTGACTTCTCCGTCCTGCTATGCATACACTATCCTTTTCAGTTTACCCTCAGTCTTCCCCCGACTTCACCATGTTTAGAACAGCATTAGAGAAAGGAGGACTGTGGCCAGCAGACGGTCAGAAAGACCTGGGACTGAGGACTACACCGGCAGCATGAATGCCGAGCACCGGAAGGCACAAGTGACCCTAGGGAAACCCTAAAGCAGCAGCTCAAAGAGACTAAAGGGCAGACTAGGAAATTACTGGCCTCCAGATTCTCAACTTGATTCAAAAGAAACAAGTAGGAGAATCACCAATAAATGAGACTCTGGCCTCTCTCTCATCCTTAATGTCCCACAGAGCTCAGTTCAACTTTAGATGCCACAGGATACATTTCCCAGATGTCTTCTTAGCTCCTAAGTACCTCAGACAAGGTTCCCAGACAGCTTCCACAGTGCTGTCTCCATACACTCTGCAGCTGACACAAGGTTCCCAGACAGCTTCCACAGTGCTGTCTCCATACACTCTGCAGCTGACCCAGAGTCCTAGTTAAAGTCCTAGTTAAATACCTTGATATGTCTTCCCATCTATTTCTACTTCATAGGATTCCATAACTTCTTGAATGGCCTCACCAACATCGCAGAGACGAACATCAATCCCAGCACACTAAAAAAAAAAAATGTTTTTTAAGGTGCAAACTTTTATAATGGTTTAATATTTTTCAATAAAGGACAATCAGAACAGCTAGTTTGTACATACTAAAAATAAAATGCCATGCAAAGGGTGTTAAGCACATAACAAGATTAGACTCAAATTTCCTTTGCCTGTAAGAAGTCATCAATGTGGTGTATTTTAAAGAATGTAAGGAATACAATAAATGATAATGGGATAGAGATGGCTGGAAAGATGGCTCAGCAGGCTAAGAATACTTTCTCCTATTGCAGAGGAAACCTTGTTTTATAAGCAGAACCCACATGACAGCTAATAACTCTTAACTCCAGTTCCAGGGGATTTGATACCCTCATCTGGCTTCCAAGGGCACCGGGCACCTCGGGTGTACTTAATGCAGGAAAAAACATCAGCAATGCCAGGAATCGCTACCTAGACAAAAATGCACTAGTAGAACTGGGAATCTTGGAGTATGCCATCTTAAAACCTCTAGGGAAATCAATCCTAACCTTATGTAATGATTAGGATGATTCTCAGTCGCAGTGCACAATCACCAGAGGGATAAAAAAAATATAAGGCAGACAGAGTGGTATAATATGCGTGGAGTTCTGTATATGCCACAGATGGAGGGAGACAGGAAGCCCGAGCCCAAGTCAGAGGCAGCCAAGGCAGCATAAGCTCACACTCTCAAAGACACACACACACACACACACACACACACACACACACACAATGATTTATTCCTGGAATACAAAGGCAGTTCAGCAAATATAACATCAATATAAACATACATTATGAGGGAAAGGCACATATAATTTCAATTGGATATACATTTAGAATAGAATTTTTAATATAAAGATTAATAAAATAGGAATAGAAAAACTACCCTCAAAAGAAAAGTCAAAGAAAAAGCCTACACCAAATACAACTGTTGAAACATTTCTTCTAAGGTCAGAAACAAAGTAAAAGAGGATTGCCAGTTTTGCTCAACACATGACTGAATGTTCTATCCAGAACAATTAAGCAAGAAAACAGAAAACAAATTGCAAACAGACTGAGAAGTAAGAAAACCCCCCTCTCAATCAGGTGACAGTTGCCGGTGATCTCTGAAGATGACACAACAGGGGTGTTGGAGCAGTGGCTCTCAGCCTTCCCAATGCTGAGACACTTGACTCCACCTCAGTGCGCGGATCCCCAGCCTAACATGATTTTTAATTCTGCTGTTATGAAGCATAACATAAATCTCATATGTGACCCTGTCAAAGTGTCATTTAACCCACAGAGGTGTTGAAAGTCACAGGCTCAGACCCACTGGGCTACAATGACACCCAGCAGTTCAGAACCCTGAGCTAAGCACAGGTTTGGCTCCCAGCACTCATCGGCAGCTTATAACCATGTTACTCCAGTTCCACGGGATCCAACCTCTTGTTGGCCTCTGAGGGCACTGTACATACACGAGACACAGACATACATTCGGGCAAAATACCCACCCATACCCCAACCCCAAACCTAAAGTGAGACCCACAACTATAAAACTCTCACAGCTACAGGCAAAAGCCTCGTGAAACTGGACCTGACAGTGATTACTTATATATCAAAGGCACAGGCAACAAAAGAACAATATCATCACAAGAAAAAGGCAACTTTAGATTAAAAACACTGGCAACTCATGTGCTCGATATAGGACTGAGACCTCATTATAGACAGAGAACGCTGGAAACTCAGCAATAAAACAACAAAGGAGTTGATAGATACATGTAAACAAATGTACATGGGTAAACTGTAACACAGAAAAGAGAACAAAAGCTGCATACTAGGGGATAAGAAAGGAAAAGACTGAAACGGAATACAACCAATGAGCAGGTTACTGTCCTTTCAGAGAGAACACACACGCGCAACTGCTGTATAGGAATTTTAATGTAGAAACATGGCTGCTCTGGCAAGGGATCACATCCAAAGACCTAGGTCTATGTGGTCCAGCTGGAATGCAGACATTCCCTTATTCCCAAACAATGAAGGTAAAGTTTGTTTGTAAAAGGAAGCACCCATGCTTCAAAGTGATATCCAATTTAGTGGCAAAGTGTTGAAGTAAAGATTAGCAGAATAAGATATGCCCAACTCATGAGAGGAAAGGGAAGCTACTTAAAGGGGATGTGTTTGTATGTGGTAGTTTCACTGGGACAGTTGTACAAAGTTGAAGAGAGACTAAGCTAGTCACAGATGAAGACACAATGAGCCAGGTAATGAGAAGTTAGAAGATCAAGTTAGTGTGAGGCCAAGCAGAGCAATTCAGAGAAGGTGAAAGAAGCCAGACTGAATCACTCAGCTTGGAAAGAAATTTGGACCAGAACAGCTGAGTTGAACCAGCCAGCCGGAGTTCAGAAAGAGTTAGAAGACGTAAGCTTACTTAGCACTAAGTCTCAGAGACTGAAAACAATTCCAAGCCTAGATTAGATTGTACAGAGGCTAGAAGCTTCCAGGACTAGGCCTAGGTTAGCAGACAGAGGCAGTAAGCATCCAAAAATTATCTTTACACACAAATTTTCTAACTCATGGTGGCTTTTTCATTTTTGGTGGTGGATAAATGCTCAAAAGTAGCTAAAGGATAAGCTTCAATGAGAAGCCCCATGGCATCCTTTCTGCGTAGTCAAACTGGACAGAACTTAAACTGCACAGTCTTGGGTCTGCTTAATTATAGTGTAATGACTTTTTTTTTATTAAGATTTATTTATTATATGTAAGTACACTGCAGCTGTCTTCAGACACTCCAGAAGAGGGCACCAGATCTCATTACGGATGGTTGTGAGCCACCATGTGGTTGCTGGGATTTGAACTCTGGACCTTCAGAAGAGCAGTCGGATGCTCTTACCCACTGAGCCATCTCACCAGCCCGTGTAAAGACTTTTATTTGCAACTTAAAATAACAATAAAACCAACAAAACCAAAGGTACTGAATAGGTAATAGGGCAAACCCTCAATGAATTAGGACATGAAAAGATAGTCCTCACAACAGGGGACTGCAAGTCACAATTACAGAGACACTACCTCACATCTACTAGGATGACTACAAACCAAAGAAAATACAGACATTAGAAAATGAGTGAGTGGTAAAGACAGAGCAAGTGCTAAAACTGCCCTGCACACTGCTGGTGGAAATGTAGAGCAGGATAGCCAGTGTGAATGTGTGAATACACTCTCTGAATACACAATGCAATGCAAGAGGGTCACATCTATGGAGTATGTGCCCTAAGACAAACTGTGAGGGAAAGGTGAGTGCTTCAGGGCACTGCAGACACTTTGGGGTGCAGTGAAAATTTCGCCAAGCCCACAAAATGTATAAACTAGAGTGAACCCTAATGCAAACGGGGGCCTTTAATGCTGTGATGCGTCAATGCTGATCAAATGAAAGAAAAGTGCACTTTGTCGGAAACACCAGCCGTGAACATGTTTGTAGGGGGTTTCCCTATCTTCTGCTCAGTTCTGCTACAAACATAAAACCGGTCTAAAACAAAATAGCAACAACAATTAACAATAAAAACGGCCAATTTTACAGGCAATATAAATCACTTAAACTCCTATACAGACCTTAAAACAATCTATGAGTACTCTAAATTATGTTGTTAAATAATAGTGCTTATAGCACACATACCTTTATTCCAGTATTAGTGGCATCCTTTACAGCTTTTAATAGTATGTCATATTTGGGATTAAAAGTAACAGTAAAAGCACAATCAATTATTCTACCTGAAAGAGAAAAAAAATTCACCTTTAAGTTTACTTAACTGTTAAATGATATATTTGCTTACAGAACTTCCTCTATTAACCATAGTTAAAAAGAGAACTGTGAGCCGGGCGTGGTGATGCACGCCTTTAATCCCAGCACTCGGGAGGCAGAGGCAGGCGGATTTCTGAGTTCGAGACCAGCCTGGTCTACAAAGTGAGTGCCAGGACAGCCAGGGCTACACAGAGAAACCCAGTCTCGAAAAACCAAAAAAAAAAAAAAAAAAAGAGAGAGAACTGTGGGCTCACAGGAAGGCAGTATTCCAAGTCCCCAGAGATTATTTAGAATCAAAAAGGCCAAAAGCAGCAGCTCCTTAGTGACTCAATAAAAGTTGTACTGAGTTACTATACATTGCTCCCTCTCAGACAAACCAATAAACAGAAATAAAAACCAGCAGTGTAGCCGGGCGTGGTGGCGCACGCCTTTAATCCCAGCACTCGGGAGGCAGACGCAGGCGGATTTCTGAGTTCGAGACCAGCCTGGTCTACAAAGTGAGTTCCAGGACAGCCAGGGCTATACAGAGAAACCCTGTCTCGAAAAACCAAAAAAAAAAAAAAAAAAAAACCAGCAGTGTGAGCAGAGAAAACCCATCGTCTCAAAGCCCTCAACAGTGTCACTTACGCATTTTAGCAAAAGCTTAAAATCTCAAGTAAATACTCAACCTAAATTCACTTTCTTGCCTGTTAAGTAATATTCACAAGGACTTTAGACATTAGTTTAGGGAAATTGGAAAAGTAAACATATATACTGACCACACAAAGCTCTACAAATACAAGTGTTTGTCCTTTAAAGTCTCATTTATTCCATCAACTCTCTAGGTAGCCTAGGATGACCCTGAACTCATGCGCATTTTCTTTTTTAAAAGACAGCTTTACTATGTAGTTCTGGCTGACTTTGCTATGGAGATCAGACAGGCCTTGACCTCACAGTGGACACCGCCAAACCTGTACCCTTTATTATTTGGTGGTGGTGGTGGTGGGGGTTCCACTGTGTGGCCGTGGCAATTCTAGAACTCAGACATGCTTTGCGCTCACAGACATCCACCTGCCTCTTCCTCTTAAGTGCTGGAATTAAAGGGGCCAAGCCACCATGCCTGGTTTCCAGCTCCCACCACCAACTGATATTGGGGGCTGAATGTCAGACTATTGAGCTATATACCCAGCCCTGGTCCAATATTTTGTATTTGAGCATATTGTATATAAAACAATGACCTGAATGGGGAAAAAAATGTACAATCATATGAAAACAAAATGAATGTCAATATTCAAATAATTTCCAGTTTAAGTAGGATGCTTTAAACCTAAAGCAAACAAAACTCTGCCCCAGTACAGCTTTAGAGAAAGGGAGCCAAGAACAAAGCTTGGTGTTTAGTATTCACAGCTCCATCTACTGCTTACAAAAGGCATCCTGCCAGCCCAGGAGGCATGGCTGAGTGGAAGATGGGACGGGATTACCCCATACTCACCACTTATATGTGTTCCAAAGTCTATCTTACAGATGTCATCATACTGCAAGACTGTCGTGTCACCAGCATTGGGAGTGTAATGGGCAGCACAGTTGTTGAGAGAACACCCAGTGGGGAACGCCAGGCCTGCATTTAACCCATTTTCCTTTATTAGCTTTCGGGAACAGTCTTCCAACTTCTCACTGAAAGACAAAGGATTTGTTTTCAGTTTCATACCTTAAAAACCTGGTTACTTTCTGGGAATGATATGAGTACTTTCTGAATGTGGAGCTCATCACAAGAGACACGGAAATAAATCTCTGCCATCCCAAACTCAAGAGAACACTCTACTCTGAACTTCAGTTACCAGCCAATTTATAAGTTTCAACTTACACCAAATTTAAGTTGCTGCTACAAGCTGCACGTCATGTGCACATGTGTACACACACATATACGGTTTAATGTTATGTACCTGGGTGCTCTGCCTGCATGTATGTACCACCTGCATGCCTGGTGCCGAAAGAGGCCAGAAAAAAAGCAGCAGAAGCCCTCCATGGAGTTACAAACAACTGTGAGCTGCCACTGCGCTGCCATGTGGGTGCTGGGAATTCCACCCAGGACAGCTTGAAGAGCAGCCAGTGTTCTCTCAACCACTGAACCATCTCTCCAGTCTCATAGTGTGTATTTTAAAAATTATTTTAAGTAAGAGAATTCTCTTCTCTGCTAATCATTTCACAAGGTAAGAAGAATAATTTTACTAGTTCCCTCACTACATTTGTGTATAGAAATGTAAGAATTCCTATTTCTGAGCTGGAGATATGGCTCAGTGGTTAAGAGCACTGACTGCTCTTCCAGAGGTCCTGAGTTTAATTTCCCAGCAACCACATGGTGGCTCACAACCATCTGTAATGGGATCTGATGCAGTCATTCTGGTGTGTCTGAAGAGAGCAGTGGTGTACTAAATAAAATAGTGAAAGAAAGAAAGAAAGAAAGAAAGAAAGAAAGAAAGAAAGAAAGATAGATAGATAGATAAGATAGATAGATAGATGGATTACTGGTAGTAAATAAACAATTTCCAGAGAGAAAATTAGTCACTACTGTATACAAGTACACCCAAATAAAACTGTACACAAAAGAACATGCTGATGTGCAAATGTATGCAAGCTGCATAGTTCTCTGCTTGTACAAGAACAGTGACTGAGGAGACACAGAATCTCTACCTAAGATAAAGAATCTCTACCTAAGATAAAGAATGTTACTAACAAAAGACTAGTAACAGCCAATTTTAACTAAGAAGCTAGTCAGGACTAAAATGACCACCTCCCCTGACTCCTTAAAAAGACAGGGTTCACTAAATAGCTGGTTGGAATTCACCATGTGGACCAGAATGACCTGGCACTCAGAAATCTACCTACCCCCTTCCATAGGAGTAAGGTGTGAACCACCATGCCCATGTTTTATAGAACCATGTTCCACCTACCAGATTTCTATCATCGTCATCCCAGGCTTGATCCAGCTCATGACATATTTCCTAACTTGCCGATGTGCCTCCGCAGCTTCTCGGAAGTCGTTCCAGATCTCCTCACTGGCCTGGTCTAGGGCCTTTTTTTCCTCACTTGTGGTTCTCCAAGCAGCTGTCCGCCTTTGGAATAGGCACAGCACAGTATGAGTCATTTACAAAACCGCACAAGAATATTAAAAGCTGAGAGATTAAAAAATATACCAAGCAATGTAAAACATTGCAAATATAGTCTCAGTTTTTATATATTAAACAAAAAATGTTTAATATTCAAAGCCACATGCTTACAATTAATCCAACTTACATGAAGCCCGTCTAAAAGAGTATTACAGGAAACAAATCCCTCACGTTCAGACTTCATCATAACCAGGAGGACTAATCATTTTCTACTCACAGGAAATGGCCAAGAGAACAGAAGTATGAGAATTCAGAACTGAAGCGGGTACTGTTTGAAGGTGAGGTCATACTTGCTTATACAAGCCATCAAAGGCGTACAGCAGCTAATAGCGACACAGTGCCTTCCATATCATCTGGGTCCCAGAAATCCCCTAATCCCTCCACGCTGTAGACAACAAGACTGCAAATCCCCGGTATCAAATGCTTTTATACGGATGCAGAGTCCATGTGCAAATCCTCCGCAGACTCTTTAAAACTCAGTCTGAAGTTGTGTTGCTTTAAAAACAGTTATTTATATTTACTTGTCTGCATAAGTTAAGTATAGGACGCATACTTATACCTATAATCCCAGCCCTTAGGCTGAGGCAGGAAGATTGCCATGAACCTGAGACCAGCCAGGAATACACAGTGAGTCCCAGGCTTAGCCTGAGGTACATGGCAAGATTCCATCTCAAAAACAAACAAAAAAACCCCACAAAAATGAAAACAAAACCACACACACACACACACACACACACACACACACACACACACACACCTAAACACACAAAAAAACCTCGCCTAAGTCTGCATCTTCTAGGTGAGATTCATCTTTGGGGTCGGGGCACTTTTTCAGAGCCTTTGCGGCTCCAGTCAAAGGTTCTCCTCCCCTGCGATCCACCCTGACAACTGACCTCTTGTTTCTCCGGCCCTCCCACACCCCCAGTGCTCTATGGGTTTGTATGCATGCCCTATACAAGGCTGAGCCCTGGTTCACAAGGACACCGAGTCTGGCAGATTCTTGTATCTAGTACCTAACAATCTATATGCCCCACCTCCAACATGCAGCATAGTATCTAGTAATGAAAGCCAATGACGACCAAGCAGCATGTTTTCAAAAACATAACTCTTTTAGAATGAATTAGCTTTAGAAATGTGTTATAATTTTTACATATTCTTTTGTTTTTTTTATGACAGGAGATCACTATGTAGCTAGCCCTGGCTATTCTGAAACTCACTATGTGGACCGAGCTGGCCTTGAACTCAGATTTTTACCTCCCTTTGCCTCTCGAGCGCTGAGATTAAACCATTTACTACCATGCCTAGCTTACTTTTCTTTTTAACTTTATGTGCATCAGTGTTTGGTAGCGTGTACATTTCTGTACCCCCTGTGTGCCTGGTGCCCAGAGGCCAAAAGACGGTGTCAGATCCTCTGAAACTGGAGTTATAGACAGCTGTAAGCTGCCATGTGGGTGCTGTGAACTAAACCTGGGTCCCATGGAAGAACAGCCAGAGTGCTCTTGAGCACCAAGCCATCGCTTCCTTCTAGTTCTAGACATTCTTACACTGCTGCAGAACAGAGTACAATTTAGTGGCACTAGCTCACTTAAGTTACAAAAGTTACTCCTTCAAGGACTTACTTGTTTCTGTCTCTACAACCAGTGATTGAGCAGACTATAGTCTGCAGATAAATCCACCCTGGTGCCCGCTTTGTAAATAACATTGTATTGCAACATAGCTATGCGTATTTGTTTACATGTAGACTATAGTTTTATCTGTGTATTTGAGTATGTGCATATGTGAGGTCGGAGGTCAACATCCTCTGTCTATGGCTCTCTTAGGTCTCTCACTAGACCTGAAGCTTAGGAACTGAGAACAACCACTAGCCTCAGGGATCTTGCTGCTGGCCCCACGCACTGGAATTATAGGCATATGCCACATCTGACTTCTTACATAGTTCTAGGGATCCACACTCAGGTCCCCATGGCTATGTGGGTCTGACTCAAAAGGCCTTGCATGTATTTGGAAAAAGCTCTTCCTGAGCAACATTGCCAGTCCGCCACAGAGTCTTTCATAATACAAATACGCTAACACCTAAGGCCGAATCCGGGATGACCCATCACAGGTTATGACTGCTCTAAACCTTGGACTTTTAAATCAGCAAACACCTCAAACTGCCTTGACTCACTGTCAAGCTTTTTACTTCTGACTGCTGCTGCTGCTTGTAAATCCACACCGAGCACCTCAAACTTCCTGCAAAGGCCCAAAGGAAATGGCCCACTTCATCCTGGCATTCAACAGAAACTTCTTAGGCTTATCTTTCTGTTAGGAAATATATGCTATCTAGCTACTGGTATGACCAAATAAAACAGTACACGAATGTCAGGCTTAATTTATTAGAGTAGCATAAAAATACCTTTCAAACCTTATTATAAATGATTATAGTAGGTAACTTCATCTTTGATATTTCCTCCAATTCTTATCCTCATCTCTTACCTCTCAAGTACAGCTGTGTACCACCATGTGCAGTTATAAGCATGCTGGGAAAAAGACCAGGGATTTACACATGTAAACCAGGCATTCTACCAACTGGGCTACATTCCTAAGATTCCTTTTAATGTCTTGCCATCTTAACAGTGGACATACTGGGCAGGAAAATAAAAGTAAAAATCAAATCAAACAAAAAACAACCCCAACAACAAACAAACTCAGGAGTAGCTGCACAGTCCTGTAATCCCTGCAGAGGCAGGAGGATCTCTGTGAGTTTAAGGCCGACCTGAACAGTGAGCTCCACAGTAAGACCCAAATGAACAAAAGTATATACATATCAAACAATATTTTGTTGTTATTGTCCTTTGAAACTTGCTCTGTAGACCAGGCTGGCCTCAAACTCAGAGATCCACCTGCCTCTGCCTCCCAAGTGGTGGGATTTTTGAATCCAGTACACGGAAACTTTTTTTTTTTTTTTTGGTTTTCGAGACAGGGTTTCTCTGTGTAGCCCTGGCTGTCCTGGCACTCACTTTGTAGACCAGACTGGAATTACACTGGGAAATTGGATGCTCTAATAAATATAATGAATGGGTGTTGGGGAGGGTTAATGTGAACAAAATGCAATGATCTACATGTATTGGAGTTACAGGTGGTTGTGGTCCATCCAACACGGGTGCTGGGAACCAAACTTGAGTCCTATGTAAAAGCAGCAAGCTCCATTAACCACAGAGCTACCTCTTTAGCCCCTGTATATGGGTTATTAAATGATAAGAATCTTGCTGAGCCCCGACGGTCACTGGATGCATGAAATGATTCTTGTGGATTTCTTGGTACTTCTCATGAAACCCTTGCTTTCTCACACGAGGGTTGCTGGATACCTTCTCCTGCCTCTTGCTGCTCCTGGGCTGCGATGTCACTCACTTGTAACCAACACTGCTTTGAAACGGAGTATGGCACAGCAGAGAACTGAACCAATACCAGAACTGTGCCCTCTGTGCTCCAAAAATGTGAACTAACTAATCCTCTTTTACTTATAAAAGTTAGTGATTCCGGACTGGTTAATACAGACATGTTGGAAGGGTTGAGGGTGTGGCTTTTAAAATAACACTCAGCTGAGATGGTCAAGGTTCTGGACTAGACGCCCAACACGGGAAAACTACAGACGGATCAGAGTGATTTTATTTCCATCTTACAAATGAAGTGCAGTGTCCCAGCACCCGTGTTGGATGGACCACAACCACCTGTAACTCCAATACATGTAGATCATTGCATTTTGTTCACATTAACCCTCCCCAACACCCATTCATTATATTTATTAGAGCATCCAATTTCCCAGTGTAATTCCAGTCCTCTGAATTCAGAAAGCAGAGGGCTCTCGCTGCCCTTGTGGACCAATAGCGGAGGCCAATGGGAGCAGAGACCGGGTGTGTTAAAGCCCTGCCAGCCCTTTTGGTGCATAAGACACACAGGGACCAGCTGCAGGGAGGCAGATCAATTTTACATGGACTGATCCAAGGCATGTATAATTTCGGGAGACAGGGAGGTGTAGAAACATCCAGGATGGTTTTTAAATTGTTGACAAATCAAAAAAGTATTTTCTTCATTTTATCATTTCCTAAGCAATATATATCACCTGTAAAATTAATAGCTGCCACTCAAGACTACTTATGAAATTTAGAAATAGGCTTATCAAACTTCAGAAATCAAAACCATAGAAAATCTTATCTAATTTTTAACTCCAGTTCCATACTTGCAAAATACTCATGCATGTAAAAAAACAAAAACCAGTTTTAAAAAAAAACAAACCCAAAGATAGGCCAGTGGTAGACTTAAGGAAGTTAGCAGGCCTGGGTGCTCTAATCCCAGCACACAGGATGCAGAAGCAGGTGGGCCAACACAGGGGTTACATAATGAACACTCAGCTAGTCAAGAGTTACAGTGAGACACTGTCTCCCTAATAGGGCCAGCTAGGTGGCTCAGTGGGTAGACATGCTTGCCACCATGCTTCCTGATCTGAGGTCAATCACCAGAACCTACACAGTGGAAGGAGAGAACCAATTCTCAGACACTGTCCTCTGTCCCCCACATCCAGTACACAAGTGGCTGCCTTTCCCCTCCCCACACAAATGCAAAACAAAAAGCCAACAACTAAAAGATGTTCAAAATCATTAACAGTGTAATTATTGTAAACTGCTATTCAATTCTACAATCCCACTTCTGGAAAATTATTCCATCATAGTAAAATTATCCATACATAATACACTACCTATTTATCTAAAATGTTTATTATAAAAAATAACAGTGGCAAAAAAAAAACCAAAACCAAAAAACATAGGAGACAAAGTAATGCTCATCAATTAGAAGAATGAGAGGAAAAATCTGATACACTTATTTACATCACAGAATCCTAAAGCCATTCAAAAGAACTGAGTCACTTATACCACAGAATACTAAAATCATTCAAAAGAATAACAAGAGCTATTCTTCTAACTTGGAGGGACTTCCAAGAGGTAGTACTATATTAGAAAAGGTGGAAAAATGCTTATGTTTTAGATATAAAAATTATATAAAAATATAAAATAAATGATCGAACACTCCCCTCATATAAACAGACACAAAAGTACACATATATGAGCATAGAAAAATACGGAAGGCTACCTGCTAGATGGTTAACATGGGTCTGGAAGGAAGGGAAAGAAGAGGGAACAAGCAAAATAAAAAAAAAAACAATTAAAAGATTATATTTGAAAATAAATGTGATCATATCACATGTACTATGAGAGTTTATGTAATTAATGTAAATTACATGTACTTAAGACATTTTAAGGCTGGGACCATAATAGATGAATTCAAAGAAAAGATGTCCATGTCATAAAATTTTAGAACTTTATAAATTTCCTAACAATACTCATATCTGGGGATGAGGGAGGTGAATTTTTAACAACATTTACTGATTTCAATGTTTATAAGCCAATGAAACCATGCTACAGTAGAAGCTTTCTTAACCAATTACTCCACGCACTGTACTCCACGCAATGCTCCTGATTCCATCTTTAAGGCACACCATGGTATTCTCTATAAAGCCAGCAGGCGCCTGTTCTGGCGACAGCACTAACTTACCCAGTGCTTACATCTGTTCCTGGTCTAGGAGCTTTACACCTATCACTGCTGCACAGCAGTCTAGGGAGGGTCCACTTTATGAATGGGGATGTTACCTGCCCGTGTCACAAAGCCAACTCAAGTGTTAGACATGAGATTCAAATGCAGTTCCATGTCCAGCAACCATAAAATGAATTCTCTATGATCATCTGCTGACCATCTGAAACACCCTTAAAGACCACTTCTAGTGCTGGTGAGCCTGCTCCCAAAGCTGCTGAGTCATCTGTGTTACTTAGTCGCTCGCCAACTCACTATGGTACATAAAGGAGCTGCTTCTGTGAAAACTCAACCAACTACCGTGGAAAGCTTCAATCCAAGATGAATCACTTAAAAACATTCTGTGCGGGACTGGAGAGCTGGCTCAGCAGGTAGAGCACTGCTGCTGCTGTTTGCAGAGGAGGTTCAGTTCCCAGAACCCACAGGAGGCTCACCACCATTTGTAATTCCCACTTCAGGGGACCCAAAGCGCTCTTGTGACTTCCACGGACACCAGCATGCATGTGGTGCATATACATGCAGCAAGACACTCATGCACATATAATAAAATAAATATATCTTAGAAAAGATAATGTTTTCTTATCAAATTAAGTACAGGGGAGACCTGTGGGAAGCAAGCAGGATAGTAACAAAGGTAATTCCACATAAAGGTGGAAGGGGGCTGACTCCATAGGGGCGTGTGCATACATGCACACAAACACATAGGTTTTTAATTTAAAAAAGGAATAACAGTGGGAGCTATGGAGATGGCGCAGTAGCTAAAATGCTGAGTCAGGTGTGAGAAGAAAGTTCAGATCCCCAACACCCAAGTAAGAAAGCGGTGTGTGTGGTGGTGTGCCGCTGAAGCCCAGTGCTGCAGGGTGCTGTCAGACAGGCAGGCCCAGAGGATCACTGGTCACCCACCAAAACAGCAAGCTCTAGGTTCAGGGAGACAGACAGATACCTAGCCCACCCCCACACATGCTCACCAACTATACATGTTTTCAGGGGAAATGTCACACCAAGTACACGGTCACTCATCACTTTGCTCATCTTCCCAAAAACCCAAGATGAAATGAACAGATAAAAGCATTATGAACACTTTATGAAGAAGAACAAGTGTGATCTCCTGCAAATCCATGCTAAAAGACTAAGATGAACAAGCAAGCTAACTTTGTAAGACTTCCTTTTTTTTTTTTTTTTAATACCCACCCTAACCTACTGTTCTGATTAACCAACCTGCTACTGGTCCCAATTATTTTGGGTAAGAAGTCTTCTACTGTATTTTCTTTGCAACAAGTCGAAAACTTTTAGTAAAATTGAAATTTCTGCAAGAAGTTAAAGTGGCTTTAGCACTGGGCTACAGTAGTCAAAGTCAAACGGGAAGCTGTGGTATGATTCTTACCCATCTTGTGTGGGTGGGTATTCACACTCTTGTCCTTTGGGAAATACACCATTAGGATACAGGTCACATATTGGAACTGAGGGAGGGTCTGTTTGAACTTTTGCTGTGAGATACAAATATTCAGTTATACTATCTACAAAAACAATAAAACAACCATATTTGAACAGTACAATATACAAGTTATTAATAAAACCTTACCATATTCACACTTTAAATTATGGGACCTCTCATTAAGGATTTACCCAAAATCTAGTCATTTCAGAGCTAGTAGACAGTCAGAAATTATGTTCTTCCTGCTGCTCTAATAGAAGAATTGCTTCTACTGTCCTCTGTAGAAATACCAAGTATGCAAAGGCAACCAATCATACTAACAATCCTGAGGCTAACAGCTAAAGACAATGCCCACAGACTGCTAACTCCAGCTCGTTTGTTTCTCTGACATGATTATGGTCCAGAGCAAGTTCTAGAGTCTTCCTCAGACCCGGGGTTACTAGTCACGGTCAATCTAATAAGACTCGTAAGACACTAACGTCCTCTCTTCTTCTTCTTCTTTTTCTTCTTCTTCCCAGTTGTGCCATCAGCATCACCATCTCCATCTGAGGAAACAATTCAAACACACTCATTTAGACAAAGTATGTGCATCCACAGACACTCACAGTGCCTCCTCCCTTCAGCACTGACGGTGCTCACTCAACACTCTGAGGAGGGTTTCTTCTTAATGTTTCTAGAGTTAAGATTAAGGTATGACATTAAAAACATTAGCAGTTTTTACTCTGAATTACTCTAATAAGTGCTGAGTAAAATGCATATTTTAATTTTTTTCTTTTTCATTTTGTTTGTTTGTTTTTCCAGACAGGGCTCCTCTGTGCAGCTCTACCTGTCCAGGAGCTCACTCTGTAGAGCAGGATGGCCTGGTCTCAGAGATCACCTACCTGTCTTCCAAATGCTGGGATTGAAGGCGTGTGCTACCACTGCTGGCTTACTGTTTGTTTTTATAGTTATTGGAGAAAAAGAGTTCTGGGTCAAATTGTATGCAAAAATTAATATGCATATACATATTCTCTAGGTTCACGGGTTTCAATCAATCTCTAAAGGGCTAGATATGGTCATGCCAGAAATCTCAGCACTTGGAAGGCTGAATTTCAAGCTAGGTTAGTGCTTCAAAGAAACAAACAACAAAACAAACCAACAGTGCTCAGAAATGAGACTTAAGAACTGTTACGAAACACCCAACTCTGTCCACAAACCGGTGCTATGAAATAGAGATATAAACAAGCTATCTTCCAGGACAAGTACAAGTTGATGATCTAACCATATGCTCAGCAAGTTATGTATTAAATGTCCCTCAGTGATATGACCTGAACAGTAATTTTAGCAATCTATACCTAAGAAACAATGTCAAGTGGCCAGGGACAGCTCAGTGGTTAAGAACACTCACTGGCTGCCGTTTCTGAGGAACTGGGTTCAATTCCCAGCACCCATGGCAACTCACAACTGTAACTTTAGTTCTAGAGCATCTGTAGCCTGATGCCCTCTTCTAGACTCCACAGGCACCAGGCAAACATGGTAAACAGAAATCATTTCGTTTAAAGTCAAACGACCAGTTTTCTTTTTTGAAGCATACTCCTTTAAATCCTGGATTCATAAGAGAGTCATTATTAAAAAGGTTTTCTTAGCAAACACTTCAATCTTCTAATTAATCACACAAAAATTGTTATCATTGGTTTATAATGATGCCTTTTTATCTGTGCGCTTCTTAAAAAGACCAATTAGACATCTGTTGTTAATAAACTACACACAGTAACAAGTATGCAGTAATTGCACTCTACTAAAAAATGTTCTTTTAGTTTATCCTTTTCCTTTCTTTACTTAAAAGAAGCAGTTTGGAAGGAGATGTTTTTAGTTTGTTACATTTAATTACAGGACATTTGTAGGTCCACTGCAGAGTATGATAAAAACACTAATACTGGTTAAAATGTCCAACATAAAAATATTTTACAATACACAACTTTTGATGTCATATAATTATATAACTGGATTCATATAGCCTCTGGTGTTTGTTAGGTACCAAGCAATAGGCACAGGAGAATAAAGCAAGGTAATCACTCAATATCTAGTATACAGCTTCAAACATTAAGCTAAAGCAAAGACTTCAAGATATATAAGCCATGCGGCTGTGAGATGGCTCAGTGGGTAAGAGCACTGACTCCTCTTCCAAAGGTTCTGAGTTCAATTCCCAGCAACCACATGGTGGCTCACAACCACCCGTAATGAGAGTCTGAAGTCAGCTACAGTGTGCTTATGTATAATAAATAAATCTTTAAAAAAAAAAGATATATAAGCCATTTTACAGATAACTAAAAATCTTCCATGCTGCATGAACTTGAGTGTTATTAGCTTCTTTCTAGAGGGACTTCTTTAACTTTAAATGGGATAGTTAAACCATCCTCTAATAAAAAGCTTCCTTTGATCTTCTAGCATCCTTTGGAAGTGCCTTAACTCAATGCTCCAGGTGTGACTCATTACAAAGTAACAGCCACTCTTTAGCTGGTAACAGGAAGCCACCAGAGCCAGGATCTGAATATTGATATATGCTTCTGGTTCTAACCATTTTAATAGACCAAAATTTACACTTTTGCATGTCATTTGTCCTCCTTAGCATCCCAAGACACCCCTAACAAAGACTATTCCATCATTAATACTATACCCAACTCAGTGGTTATTTGCTGAACTGACTACAGAAGTCCACGTTAAACAAAGCTCTAGGACCTAGAGAGGGACTGCGCCTCAGTGACCAGAGTACACTTGGTCAGCACCAAGAAGGTGCCCACGGGATGAGAAGGTCTAGGTAATCCTTAGCTACATAGCAAGTCTGAGGCCAGCCTGGACTACAGGAGATGCTGTCTATAAAAAATTAATTCAATCCTCACTTTATTTAAAAATTATTAAGGAATATACTTAGATATAGCAGCTAAAAATGTACAAGACCTCTTAAAAAGAAAGACCTTAAAGGCAGGTTGATTTTATGGAGAGGACACAAAAAGTGCCACCTATACTAGGATATAAATTAAATGTCATAGAAATTAAACTTTGTACTGCAAGCAAAGCTATCAGCAAAGTAGCCATTACAAACGAGAAAATATGTATAAAACATACATCTAGAACATACCAAAAAAAAAAAACAACAACCAAAAAACCCAGCTCAGTGGCAATCAATCAAATAGAAGAGAACCACAGGCACTTACTTCAGTACTGGGTGAAGCCGTAAGGACAGAACAGGCTCCTCTCTCATCAACTGAACTACAGGGACTAAAACTGCACACTCACCACAGAGGCTGTCACTCACGGCTGACATTATCAGTGTCTAACGAGGGCACTAACGATGGAGAGTACTCTGCTGACTGAATGCTTAGGTAGGACAGTTTTTCTCTCCATTGTTCTGACTGTCCTAGAATTCAGCATGGAAAGCAGACTGCCTTGAAACTCACAAAAATCTGCCTGCCTCTGCCTGCTTAGTGCTGGGATTAAAGGTGTGTGTCAACTCCTGACTTGACAGTTTTTTATGAGGCATAGCACTATGGTATGTGAGAAAGGGATGGCTTGTAAAGGCTGACAGAGCATCAAAGGGCCTTTCTACTCCTAGGTATTTACCCAGAGAAATGAAAACTCTGCACCAAGATGTGTATATAAATGACTGACTGCATTAGCATGCACCATGATCAAAACCACAGCAGCTGTAACCAGTAAACAGGCATCTGGAATACCACTCAGCAGTAAAAAGAAATGCATTAATAATTTCTAAAAAGGAACGTAACAACTAAATGACTGTCAAAACTATGAAGTAGGTGCTAGGCTATGTCCCATCCCATTAGGTAAGACAGCTTGCTACATAAGCCTGAGACAGGCCTGGAGTTTAAATGTCCAGCACCCATGTAAAAGTCAGGCATAGCTACATATGCCTATACCTCAGCACTGTGGAACCAACAGGCAGATCACGGGTGCTCCAGCAAGCCGGGCTAAAGGTTCAGTGAGAGTCCCTAACTCAAGGGAATGAATGAGGCAGAGAGAGCAAGACATGCACTGGCCTCTTCTGTCTCCATACTTAAGTCTGTGCTGTTGTAAGGTTACACAACTGCACATTAGTTTCTAAACCCACCAATCTATATACTTTAAAAGTAAATACTATTTTGAACAACTTGTTTAATGGTTTTGGCAGTAATGACCTCCCTATGAGAACATGTCTCTCAAAAAGTTCTCCTTTCTAGAGGGGAAGAAGAGAGAACACAAGAGAAAGAACGGCTGCAGAGTCGCAATTCCTACTTCATGGGTGTGATTACCCATAGTCTTTAGTCATGCATGCACAAATGGTAGCCTTGTGTGCTCTGCTGCCTTGTCAGCCTGCGTATGGAAACAGCATTGAAAGCTCTTAATTCAAGAGGAGTGGGAGCCCTCCCAATAAACATGCTCTGGATGAAAGGCAAATAAATACAGAATGGAAGCCAGGTGTGACAGTGCACACCCTTTATACTAACACACAGAAGGCTGGGGCAGGAAGATCCTGAGGTCAAAGCCAGCCTAGCCTACAATAGATCTGCCTCAAATATAAGACACTGCCACATGACCACAGGACCAACTTTTCACACTGGTCCTCAACAATTTCAAGTTCAATGCATCTGACGTCAGATCCAACACCTTCCTGTCTGCAGTCATCCTTCCTCAGTCTTTAAACTCTCTGACTTCATTATCTCTTAGACTGAAAGTCCCTATCACTACTCCATTAAACCCTCCCTTAGATCCCTATCTACAACAGCCAGTTTAAATATTCATTACCACATGCAGAGCCAATTGCTAAGTGGCCTCAAAAAAAAAAAAAAAAAAAATCTTGCCTTTCCTGTTTCTCCTCAGGCTCTCTCTAAGAATCCTCACTTTCACTATTCAGCACGATTCAAAACTTCCTCAGAATAATCCCTACTCAAACAATGGTCTTTTCCATTGGAATTATTTGATTGGTTTTCTTTTCTTTCCTCTTCTTCAGATAGGTTCTCACTATGTAGACTAGGCTGACATCAAGAGATCTGCCTGCCTCTGCCTTCCATGTACCAGCAATGCCAAGCTCCATGTTGGATTTATTTAAGCCCCAATGCTTCCAAGAAGAGTTAATTTGCATTGAATGGTAAAAAGCACACCAAGAATGCCTTTTCAGCCGGGCAGTGGTGGCGCACGCCTTTAACCCCTACACTTGGCAGAGGCAGGCAGATTTCTGAGTTTGAGGTCAGCCTAGTTTACAAAGAGAGTTCCAGGACAGCCAGGGCTACACAGTCTTGAACCCCCCTCCCCCAAAAGAGTGCCTTTTTGTCTCTCAACCACACCAACCAGTTTTCTTTAAAAGAAAATGTCTGTTTTCTCACCACCACCCCTGGCTCCCCCAGGTTTATTCAAAAGAGAGGCCATGATCATCTGGGCCTGCTTTACTAACTCTTGGGAAAGCAGAGGCAGGAGGCGTCCCCCTAATCCTCACTGGGTAAAGGCATTTACTGTCAAGCCTGACAGCCTGAGTTTGAACCTAGGGTTTCACATGGTGAAGACAGACAACTCCCTCAAGCTGTGCTTGTAGCTCCACACAGGCATCACCAGCAATCATGCATACATACAAAAAAATAAATAAATAAAATAAATGAATTTAAAAAAAAAAAAAACCTTTACATAATGTTGACTCTGGTTGTCAAAATGAATTAGCAAAGTATTTAACTCAAACTGGGAGTAAACTATCAATCTAACATACAAGTCTCCTTTTCAATGTTAATGAGATTCAGGCAAGTTTATAACAAGGCACACTTCAAGGCATGCACTGTGAGGTTCCACACAGTGAGACCCACAGCAGCCTATCAGATTGCCTACAATCTGAAAATCCCTTTCTTTTTAAAGCAATAACCTGAAGCAAGACAGAGAAACTGAGGCCTGCTTAAGGCTCCTTGAAGGCAGTGAGCCCCACTTCCTAAAGAAAAAGAACTATTCAAATAACCTTACCCAGGTAGCAGCTGAAAAGCATAACCTGCACATTGGTGTCCTTAAGGTAGGAACAGCTAGTGCTGGCAGCAGACAACCCCAAACTCAAAGAACAGGAAAGCCCCACTTACTCCTGCGCTAAAACATAGGTTTTCCTAATCTTCTCTCCCTCCACTGCTTTCCTGACAGCACCGAGTACTAGAATTTTAAGTTTCTGTAAAGGCATTCCTATAATACCCAGATCCACTTATCCACTTAGGTTAAAAATGCTCAAGGGTGCAGCTGGGCACGAGGAAGCCAACTGATACATACGGGGGGGGGGGGGGGGGGGGGGGTTGGGGGGGTTGGGGGGGCGCGGCAGACGCTGGATCCGGTGCTTTCAAAGTCTGGTACCACTTCAGACACATTAGCCACACCACTTTAGGCACATCCCATAACCACTGTGTGTCTGTGTGTGATACAAACGTAATATATATAGTGGTTATGCCTAAAGTGGTGCAGCTAATGTATATTAAAATAACTTATATGATACACAGACACGTACATACACAATGACAGTATCAACTTCATCTGGTTTGGTGAGATTAAAAAGAGAAGTCACATGAATGTACCATAGACAGATAGCACACAGTAGCAGCTTAGTAAATATTAAAATAAACAGCTTCTAATTCATATCATACTCATCCAGCACTTGGCCTTCTGCCAAGTATGTATCTAAAAGTTGAAATCTTGCTATTTAAGCAAGTATTCAACACAGCCAAGGGGTTGCTAATAAATACTTGTTCCTTTTTACCTGTGACATTAATTAAATTTCAACCAGTCAAACGGTAGGTAATTACAAGATGGACAGTAAACATTTTCCTTAGGGCTGGAGAGATGGCTCAGCGGTTAAGAGCACTGACTGCTCTTCCAGAGGTCCTGAGTTCAATTCCCAGCAACCACATGGTGGCTCACAACCATCTGTAATGGGATCCAAAGCCCTCATAAATCTATTAAAAAAAAAAAAACCAAAACCATTTCCTTAATTAACGTCTTCCTTTCAGGGCTGGAGAGCTGGCTAAGAGCACTTGATCCTGCTACAGGGGACCCAGGTTTGGTTCTTAGCACCCACATCAGGCGGCTCTGAACTGCCTGTCACTGCAGATCCAAGCATCCGACACCCTTCTGTGGTCTCTGAAGGTTCTAGCATGAACACTGTGCACTACATGCCAGCACTTGCACAGACACATTAAAAGAAAATAATCTTGAAAAAAAAAAGTTGCCTTTCTGTCTTCTGTAACAAGGGTGGGAACCAGTGCTTACCTTCATCGTCGTCATCTCTCTCCTTCTCCTCCAGAGCTTGTCTCTCCAGCTGTTTTGCTACTTCATCCACCAAGGCTCCGGATTCCTTATCAAGTTCTTGTTGCACTGCTGTTCAAACAAAACAGGACAAATCAAATGATTCCCACACCTGAATATTTTCTAATGATCCTGTACAGTTCACGAATCTTTTCATAATAAGCAGCATGAGAAACTAAACAGAAGCAGTATCATTACTTGTTAAACCACAGAGAGAAACTTCCAGACCCAAGTAGCCCTGTCTACTCGGGTCATTCTAGGGAACTCTCCGTTATATATGAAAGCCCCTACAGGATAAACAGAAATATAAGTTGATCCCTGCCCTAAGCAACTTAACCTTAACTAAGTTTTAAGAATTAGATGACAACAAGTATTTTATTTACTTATTTACTTATTTTTGGTTTTTCAAAACAGGGTTTCTCTGTGCAGTCCTGGCTGTCCTGGAACTCACTCTGTAGTTGAGGCTGGCCTTGAACTCAGAAATTCACCTGCCTCTGCCTCCGCCTCCCTGCCTCTGCCTCCGCCTCCCAAGTGCTGGGATTAAAGGCGTGCGCCACCACTGCCCAGTGACAACAAAATATGTACTGTGATTACTATACATATACTACAAGCTGAAGGCCATAGGAAGAAGAGATTACACACCAGCTGAACAACAACAACAAATCTAGATAGGGAAAGATAATCCTTAATTACTAAAATGCAACTTTGTAAATATCTAAACCACCTGGAAGTGACTACATCCATCTGTAGGAGCAGTATGCCCACAAAGATAAATATATTAAATATACTCCAGCACATGCTGGCTACTAAAGGAAGATTCCCACTGAGAGACAACTTAAAAATATTAAGAATAGGCCAGTGGATCTCTGTGAATTGGAAGTCCCCCCCCCCCCCCCCCCCCGGCCCCACAGCCAAGGAGGCATAGTGAAACCCTGTTCCAAATAACTAAAACTGCCAGATACAGTGCTGCACAACTTTGACTCCATACTCTGGAGACAGAGACAGGAGAATCTCTGAGTTATTTCATAAGGCTAGCATGGTCTACTGAGAGTCCCAACCACCACTACACAGAGGAAGCCCTGTTTCAAAAACAAACAAACAAACAAACAAACCTATAAACCAACTATCTGTTGCTCACCTTCAAGGGCAAACTGCAGAGTTCAGAATGACTGCAAGCCCACCGAGTCACAACAGAATGCCCCTAGATTAAATTCTGCTCTAGGGAAGGCCTACAAAGACATGCCAACTCTTGCTTTTCACTCCCATCTAACCGCCAAAATTCTTAAGTAGGTAGAAAAGTCCACTCCACTTTCTCTTAATTCCAACTCCATTTTTCTCTCATCCTTTATCTGATGACCCTTAAATATGAAAAAGTTAAAAAAAAAAAAAAAAACAGGTGGCTGTGAAACAAAAACGTCTCAAGATAAGACACGTTCCTGGTTAACGTGGTCCAACTGTAAACATGCGGCTGTGTCCTCGCCTTACCCACGGAACTAGGTTATTACTAGTTGGGGAAAATCCATTCATAATCGCAGACAACTCTGGCTGCACTGCATGCCAAGTGGCATCAAAATTCAGGCCTGCAAACCCTCAAGGTTGAGCATGCTGTGAGATTTTTGCACCACCATCCAATGGTCAGTGACAGGAGCTGTCTGTAAGGACAGAGACTCAGAGGCACCCCCCCCCCCAATCTGCAATCCAAAGCTAAAGCCCTAGTATGCATGCGGATGACACAAGGGGAGGGCGTACGGTCCCAGCAATCTGCTCCAATACCCCACCCCCAACCCTGGACCAAAATAGGTAGGTCCAGCAACCAGGCCGCAACTAGGGTCGGAAGGGATTCCGAGGCGGTGTCCAAAATCCGCGCCGAAGATGGTGGAGCTGAATCCTGTGCATGTTTCAGGTCCGTGTGCAACTGTCTGCGTGGGAGTTGAGATCGCGCCCCGGAGACCCTCGCTAGCGCTACCATTCGGGAAGCGGAGGCGCTCTCATGCCCCACACCCTCCCACCATTACCGAGGAGCCGCGGCACGGAAAGCTGGCCATGCCAGCCACTCCGCCAGGCCTGGGGATTGAACGAGGGCCAGGGCTCCCTCCCCGTTCCCATCCCCCGGGCACCCCTGGCGGGCTTGAGCCAAGTCATTCGGCCATGCCGGGCAGGGACGGCGAAAGCATGACTTCTTTACCTGACACAGCCCCTTTGCCCTTCTTCTTCTTCCGTCTTTTCTTCTTGGCGGCTTCCTCGGCCGTGCTGGAGGTTCCCTCTTCCCTGTCGTCTGGATCCAGGTCGCCATTCAGGTGGCCCCCGAAGGACGCTGCCTGCTCCACGCCCGCCATGTTGCCCGAGAAAAAGAGAGGGAGAGGGAGAGAGAGAGAGAGAGGGAGCGAGAACGAGCGGCGAGGGCCCGCTCCTTCTTCACCCACCTCCACCAGCGACGCCGGAAGCCGCGCTCGATGGTCCGGACGCAGGGAATGCTGGGACGGCGGAGGACTCTGCAGCACGCGGTCTGAGTGCCCGCCCCCTCGCCTGGCTCAGAGCTTACTCTGACCCTAAGCGTCTGCACCCCCTGTGCGCATCTTCCCAGCCTGGGAAAAAGGGGGGGCGGGGGGGAGTTCGCTCCAGAGTGCGCAGGAGATGCCACTAACAGGAGGAATTTAGTGTTCCCTATTTAAAAAAAAAATCCTACAGGCAGTGATGAGAGAGGGTTAAAATAATGTATTTATCACACACATTCTTGATGACTCAAAGACCGCGTTAAATTCACTGTCACAGCTCGCGGGGAAGCTGTCGAGAAGCGTGGGATAATTTTGGAAGCCGGAATTCCGCGTTTCGTATGCTGCACTCCAAACCTCCGATGGTTCAAGATAGGATCATCTCTTGGAGGCGGTTAATCCATTTAATCCCAGAACTCGTCAGAGAAGCGGGAGAATCTCTGTAAATGCGAGGCCAATATGGTCTACAGAGTGAGTTTCCAGGATTATATAGAGACCCCGTCTCAAAATAAAAGGATACGACGTTCTCACGCGTCTCTTATTTTGAGACAAGTACAGGTTCTGACCAATGGGAACAGGCCTTCCTCAATAACGCCAAAACACACACTCTTCTTAGTTTTCAGTCAGTTCTTGACTTTTAGATGCTTCAACAAAGTATGCTTGAATTCTGCCCATGTCTTTTCCCTTAGTGCTTCATCAGAGTCCCATATTCAGATTGCAATTTTCCTTTTATTTAGACCATTGCCTAAGTAGATGGTGAGTGGCTATCTGGATAAACCAAGGAGTTCTCATCAGTAAGGATCTTTGCCCAGCTAGAGAGTTCTGGTGTTTTCATTAGTTTTAAACTAGGTGCCAAATTTAATTTCATTGATGTCAGAATAGCTCGAAGGTTCTCTTTGTTAGCGGTTTCACTTTATACAGGCCTGACCACAGCTACATAAAATGGGGCCTGGGAGTGTGTAGCTCAGTGGTTGAGCACTTGTTCTAATGCTAAAGACCCTACATTAATCCCCAGCACTATAAAAACAGAAGCAAAGCCTAGTGGTGGTGCACACCTTTACTGAAAAAAAAAGGATCTTTAGGTCTGATGGTCTCTGTTCTAAAGGTAGAACGAAGATGGGAGAAGCTAGAGGTCATAGAGAAGTGGTAAGCTACTGCTGGTATCAATACCGATGAAACTGTAAGCAAAGGCTATAACTGGGGACCAGGGACAAGAGGCTTGAAGACAGAAATATTTCTGAAGTATAATTAAGAGAATATAACAGTCCTTGATCTTGGAGGCGGGGGAGAAGGTAAGAATGGCACCCAGGTTTCTGGCCCAGGGTTTCCAGGTGGAGAGGAGTACCACTCGCAGAGATAAGGAATAAACTAGGCAGAGGAGGCTGTGGATGAGGTGGAGTCAAAGATAAACTGCCTACATCCAAAGTTTGAGATACCTGCAGGGCATGCAGACAAAGATACCCAGTCATCCTGAGAAATGTTTGCTAGAGATAGGGATGCTAGCAGCATTGGGCCTGAGTGTGGCAGAAGGCTTGAAAGTTCAGTGACCAAAGTACAAACAAAACCAAGAGGACACTGGTGTTTGCAAGTTTGGGGGTTTGATTTGGGGGTGGGTATTGGAGATTCTGTCAAGGAGCACTGACTGCTCTTCTGAAGGTCCTGAGTTCAAATCCCAGCAACCAGCCGGGCGTGGTGGCGCACGCCTTTAATCCCAGCACTCGGGAGGCAGAGGCAGGCGGATTTCTGAGTTCGAGGCCAGCCTGGTCTACAAAGTGAGTTCCAGGACAGCCAGGGCTACACAGAAAAACCCTGTCTCGAAAAACCAAAAAAAAAAAAAAAAAAATCCCAGCAACCACATAGCTTACAACCATCCATAATGAGATCTGATGCCCTCTTCTGGTGTGTCTGAAAATAGCTACACTGTACTTACATATAATAAATAAATAAATCTTAAAAAAAAAAACAAAAAAACAAAAAAAACTACTATAGAAAGGGGAGACGGCCCAGTCTCAAAAGATGCTGTTGGTTTCTGATCTTAGGAAGCCACTGATGCTTTAATAGAACAATTTTGTTAGGAGATACTAACGAAAGATATTAAAAAGAAACTGGAGTGCACTACCATGCTTTGAGGATCAAGAATCTCAAACCCATTCCACTAAGGAACTGTAATCTTCTCCTTAGCGTTCTGGAGAGGATTTTTCTTGAAATTAAACATATTTTCCTTGCCCTCTATAATATTTTTCCTATCTTTTTTGGGGTGGGAGGAGACAGTGGAAGTGTTTCAAGACAGATTGTTCCAAGACAGCCCTGGCTGTCCTAGAACTCAAATATCTGCCTGCCTCTGCCTCCCAGGTGTTGGGATTAAAGGCAAGCACCACCAACAACAACTATTTTCTTTATCTTTACTATATCTAATGACATCTCAAATTAGCTTTTATTTTACAATGTGTTATTAGCTTCTCTTTGCAACTGCAAGAGTAGTAAAATTCTTCTAACTCGCCGGGCGTGGTGGCGCACGCCTTTAATCCCAGCACTCGGGAGGCAGAGGCAGGCGGATTTCTGAGTTCGAGGCCAGCCTGGTCTACAAAGTGAGTGCCAGGACGGCCAGGGCTACACAGAGAAACCCTGTCTCGAAAAACCAAAAAAAAAAAAAAAAATTCTTCTAACTCAGGATAGTCCCCTCAGATTTTGTCTTAATAGACTTTCTTTTTATCTTGTAACAAAGTTGTTCCTGTAAAAGCATACACTTAGTAGTGGAATTCTTTGCCTTCCTCATAGTCTCATAGTTTGTAGTCTAGAGACTACAAACTAGACACGAGCTAGAGACATCTAGGAAGAGGAAACTTAACTGAGAGCATGCATCCATCAGATTGGCCTGTAGGGAAGTCTACAGGGACATTGTCTTGATTAAATGATTAATGTGGAAGTGCCCAGCCCACTGTAGGCAATGCTATCCCTTAACCAGGTGGTTCTGGTTGGTGGTATAAGAAAGCAAGCTGGGAAAAAAAAAAAAGAAAAGAAAGAAAGAAAGCTGGGTAAGGTGTGATGGTTTGTGTACACTTGGCCCAGGGAGTGGCACAATTAGGTGTGGGTGGCCTTGTTGGAGTAGGTATGTCTGTGAGTGTGGGCTTTCTTTTCTTTTCTTTTCTTTTCTTTTTTTTTTTTTTTTTTTTTTTTTGGTTTTTTCAAGACAGGGTTTCTCTGTGTAGCCCTGGCTGTCCTGGCACTCACTCTGTAGACCAGGCTGGCCTTGAATGGGCGTGGGCTTTAAGGCCCTCATTCTATCTGCCTGTATTCTGCTAGCAGCCTTCAGATAAAGATGTAGAACTCTCAGGTCTTCCGCACCATGCCTGCCTGACTGTTGCCATGTTCCCTCCTTGATGAAAGTGGACTGAACCTCTGAACCTGTAAGCCAGCCCCAGTTAAATGTTGTCCTTATAAGAGTTGCCTTGGTCATGGTGTCTGTTCACAGCAGTAAAGACATACAAGACATAAGGCACGAACAGCAAGCCAATAAGCAATGCTCTTGCAGGGTTTCTGCTTTAGCTCCTGCCTCTGAGTGCTTGCCTTTGACATCCTTTGATGATGGACTCTGACCTGTGAGCCAAACAAACCCTTACCTTCCCAAGCTGTTTTGGGTCATGATGTTTTAACCACAGCAATGGAAAGCAAACTAGCCTTCTATGTGTTGAAACTGGACTTTAGGGAAAGCATGAGTATACCTAAGAATTCTTCCTGTGGCTAAACTATCAGGAATAATATTGCCCTTACAGGAGTTTAAGGGATTAGTTAAGAGCTACCTAGGACTCAGTATCAAGAGTTCATGGAAGGGGCAGGAGAGATGGCTCAGTGGTTAGGAGCACTGACTGCTCTTCCAGAGGTCCTGAGTTCAATTCTTAGCAACCACATGGTGGCTCACAACCTTCTGTAATGGGATTCGACGCCCTCTTCTGGTGTGTCTGAAGACAGCTGTAGTGTACTCATATACATAAAATAAATAAATAAATCTAAAAAAAAGAGAGAGAGAGAGTTCATGGAAGAAAGCAGGATAAAATACTCTGCCTAATACTTTCTTTCCCTTATACCAGCTCTGACCCAGTGAGGCCACCTCACTGGATTTGGCCTTTCCTGGAAAAATGCCTTTCAGTCAAACAGCCATGGTGACCAAGCATTTTATTTCATTTGTTTTTGTTTTGTTTTGTTTTTCTACTGGGAATCAAAATGCTGTCTCCTCTGGGCCAATGTATAAAGCAGTTATTTCCTTTCTTTTGTCCAGTTAGCCGCTGTATCCGAGGTTTGCAGACAATCAGTTTCTACCTCGTGGTTGAAAGTTGAAGCCCTTAGGCAGATCTTTCACGTCCATGTTGCAGCCCCCCAGTTCCCCTCCCCTCAAGACAGGATTTCTCTCTGTAGACCAGGCTGGCCTAAATTCTGAGATCTGCCTGCCTCTGCCTCCTAAGTGCTGGGATTAAAGGCACACACCTGGTTCGCTTTTTTCCTTCCTTCCTTCCTTCCTTCCTTCCTTCCTTCCTTCCTTCCTTCTTCCCTCTCTCCCTCCTTCCCTCCCTCCCTCTCTTCCTCCCTCCCTTCCTTCCTTCTTAATTTAATGTGTATCAGTGCTTTGCCTGTAGGTACGTGTGTGTACTACATGGGTGCTGCTACCCCTCAGAGTCACGATGAGAGCCTATAAGCTCTTGTAGCTATTTCCTGCTTTCAGATGGCCCTTTCTGAACACTGGCTGTGTACTGTTTGTGGACACAGCTCTGTCAATGGGCAGATTTTGCTCCAATGTCAGTGGATAAGAAAGTTGATCATATACAGAATTCATTTTTCGTTTTTCATGTCTAAGCATAACCCTTCTAGTTTCACCTTTCTGAGTCCTGGGTCTACAGGTGTATCCTGCCGTGCTTGGCATGTCCACATTTCTTTGCAAGCCAGGTGAGCCTCTCCATTACGAAAAGGAAACTGCAGACTGAGCTGATGCTCAATTTTAATCACTTAGACAACGGCAACGGCATGTGTGGCAATGTTATTCAATAAGAAATGAAGGAAAACTATTTAAACCTTCTGGAAAGTTTTTCTAAACCTTAAAAAAAATGATAACCAAAGTCGGGCGTGGTGGTGCATGCCTTTAATCCCAGCACTCGGGAGGCAGAGGCAGGCGGATTTCTGAATTCGAGGCCAGCCTGATCTACAAAGTGAGTTCCAGGACAGCCAGGGCTACACAGAGAAACCCTGTCTCGAACCACCCCCCCCCCCAAAAATGATAGCCAAAGTATTATCTCTTACAGAGATAGGGGGAGGGGAAGGGCAGAGGGAGGGAGAGGAAAAGAGACTGTGAGTGTTAGTTTTCATTTCCTATGAGGCAGGATTTTTCTTTGTAGCCCAGGCTGGCCTAGACATCTTTGCTCTGCCTCTGCCTTGAGTCCCAGGATTGCTCATCTCTCACAGGCATGTTCTACATCATGTTGGCTCTCACAAGCATGGACTATATCATGCTCAGCTCTCACAGGCATGGACTATATCATGCTGGCTCTCACAGGTATTTACTATATCATGCTGGCTCTCACAGGCATGGACTATATCATGCTGGCTCTCACAGGCATGGACTATATCATGCTGGCTCTCACAGGCATCTACTATATCATGCTGGCTCTCACAGGCATGGACTATATCATACTCAGCTCTCACAGGCATGGACTATATCACGCTGGCTCTCACAGGCATGGACTATATCATGCTCGGCTCTCACAGGCACTATCATGCTCAGATCTTCTGATTTCTTAGTCTGAGATAAAATATGCAGAACACAGCACAGAAAGAAGCAATGAAGTTGAGAGCCTGATCTAATGACTCCATCAGCCGCCAGCTTGAGGAATCCCAGAGTCTACCTGCAAACGTGCAATATAGTGCATCTCTGCATCATTAAATACGAAGGTAAGTTCTCTCAACAGGTCGACACTCTAACACAGTGGTTCTCAACCTGGGGTCGCCTAAGACCTTCGGAAGTACAGGTATTTACATTATGATTCCTAACACTAGCAAAATTAAGTAGCAACAGAAATAACTTTATGGTTAGGGTTACTACAAAAGGAGGTGCTGCATTGAGAAGGCTGAGAACCACTGCAGCACTCAGTGCTCAGGGCTTAACTTTCTGTTTTTAGAAATGTTTCTAGGGCTGGAGA
Organism: Mus caroli; assembly: GCF_978045245.1. NCBI lineage: Eukaryota > Metazoa > Chordata > Mammalia > Rodentia > Muridae > Mus > Mus caroli. The sequence goes on from NW_028227264.1 coordinate 93,372,152, forward strand.
GATAGCTCAGAGGTTAGGAGCACTGACTGCTCTTCCAGAGGTCCTGAGTTCAATTCCCAGCAACCACATGGTGGCTCACAACCATCTGTAATGGGGTCTGATGTCCTCTTCTGGTGTGTCTAAAGAGAGCAACGGTGGTGTTATGCATTAAATAAATAAATCTTTTTTAAAAAAAAAAAAAGAAAGAAATGTTTCTAGATCATTCGATGAGCATCTTTAAAGAAGGTTCTTTTGTAGCTTTATTTTTTCAAAGCCTACTTTTTTGTTTTTGTTTTTGTTTTTGTTTTTGTTTTTTGAGACAGGGTTTCTCTGTATAGTACTGGCTGTCCTGATCAAAGCCTACTTTTAATGATCATTCTTAAATATCTTTTAATATCTCTAACCTCCCTTTCTGACAATCAGCCCGAGTCCGAGAAATAACAAGAAGCCATAGCACACCACCAGAAGGGTTTTTTTTGTTGTTGTTGTTTTTTTTTTTTTTTTTTTTTTTTGGTGTGTTTCTCTCTATGGAGTCCCGACAAATGCAGCTCAACACTGCAGTGTAAGTCAGACCAATACAAGTGTGCCATTAGCAAATAATCCTTCATCACACGTCCTTTCATGATTTTGCTTTAGCAGAACATCCTCTCCCCTGTGTCTGCTTCAGCAAAATGTTCCTTCATGTGCTTACCCAGCAAAACACCATCCAACCAACTTTCTAAAATTCCACTTCGATCCATTATTGATTCTCTTTGAGAAATCTCTACTGTTTTACTTGCTTTTTCCCCCTGGCAGATGGTAAAACACCTAGATAAGACACCTTACTTTTGGGTTTTTTTGTTTGTTTGTTTGGTTGGTTGGTTGGCTGCTTGATTTTTCAAGACATGGTTTCTCTGTATAGCCCTGGCTGTCCTGGAACTCACAGAGATGTTCCTGCCTCTGCTTCCAAAGTGCTAGGATTAAAGGCGCGCACCACCACTGCCAGGCTAAGGTTCTTAATATAGACTTTCACTTAACCCTCTCATTCTAGGCTCCACACTCTACTCTCTGGCAGATTTAGTCTCTGATGGTCCTGTGTTCTCCTGGCAGATTTTACAGGTTGAATCAGGTCTCTCTTCCACAACAGTTATTTCTGCCCAACACTCGGCCTTGTCTCTTCTATTCTATGTCCCAACCTCCCTCCCTACTCCACACATACACACCCCTAGTGCATGCTTTTCTGACTTCTGGATAGGAAAAAGCCTTATAGCTCACAGTCCCCAAAGCCTTTGTTCCCATTCTGAGTGTCATAGACTGCTGTTTTCATTTCTTTGCTGCTGTTATTTTTTTTCTTTTTAATGATTTTATTTATTTATTTTATGTATATGAGTACACTGTGGCTGGACAGATGGTTGTGAGCCCTCATGTGGTTGCTAGGAATTTAATTTAGGACCTCTGCTCGCTCTGGTCAACCCCCACTCAAGCCAATCCCGCTCACTCTAGTCAACCCCCCTCACTCAGTCTCTACTCGCTCCAGCCCAAAGAATTATTTATTATTGTAGATAAGTACACTGTAGCTGTCCTCAGCCACACCACAAGAGGGCATCAGATCCCATTACGGATGGTTGTGAGCCACCATGTGGTTGCTGGGATTTGAACTCAGGACCTTCAGAAGAGCAGTCAGCGCTCTTACCTGCTGAGCCATCTCACCAGTCCCCTGCTGCTGTTATTTTTCCTGAGGTTCCAGGAGCTTGTTAATGTCTACATCCCGAAATCCCAAGGGACCACAGAGGATCTAGACAAAGGTCCTGGGCTGAGAGTTCTAAATTGAGCTCTGGTACACAGGTGTTCTGAGTCAGAACCAATAGATCTCTCAGAACTGGAAGCTGATGAGGCAGAAGGTAGGTACTTTATTTATTTATGGGGTCTCTCTCTGTCTCTGTCTCTCTTGATCTATCTCTCTGTGTGTATAATGTTGAGAATTCATTTCACGCCTACCCTGTGAGTGCCAAGAGAGTGCTCTGTCACTGAGCCACACTCCTCAGTGCACACAGGCATTTTCTTTTACAAAGACCTATTTTTAATTATATGTAGCCTGCACATTGTGCACTTGAGCACCAGTGCCTTTAGACACCAGCAGAGGACATCAGATTGCATACAGCTGTAGTTACAGACAATTGTGAGCCTCACGATATGATATGGGGGCTTGGAACTAGTCCTCTGAATAGAACAGTATTCACTCCTAACCATGGAACCACCTCTCTGGCTTCCCCATAAGTACTTTTAAAGGTGTGCAGACATTTTCGATGACTTGGCTTCCAGCTGTTGGCATCTCTAGGCTGGCAAGGATTGAAGATGGAACCGGTTGAGTTCCTCTTAAAAATATAATTCACAGGGCTGGAGAGATGGCTTAGCGGTTAAGAGCACTGACTGTTCTTCCAGAGGTTCTGAGTTTATAATCCCAGCAACCACATAGTGGCTCACAACCATCTGTACTGGAAGGGATTTGATGCCTTCCTCTGGCGTGTCTGAAGACAGCTACAGTGTACTCTTATAATAAATACAATCTTTAAAATAAATAAATAAATATATACATATATATGTACACATATATAGCCACTTTGATATGAAAACTATAATAGGCCAAATATATATACATATGTATATATATATAATTCACCTATCATAGTTTTCTTTCTTTCTTCTTTTTTTTTTTTTTTTTTTTTTTGTCTGAGACAGGGTTTCTCTGTATAGCCCTGGCTGTCCTGGAACTCACTTTGTAGACCAGGCTGGCCTCGAACTCAGAAATTCGCCTGTCTCTGCCTCCCAAGTGCTGGGATTAAAGGCGTACGCCACCCTGCCTGGCTCCATAGTTTTCATTAAAGCATTTTATTACATATATGTAGTAGAGTGTGTGCATGCGTGTCCAGTGCGTGATGTGTGGAAGAAGTCAGAGGAGAACTTTCAGGAGTCAGTTCCCACGTGGGTCCCAGGGATGGAACTCAGGTCATCAGGCCCGGTTACAAGCTGCTGAGTCATCTTGCTATCTTCCAATCAGCTTCTCAACACCAAAAAGCATTGGTTTCTATCCTGACCTTTTCTTTGTTGTTGTTGTTGTTGTTTGTTTGTTTGTTTTTGTTTTTACTGTTGTTTGGGTTGTTTGTTTGTTTGTTTGATTTTGAGACAGGGTATTTCATCCACTCTGGTGACACAGGGCCTGCTGTGTAGCTCAGGGTACCCTTGAACAGTCCCTTCAGCATTGCCCTCCTGAGTGCTAGGATCACTGACATGATGAACAATCACAACTTCTGTTCTGATACTTCTTAAAAATTATCCTTGGTAGCAGCATCTTGTCATAATTGCCTGCCTGGGATATCCAAGTCCCTCCTGGTGTACCAATTAACGTTTGCCTCTTGTGTTCTACACAATCTAACACAGATTTCTCTTCTCTCCTCTCGCTTCCCTTCCCCTCCTCCCCTCTTCTTTTCTCTCTCTCTCTCTCCCTCCTCCCCCTCCCTCTCCTTCTGTCTTCCTTAAGGGTCTCACTATGTATTCCTGGTGGGCCCAGAACTCAATATTTAGACCGAGGTGGCCTCAAACATAGAGGGTCACCTGCCTCTGTTTCTAGAATGTTGGGATTAAACTAATGAGCCACCATGCCCTGCCCTAAAAATTCCTCTTTAATAAAGGGTTTATCTTTTTATTTTCTTACAATGTTATGTGCATGAGTGTTTGCATGTGTGCATTTATATGTGCTGTTGTGCCAGGAAGCATTTATGAACCTCAAAGACCACCAAAGAGCCATCTCGGATGTTAGGGTCTCTTTATTACAAGCTCAGGCTAGGGCTCTCCTCCAACCCAACCCCGACACAGCAGGACAGGAAGGGAAGGCGAAGCAGCCTCGAACCCTCAGTGGGACAAGGTTTTATAGGAAATTAGGAGCAAGTGAGGGGATGTCTAGCCTGGCAAGCATCTAATAGAATGACTATAAGACAACAGGTGGATGCTCTGAAGCAAGACTGTATACTATCTACACTTGATCTTAGCCAAAAGGCCGAGAAGCAATTGTATACTATCTCAAATGGTCCGAAAGTACATCTGAAACAATCAGATTAATCATTAACTGTTGCTAGGAAGTAGCTAGGGAGTAACTCTGGCCAAGGACAAGCTGTGAGGTCCTTCATGGTATGTGGGTACAGCTTGGGTTCTCCTGTAGGTCAAGTTCTCAGGCTTGTTTTGTTTTGTTTTGTTTGATGGAGGCCGTCCCAAGTAGGTTTGGTATCTCATGCCATGTGCATGCCTGGTACCCTCAGAGGTCAGAAGAGGGCATCAGATCCCCTGGAACTAAGTTACAAATGGTCATGAGCTACCATGGATGCTGGGAATTGGACCCAAGTCATCTGCAAGAGCAACAGGAGCTCTTAACGGCTGAATCATTTCTCCAGCCCCAGTGGTCTTCAGTGAGGCTCAGAAAGGTCTCTTAATTTTTACCGATGATAATAACAACTCTTTCTTGTCTGTTCTTGCGAGAATTGGATGAATCCTATCTCTGACTCACTCTGTCAAATCTTTCTCAGAAACTTAGAGATTTGCCTACCTCTGCCTCACAAGTGCTGAGCTCAGAGACGTGAGCCACAGTGCTAGTCTGGCCGGAAATCCCATAGAGCAGAAGTCAGCTCCTTGCTGTAAAGAATGATTTGGTCCAAGGTGTTGGTAGTGTTGAATCTTTGAGCGACTGTATTGGCATTAGAGCGTTGCTTTGTCTCCCTGCTTGGCTTTTATCTCCGTTGCATCAGCAGCACATCTGGAGCCCTACCAGGAAATGAAGATGGAGATAGAAGAACAATGGCCTCCACTCCAGAACTGTTTATACGTCACTGAAAATAAGACATCTGAACTTTAAAACCATCGGGCACTTTGGATTATTACCATGATAACTCCTTTTCAGATTGCAAATGTCCCCTTCTTAGGTCTCATGCGTGGCAGAATAGAGGGATTTATCGGCTCCACACCCTTTTTCTCCAGGCCCAGGTATTTTTTTTCAATCAGGTAACACCATTGCTCCATTTCAACAAAGTATGGATTTTTTTTTAAATTCACTTTTTAATGATTTTATAATGATATTATTCTATATATTATTTTTAATTTTGGTGCATTGATGTTTCACCTGCACGTATGTTTATATGAGGGTATGGGATGCCCTAGAACTGGAGTTACTGACAGTTGTAAGTTGCCATGTGGGAGCTGGGAACTGAACCTAGATCTTCTGGAAAAGCAGCCAGTGCTTGTAACTATTGAGCCATCTCTCCAGCCCCAACAACGTATAATGTGTGTGTGTGTGTGTGTGTGTGGTGTGTGTGTGTGTGTGTGTTCATGTGTGTACGAGTGCAAATATTATGCAGTTTTGAATGTACATGCATGCACTCAGGGGAAGGGGTGGGTAGAAGTGTCAATTCTCAAACATTGTCCACCTTTTAAAAAACTGTTTATTTTATGGGTATGGGTGTTTCACCTGGATGTGTGTCTATGTGTTACACATATGCCTGGTTCTCACAGAGACTGAAGTTAAGATGGTTGTGAGCCACTATGTGGGTGCTAGGAACTGAACTCAGGTCTTTTGGAACAGCAGTCAGTGCTCTTCATCGCTGGGCCATCTCTCCAGCCCCACCTGGCTTTTTGAGCCAGGGACAGTAGGCTAGACTGGCTGGCGACTGAGCCCCAAGGATCCTCCTGTCCCAACCTCCATAGTTCTGGAATTACTGGAGCAGGCCACTGTGCATACATGGTCTCTGAGATTTGAACTCAGCTCTTCATGTTTGCATGAGACACACTTTACCAATCTGGTGACACCGCCCCACCCCCCACCAGCCCTTTTAAAATTTTTTTCACCTTTAACCAACATCTTCCTCCACATCATAATCACAAACTTTTCTTTTGTTTCAAATAAGACCTAAAATAAGAAAATGGAAAAAGGAAACCCGGAAAGACCAATTCTTGTTCTCCAAGGTGACAGATGAGTAACACACATTTGGAATTGCTCTTCAGTTTTTGTTCTTATGTTACATTTGGGAGGGTTTGTTTCACAATGCTGGATACCAGTATTTCTTACGTGCAGATGTGCAAATTCCCCGTGTAATTTGGGAACCTAATTAACATAGTATAAGCAATAAACCAAATCCACAACGTGAGGCTTGCTTTGATTTAGATTTCTATTCTCTTGCTACTTTAGCATTTCATATCACCCTTCCTACCTTAATTTTTTGGTTGCATTCTGTATTGCAAATGATATCTGTGGATCAGGCTGGCCTCTGACCCACAGATATCTGCCTGCCCTCTGCCTCTCAAGTTCTGGGGTCAGAGATGTGCATATCGCATCCCTTATTATCTTCTTCCTTTTCAAGAGAGTATTAGGTCTTTAGTGGCCTTTGGTTGTATGTTTACTTGCTTTTCTATCCCCAGTCATTACATTGCACTTGGAGCATAGAATGAATGGACTTCCTAAAGACTTGTGATTGACAGCCATGGAATGTATCAGTCTCAGAGAGATGGATGAAATAATGGACTAGGCATTTCACCTTTTCACCCTTAGACACTGCACTTCATTTGTAAGATGGAAATAAAATCACTCTGATCCGTCTGTAGTTTTCCCGTGTTGGGCGTCTAGTCCAGAACCTTGACCATCTCAGCTGAGTGTTATTTTAAAAGCCACACCCTCAACCCTTCCAACATTTCTGTATTAACCAGTCCGGAATCACTAACTTTTATAAGTAAAAGAGGATTAGTTAGTTCACATTTTTGGAGCACAGAGGGCACAGTTCTGGTATTGGTTCAGTTCTCTGCTGTGCCATACTCCGTTTCAAAGCAGTGTTGGTTACAAGTGAGTGACATCGCAGCCCAGGAGCAGCAAGAGGCAGGAGAAGGTATCCAGCAACCCTCGTGTGAGAAAGCAAGGGTTTCATGAGAAGTACCAAGAAATCCACAAGAATCATTTCATGCATCCAGTGACCGTCGGGGCTCAGCAAGATCCTTATCATTTAATAACCCATATACAGGGGCTAAAGAGGTAGCTCTGTGGTTAATGGAGCTTGCTGCTTTTACATAGGACTCAAGTTTGGTTCCCAGCACCCGTGTTGGATGGACCACAACCACCTGTAACTCCAATACATGTAGATCATTGCATTTTGTTCACATTAACCCTCCCCAACACCCATTCATTATATTTATTAGAGCATCCAATTTCCCAGTGTAATTCCAGTCCTCTGAATTCAGAAAGCAGAGGGCTCTCGCTGCCCTTGTGGACCAATAGCGGAGGCCAATGGGAGCAGAGACCGGGTGTGTTAAAGCCCTGCCAGCCCTTTTGGTGCATAAGACACACAGGGACCAGCTGCAGGGAGGCAGATAGATTTTACATGGACTGATCCAAGGCATGTATAATTTCGGGAGACAGGGAGGTGTAGAAACATCCAGGATGGGCAAAGGTCATCATTAGCTAAAGGCTTAGGGTCCGAAAAATGCTTCCTTAGCATGGGGAAGCACTTCAGGACTCACAGGTGCTGGCTGAACAGGTTCTTACTGGGGGAAAGGAATTTGAACCTGTAACTCTTCAGGTAGAGGTGTGTGTCGTGTGTGTGTGTGTGTGTGTGTGTGTGTGTGTGTGTGTGTGTGTTGGGGTTTGAATTCCCCAGACAAGGTCAGAGAAGGAGAAGCCATGCCCGTGAAGGAGTCCTCCATATTGGGTCAAGCCCCAGAAGTCTATGCAGTCAATGGTAAATCTTAATTAGCAGAGTTTTTCCGCAGATCCGGGACCAGCAGGCCTCCCAGGTCATTCCGATGCACGTCAGGTTCAGGAGGCATGCCTTGCAATTCCCTCCAGAGGCATTTCGAGCCAGAAAACTGTGTCTACTGCTGTACTGCAAACAAACAACAGACACTCCATCAATGCACACCAGCTGATGGCTGGCCATGAATGACCACAGATATCTCAGGAGCTCTGTTTTTAAGAATCTCTTCTTGGGTTGTTAAATGCTTTGGGTCAGTTGTAAATGAATTATTTATTCTAGCATTTGTATACATACTAACAGGCCAACCCCTGTGGGAACTAACAGGGTGTAGGGATATTGGGGGAAGAGAGGATAGCCCACGTCCGGCCAGAGTTCTTCCTATGCTCTGGGCAGGAGGACGTGGGAGGGCTGCCAGATGCTTTCCACTTGGCCTCAGGTGGGCATCTAAGCCACTGACTCCACTCGACAGGGGATGGACAAGGGGCAGCCCCCCGACTTGGCCCTGGAGTGACACCCTATAGCCCCGTAGTTATGGGAGAGAGGGCTGAGGTGAGAGGTTCCCATGCAGGCGAGAGTAAGAGCGGTGGGTCTTGATGAACAGAGACAGTCTATGGTTTTAGAGCTTTATTATAGAAAGGCAGGGGGAAAGAGAAAAGGTAAAAGAGAGAGAGAGACCAGCCATGGCCAAGAGGAGAGAAGAGAAGAAAGGCTAGAGTTAGAGAGTAAAAGGAGAGGAGAGAGGAGAGTAAAGGGGTGTAAGAGCAAGGTGGGGCCAAGCAGCCCCTCTTATGGTGTACTGTTATCTTTACTGTTGCTAGGTAACTGGGAGGAGTCTAGCCTGAACGTCAGAAGCTTGGGATATTGTCTACGTGACTACTAACCATGCTTCTCCTGTGAGGACTGAGGGGGCGGTAACTTCAACAGGAGCCAGGGTCCAGGAGACATGGAGAACTCCTTTCCGTCCTATATAGATGAATTATCACCACCGGTCCCAGAGTTCCACCTCAGCTCAACTGGAGACCAGACTGTCTTTGCATAGCCCAATGCCCCACAACCTCCCAAAGACAGCTGCATCACCAAAGCGCACCCCATCATGGGTGACAGCTCACAAAGCTGGGAACTAGAGCACACTGCATAGCCTGCAGGCAGCTCGGCAGCTTGGAGAGTTACCTTTCCAGGTGACTCTCGTCTAAACCCCTTCCAGGCAGGTGGTCTGCTCTCAGAGTCTTCCTGGCAACTGTTTCTCTGAGATGGACTCCCAGCTTTTATTGCTTCCTCTGGCAGAGAGGGACCTAGAGAATCTGGTTGGTTTCAGGGACTTCCTGAACCTTCTTTGAGTTGTTTACCTGCTCGATTAAGGAGCTTCCCTGCAGGATATTTCAATCTATAGAAAACTGTTACACAATAGCACCCTATGAATGGGAACAAATGGATGGACACAGGGACAGTTTGTGTTTTGTTGGGTTTTGGTTTTCTTTCTTTCTTTCTTTCTTTCTTTCTTTCTTTCTTTCTTTCTTTCTTTCTTTCTTTCTTTCTTTCTTTTTTCCTTCCTTCCTTCCTTTCTTTTTTCTTTTTCTTTTCTTTTTCTCTTTTTTTTTTGAGGTATGCTTTCTTACATAGCCATGTCTGTCTTGGAACTCACTTTGTAGACCAGGTTGGCCTTGAACTCACAGCAGTTTACCTGACTCTGCCTTCCAAGTTGCTGTGATTAAAAGTGTGTACCACCACACCTGGCCTTTTCCCCCTCCTTAGGCCTTTTCTCTTTTCTTTTGTATGGGACATTATGGAAGATGAAAATCATGTTTTTTGTTTTTATTATTTATTTAACTTTTTTTTTTCATTGAAAAGCATGTAGGGACCTCAAAGAAAGTTATGACAGCCTTTTTTATTTTGTTTTGGTTTTTTTGTTTTTGTTTTTATTTTTCGAGACAGGGTTTCTCTGTATAGCCCTGGCTGTCCTGGAATTCACTTTGTAGACCAGGCTGGCCTCGAACTCAGAAATCCACCTGCCTCTGCCTCCCGAGTGCTGGGATTAAAGGCGTGCGCGCCACCACGCCCGGCATGTTATGACAGCCTTAAGGAAGGACGCTGCCATGAAAATGTCCCTTTCCACTCTTCTACCTCAGGAAATGTAATTGTTTGATGAGCCTGAGGGCTCAGAAACTCCTCATTGCTCATTCCTGGTGGAAGTGGGACACTCACAGTTAGCTCTCTTCTAGAGTCTCGCCAGTGGTTTTGTTGAATGCCCTTAGGCTGCACTGCACTATAAGAGGCCCTAACCAACTTTCTTTCCTCCCTCTTAGTTCTCTGGGAATCGGACTCATGCCACTGAGAGCTGGCTCCCCAGCCTCCTCCACTTCCCAACCTTCTTGTTCTCTCAAGCATTTCTCTGAATATGTTTCTAATATACGTCTCATTCTGCCTTAGCACTCAATTTGCCTGAGACCCTGACTCCACCCAGGGATGTCCAAGAAACCTGCCCATCAACAAGATACCTGACCAGCCCTTCTGCAGTGGTCAGTTTGTCTCGACTACAGTGAACTTGACAGTCCTGAGTATCAGGGGGATGAGGGTGTGCAAAACATTTCACGTAGGTTAGAGCTTTAATTTTTATGGAAAGTAACAGCCTTTCGAGCTAGAGACTCCAGAAGAAGCCAAGCACGGTGCCCACCTATAATCTCACAGTCTCATAATGAATCGGAGTCTGTAGAAGTACTTCCAGCTCTGAAAGCTGAGTCATTGGAAATGCAAATGGCGGGAGCATTTCAGGGATTGTTAGTGAGGTTTATTTGTTTGGACTTTTGAAACAGGGTCTCACTATATAGATGAGGCAGGCCTTGAAATCACAGAGTTCTGCCTGCCTCAGCCTCTCAAGTTGCTGGGATTAAAGGTGTGTCTTACCATATCAGGCTATTATTGGTGTTTATTGAAATCCTGGGTAAGAATGCCAAATACCGGTCATTTGGTTTTCTGTTGATGATGTTCTAGTGCAGGCTCTTTATCTTCTCCTTCTCCTCACCTCCTCCTAACATCTCTCCATTTCCCCCGTTCCAGCTTTACTCAGTCATATCCAGGATCCCAGGTCACCCAGGAGAGCAGCATACCCACCGTCATTCATGTCTCACTAACATCGAAGATCTGTTTTGAAAATGCTAAGACCCCGTACTCCTCAGGGTCAATTCTGATGTGGAATCCGAGTGGGGTCACTTCATTTTCCCAAGTTCTGGATCCCCCCCGCCCCCCCGGGAGCTATCCTTTTATAGAGTCCTTTATCACAGTGAGACACTGACATTCACCTGTTCCAAGGCAAATCCCCTTTGATTTAGCGACCTCTGACTTTTTTACCCTAGAAAACCTCATGATTCCGAGGAGCCAGGTTTTATGGTGATAATACTCATATTTTTGGAAGAGAGGCCCAGGACCCTTCTCTTGTAATCAAATTACTCAGAACCAACAAAGGTTTGTGTGCCCAAAGGCAAAGTTTTGTTCTTAAATGTTGCAAAGGAGAAACTTCCCAAGGAAAGAATACGGTCTCAGAACCTGAAAGGATGCTGCAAATTCTCAAATAAGCTTACAACTCGGGTGACATAGGAGACTCAGACTTGGTGTTCAGGCATGATATAGCTGGTGGCTGTGCAGTCAGAGAATGTGCAGGAAGTAAGTTGATTTCCCGGGGCCTTGTGGGACCTTATGACCTTTTAGCTTAAACCTAATGACCTAAAGGAATGTTAAGAGATCTGGACTTGGGGAGGGAAGTACTTACGTGTAGGGTGTGTCTCCCTGCTCCCCCTCCTATCCAGGAATAGTATACATTCAGGGATCAGAAGTTAGGGCTGTTCATGGGTGTGAGCCCGGTGTTGAGGTGTGTACACGCACAGTACATAGGACAAGCAACCAGTCAGGAAAAAAGCATGTAAGAACTCAAAAACCCTGGGAAGTCAGTAAAGTGCTCCAATGACTGGAGGAGACTTATAGACAATGAGGGAAACGCTCCCCACCCCCAAACGACAAGCCAGTGACCCAATGACAGCTGCTTCTATGGTATGTGAGAAAGAGCCAGACCTTGGTTGGTGAAGGACAGGACTTATTCCCGGGTTTGGAGAATGGGATGGGCAAGCATATAATTCAGCCCTACAGAAAACCAGGGCACAGCCCATTCAGTCTTCCTCTCTAAGGTGAGGCTGGGATGTTATGATGCCATGAAGATGAACCTGAGGCTAACTGTGGTTGGGTTTGGGATGAAAAAGGGAAATGGAAAGCCGGGCGTGGTGGTGCTTGCCTTTAATCCCTGTACTCGGGAGGCAGAGGCAGGCGGATTTCTGAGTTTGAGGCTAGCTAGGGCTATACAGAGAAACCTTGTCTCGAAAATCCAACCCCCCCCCCCCAAAAAAAGGAAATGACAGATTCCTCCTCTAAATTCCCCAAAGCTGCCCATGGGCTTTCTCAGCTTTTCACTACAAGGATAAAATTTTTATTAGAGAACATTAGTACTGCAAGCGGTCTTAGAAATCATTGCGCTTGAACCTCTTGTTCTATACACGAGAGAAACAAAGATCATGGCTGTTGACTTTATTCCACAAGTTCGCTAGCCCTGAAGCCCATCTGTTGACTTCTGGTGCAAGCCTTATTTCCAGCTCATGGGACTCTGCTCTGTGTCCTCAGTCTGGGGACAAGGGCTAGAAAGACTCTGGTCTACACTGTCTCTGCTTAGAATACAGGGATTCAGCAAAGATTCAGGATATTGTAGGGATTGAACAGCTCTGGGTGGAAGTTTTCATCCAATTTCCATGCAAATGCCCTTGAGGAGAGGTTATTTTAAGGGGGCGGTTATGCATAGTTTACCACAAATGAGGTGTGGCTTCCTTTCCAAATACACTTTGGTAGCCTTGTGGTATAGGGTTTGCCCAGCCGACACTGGTAGGTTATATGTTTCGAACGACCTCTTTTGTATTTAATATGTAAGTTGTCTTTTTAAAGGTTGGGCTCCTTGCTTAAAATTGGAAATTCTGAAATGGAAGGGAGACCTCAGCACAGCTGTGATGAGACTGCAAGAAGCCGCACTTCAAACATAGGGAGCCTCTTTCCATCCTTAGTGGAATGTGCTTGTGTGAGCAAGAAAAGGTGCCGGGTCTGTGGCACTCTATATAGGTCACCTGGTCACTGAATCACACAGCCTGCTACTCTCCCCTCCCCTCCCCTTCCCTCTCCTTGCCTCGGCTTCTCCACTCCTCTGTTTTCCACATCTCTTCTCTTCCTGGTAACTCCTATGAAATTCAGGATGAGGAAGTCAGTTTATCAGCTCTTGTCTGGTGACTAACACAGGATCGTGCACTAAAATGTGGAGCAGAGAAAGACGGGAGAAAAAGAGGAAGTCAAGGAAATAAAAGGCAGCCAAGGACATTATTTAATGGTTTTTTTTTTTTTTTTTTAATGTAAGAATAGCGCTATTGGAACACTTCAGGACATTAACAATCAATAGAGGACAAATGTGACCATTAGGAGGCTGAGACAAGGCAGGTGTGGTGGACACTTTCTTTCTTCATCTGTGTTGGAAAGCAGGCCTCATGCTTGAATACCCCACCCACGCTACTCCCAGAAGCCCCAAGAGAGAGGTTTATAATTCTCTCTCTCTCTTAATGATGAGAAAATTCACATACCCTAAAGCAGCAGTTCTCAATTTGTGGGTCATGACCCCATTGGGGGGTCATATGACCCTTTCACAGTGGTTGTCTAAGATCACTGGAAACACAGATCCTTACATAACAGTAGCAAAATTACAGTTATGAAGTAGCAATGACAAGAATGTTATGGTTGGGGCAACCATAACATGAGGAACTGTATTAAAGGGTCACAGTGTTAGGAGGGCTGAGGACCACTGCTCTACAGCATGGCAAGCTGTTCACAGTCTATGTCATGACTAATCAGAGCCAGACATAAAAGCTGGCGCACTGACCGGCCACTCCCACTGCTTTTGTGTGTGTGCCTTGCCTGGTCTCTGTTATGAGAATGACTTGGGGTAGATTGCAGATGAAATACACACTTAGTGTTTGGTTTGGTTTTGTTTTAAGTTAAAAGTATAAGACAGAAATTAAAAACCTATTCTTTCAATCAAAATAATGCTGTTTTTACATTTTGGCTTATTTCCTCAAGCCTTTTCCCCAAATATGCAGGCACACAGGTCCCCTATCCACTGTTCCCCACATGTATGTTGTAAGTAACATGTATTTTGTATATCCTTATAATACATAAAATATAACTGAGCAGTGCTGGCACACACCTGAATCCCAAGACTCAGGAGGTAGAAGGAGGTGGATCTTTGAGTTCTAGGCTGGCCTGGTCTACAGAGTGAGTTCCAGACCAGCCAGGGTTATACAGAGAAACCCTGTCTCTTGAAAAACCAAAAAACTGGTGATAACATTTGAAATGTAAATAAAGAAACTATATAATAATAATAATAATAAATAATAATAATAAGGAACATGAAAACCAGTGTTAAATGTGATCAACATACAAGAACTACAGAAATTAGACTTAAGGAGAGAAAAAGGCCATCTCTCCGGTGATTTGAGGAAGATGTAGGCACATTCATTGTTACTGCTAGGTGAAATGAAGACCCTTTCATTGTATCAATTCAAACATCACATTAATGCTGAATATGAAAAATGTTTTAATTGGGATGCCTTACCTCCTATTATAGGTTGGTTCTTTGTGTCCTGGTAGTAGGACCCAGTTTACATGATTATGGTATATTTTAAGGGATGTCACAGAATAACCCCCTGCTTTAAGGAAACAGTATCACTTGTAGGAAAAGTCTCTTTGGATGTAAATATTGTATTACATCTCAAAAGTGAGCTAATTGGAACATTTGTGATGGATGGGACTATAATGCCAAGATGTGTGCTGAATTTGTTTCTAATAATCATTATAGAGCCAATGTTCCTTTTTGAAATTTTAATATATAATAAAATACTTGAATGAGAACCCCCCAAAAAAGAAAAAGAAAACCCCAAAAAACCAACCAACCAACCAAATAACAGCATACAATATCTTTTTAGAATATAAAAATATATTTTACGTGTATATATGTATGGTAGTGTGAGTTAACATTTTTTTAAAGATTATTATTATATCTAAGTACACTGTAGCTATCTTCAGATACACCAGAAGAGGGCGTCAGATCTCATTATGGATGGTTGTGAGCCACCATGTGGTTGCTGGGATTTGAACTCAGGACCTTCGGAAGATCAGTTGGTGGTCTTAACCACTGAGCCATCTCTCTAGCCCCGTGAGTTAACATTTTTTTACCTGCACGAGGGATCCCGTGGAGCAGAAGAGGGCATTGGATCTTTGGCACTTGAGTACCGACAGGTGTGAGTCACCTTAACACCTAAGCTCTTTCTCCAGCCCTAAAGACGTCTTTTAAACAGCAAACTGTTCTTGCTTTACTTTCTTCCTCTTCATTTGACCGTGAGGATTTCCCACATGATTTTACATTTTTCAGAAGCAAAATGATGACTGGCTGCTCAGGTTCCAAAGCATGATTACCTCATGAAGGTTTTAAAATCAGTTACGTTTCTACAACCATCCTGAACGTAGGGGTGTGTGTGTGTGTGTGTGTGTGTGTGTGTGTGTGTGTGTGTGTATTCTTCTTGAAGTAAGGCTGCTAGAAACAGAACTCATTAGAAGATACAAACATTTTTAAAGTTCTAGAAATGTATTGCTTTCCGGAAAGCAATACATTTTTTAGTAACCCTCCACAGCAGTGTAAGTCCCACCTCTCATTAGTCTTAGCACTAAATAAAATCATGCTTATTCAATCTTTGCTAAATAGATAGGCAAAAATTAGTTCTCCTAGATAATTAGAGACATTTTACTTTTCTTTTTCTTTTCTTTTTTCGAGACAGGGGTTTTCTGGCTGTCCTGGAACTTGCTCTGTAGATCAGACTGGCCTCAAACTCAGAGATCTACCTGTTCTGCCTGCCTCTTTTGCTTGGACCAAAGGTGTGTACCACTACTGCCTAGCTTAGAGAAATTTAACTTGTTGTTGATGATGTTGCTATTTAGAGAAATTTTAACTTTTAAAAAGCACTTCCTTATCTTTTACATTTTTCTGCTGTGTACTAGGTATTTCTTATCGGTGTGTTCCTCCCCACCCCTGGGTTCTGGTGTTTTACCCATATTTAAGATAGCATTTGTGGCAAATTTGCTATCTACTATACTTACTCCTGTACAGTTACCAGTGTTTTAAGAGTCTTCCATCATGTCTATGAGCAATCCATCTTCATTCTTGGACACACCCACTCCACTCATTATTCTCTTTGTGTGTGCATACACGTTCTCATGTGTGAGTGTATGCACACATGTATGTGCAGGTGAATGAGAGGGTCAGAGGTCAATGAATAGTATCTTGCTAAATTGCTTTCCACCTTATTCTATTATTATTTTTGAGACAGGGTCCTGACCAACCGCATGGCTCTGACCAACCCAGAACTTTCTTTGTAGATCACGTTGGCTTCAAACTCACCAAGTTCTGTCTGCCTCTGCCTCCAAAGGGCTGGAATCAAAGGCGTGTACCACCACATCAGACCCACCGCCTTCTTTTTGAGACAAGGTCTCTCATGGGACCTGCTGCTCATCAATTTTACTGGACTGGGTGGCTGGCAAGCCCTAGGGTTTCTTCTGTCTCTATGCTTCCCCCCAACCCCCCAGTGCCGAGGTTCCAGCTGTGGTCCTGGGTGTGCTCCGCCATGCCCAGCTTTTGGATGGGTGCTAGGGGCGGAAGTAGCACCTTCATTCTTGTACAGCAAGCTCTTTACTGACTGGCCGTCACTCCAGCTCCATTTTTATTCTCTTGTATATATGGTGTAACATCACTAGTGAGATTATAGCTTTATTCCTTCCTTGTCAACGGTAAGGATACCTGAGTGCCAATGATAACAAAGTTTACAAAAATGCCCACTTTGTGTAAGGCACTGTGAAACACTGGCAGAGTTCCATGAGAGGTGGTGTTTTGTTTTCTTTTGTTTGATCTTTGCTTTCCCATAGTGCTGAGAATTGAATGCAATACCTCCCCCACACTAGGAAAGCTCTCTCCCACCAAGCTGCCTGCTATTTGTATGCCATAGAGTCTTAGGGAGTGGGTGAACTTAGCTTAGGGCTGTCTGATCCCCTAAACCTGTGCATTGAACCACAATACCCCACTGTCTCCCTGGAACCATTTATTAAATGCACTTCGCATCCCTTGATGATTTAAATCTCAGTTTCATTCGTATCATCCTTACAGAATCAAGAGTCAACGTGCTTTCATTATCCAGACTATGCAAATGTGAGAGACATAGTCAAGGTACCTAACCAATGGGGCATAAATCCCATTTTTATGACCTTGAGAAATTCACTTGTTTCCCCTGTGCCTCACTTTTCTCATCTGTAAAATGGGTACAACAGCAGGTGCGGCTATTGTAAGAAATCTTACACAAGTCGTACATTCGTTAGTGATTAGCTGTGGGATCTAGCATCAGTCATTTGGACTCTCTGAACCCGATTGTTGCATGTTGTGTAACAATAGCATTATCTCCTGCAGATGCTGATGAAATGCTTGTAACAGCAGATTATCCATTGGGATAATGGCATGCCTTGTGGGAACTAAAGCACAGCACGAAGCTTATTAAAGACTTCAAACATCTGCCATCAGAGGAGAGGTTTTTTGAAACTAGTGGTTTAGAAGAGGCAGAGGTGGCTTGTCAAGAAAAAGAAGAGGAGGTAGAACCACAAGAAAGGAAGAGGAAGAGGAAGAGGAAGAGGAAGAGGAAGAGGAAGAGGAAGAGGAAGAGGAAGAGGAGGAGAATCTGGCTGCTCAAAGCAGCCAGGATAGGAATGAGAGACCAGCAACAAACTCCGCAATGGAGTCTTGTCAAGAAGAGTGGCTTTAACAAGGAGAATTGCTGAGGCCGACTGAATTAGTTACCAAGGGACCTGCCAGATACAGAGTCCGTGGTTTTAGGAAGTTGTACACAGTATATGTATTACAAAGAGAGTTCTGTGAGAAGTGCAGCTACAGAACCATCTCTGCTCACTGACACTGGAGAATTCACGCGGAGGAAAGGAATGCTCGCTAGAAGGAATGCAATTTTAGACAAACCGGAACTTTGGACCTCTTACCACACTGTATATTCACACAGAACACTATAGAAATTTTATGAAGAGCTGAGACAACAAAGGAATCTTTTCTAACTCCAGTCTTGGGCCCTGGTGGGATGGACTCTGTGGATTTGATCACAGACCAGATTCTGAGGCAAGTCCTAAAACATACGCAGTTCCCAACAGGGTCCTCATGGGGACCAGACAGCTCTGGCTGTGTGTGTATGTGGGGAAGCTTGAATTCTCTGCTCATTTTTGCTTCTGCTTCTCTCATATTTTCCTCTAGAGTGTGGTGGTCAAGTACTAGACTGGTTATCACTGTCTTGCTTTTAACCCTAACCCAACTCCATGACCAGGAATTCAAATGTCACTGTAATGTAACAGTTTAGACTTTAGACCCTGACATTTGCCTGACTCTTAAGCTCCCGGACATGGGACTGGAGGCACTTAATTTCTCAAGGCCTTAATCTCCTCATGTAAAATTAGGACTCTTAAAGGGTCTATGTCACTGAGCTTCGAAAAGCAGGAAGTGAGATCACTCGACTAAATGACACAGAGATGGAGGATGTAGATGTTGGCGCTCCCTGGCCAGCCAGACTCGCTGAAGCAGCTTCTGGCTCGTGAGAGATTCTGACTCAATTGAAGAAGACACGTGCTGTCAAACTCTGGCTCCCACATACTCATTCATATACGTATATAGACATTCCCATACATATGTATAGATATAAACCACATGCAAACATTATCATGTGTATGTATATGTGTATGTAGCTCTATATATGTGTGGAGAGTGTTCAGGTGTATGGCGGCCCGACCACAGCCCACAGTGTCATTCCTCAGGTGCCGTTTGCCTGAATATTTTGTGACAGCGTCTCTCTCGTTAGCCTAAAGCTTGTCAAATAAGCTAGGCTATTTGGCTGGCAAGCCTCGTGGATCTGTTGCCTTTGCCTCCCTGGAGGCAGGACTACTAGTGTGTATTCATGCATCTGAGTTTTTAAAAACATGAGCTCTGGAACTCCAACTCGGGTCCCTTGTGCTTGGAAAGCAAGCTCCTTGCTGACGGAGCCCGCCCCCTAGTCCTTTTCGGATGGAATCAGGCGCCCAGCTGTTTGCCGATGGAGTCGGCTTCCCGGCCCCACCAACTGTACTGATTAGCTGTTCTTGCTGTACTCTGACTCTCTGTCCGTTGGGTGGGTTACCCATCCTCAGTGCCTTCAGCGACTGCCCACCGCCACCCTAGACTGGCTTTAGCTTGTTACGAGATTCCGGGGCTGGTTTCGTGGGAACTTAGAGGTACTTCTTACCTGCGGGAGATGCCGGGGGAGTTAACCTCTGTCCCTCAGACTAGAGATGACAAACATCACTGCCAATGCCTTGAGAAAAGCAGCAGAGACCATCATCTTTGCTCACACAGGGGCTGTTGGTCTTTACATAAAACGATGCTGTGTCTATGAGTCCTTAATGGGCTTTGGAAGAGAAAGCAATGCTTTCAAAAGCTAATTGGGAGCTTTGCTGAGTGCTACCACCCACTCAGCATTTGACTAACATGGCATTTATACCAAACAAAAGTCCCTTCCACCTTGTAGAGTTTTACACAGGAGCTTTTGTATCTAAATTTTTGGCCCTGTTAGCAAGGAGGGAAAGAACGCTTTCTTCCAGGGATTAAGGGGCTTTACACTTTAGAGGTGAGCTTTCCTTTCCTTTAGAACAACCCAAAAGGTCCATTTGTAGAAAATCAAAGAAAAGTAGACTCACGTCTAGGCAAGTGCTGGGTCTGGGCTCGGGAAACGGTAGTTAGGGTCAGGTTTCTGGGTGGGTTTCTAAATGTGTGTTAAGCTGCCATTCTGCCAGCCCTCTGTGCTTATAAATGGAGGGGTGTGCACATGTTCTAGGGAGGCAGTCTCTAAGTGCCTCGCCTTTTAAAGTGTTCAGAAAGTCTACCCACTCGTTTTTTTGGGTTTTGGTTGGTTGGTTTTGTTTTCTTTGTTTCCTGTGTGGTTTGTCTCCTCAGCCGATGTCGGTGGGACTCCGAGAATCATGGAGCTGTGCAGTTGCAGACTTGAAGCTCAGCTGCATCTCCTGTGCTGTGGAAGGGGACTGTACCTCAAGGGGCAGACCCCTGTGCTCTCAAAGCCAGAAAAGGGAGAGGGAGGGAGAGGGAGGGAGAGGGAAGGAGAGGGAGGGGGACGGGCAGGGGGAGGGGGAGAGGGAGGGAGGAGAGGGGGGAGGGGGAGAGAAGAGAGAACAATTGTAATCCAGTATTGTTAGAGAAGACACAGAAAAGGAAGAGAGGAGGGAGAGAGAGAGAGAATGAGAGCAAGAGAGAGCAATTGTAATATAGCATTGCAAGAGAAGACACAGAAAAAGGAGAGACAGAGAGTGCTCAATTGTTGTAATCCAGCATTTTTATTTTCTAGCCATCAGGTAATCAATTACCTGGCCCCCATGCGCCTGACTCTGGTTTCTTCAATGGTGGCGTGACTATTTATTATCCACCCCGTCCTTTTGTTGATCAACTCCATATCTTCAATTATTTACTTAGACCTTTAAAACAAATTGGTTTGGTTTGGTTTGTTTGATTGCTTTATTTAAGTATATAAGTTCTCTGTCTTTCTGTATGTCTACATTACAGATGGTTGTGAGCCACCATGTGGTTGCTGGGAATTGAACTCAGGACCTCTGGAAGAGCAACTTAACTCTTAACCACTGAACCATCTTTCCAGAGGTTACTGCATGCATACCGTGCCTGCAGAGGCCAGAAGAGGGCGATAAATAACCTGGAACTGGAGTTAGAGAGCTTTGTTAGCAGCAACCTGGGTACTGGGAATTAAACCAGGGTCCTCTGGAGGAGCAGCCAGTGCTCTTAATCACTGAGCCATCCCTACAGCCCACTCCAAATCCTTTTTACACTTTCCTTTTCAGTATAGCTCTTACACACTCCAAACCCTAACTGCATATTTATTTATTTATTTATCTAGGTTTTTCTAGACAGGGTTTCTTCTTGTAGCCCTGGCTATCCTGGAACTCACCCTGTAGACCAGGCTGGCCTCGAACTCAGAAATCCGCCTGCCTCTGCCTCCCAAGTGCTGGGATTAAAGGCGTGCGCCACCACTGCCCGTCTCTAACTGCACAATTAATGTGTGTGCATTCACTGATGCTGTACCCACTCACCCCTGATGCACACACACAGAACCTGATTCTCAATCAAACACCCAAGGAGCCTTGTTGACATCCGCCTGCTTCACTTTAGGAAATTTCAATGCACCTCAATGAAAACACCAGGCTATCTGATCGGATGTGCTGATCTGAAGGGACAGTTTTAGACATGTTTCTCTTCATGCTTCTCTGAGATTCTCTTGTTCTTAGCCTCTCTATAGACCCACTTTAACATGCTAATTCGTCCCAAGAGGCCTTCCCGCTCTGAGCCAGAGTTCGGGTACTTCCCATTCTTCTCAGGTACTGGGATCTGCCCAATTCCATCTCTTCATTTTGTCCAAACATGTGTGAATGGTGATCTGCAAGAGAGCCACAGAGGTCTGTCTAGTGTGTGAGCGCATCCTCACACGCCTGCCTCCTGCCTTCTCTTAATGCTGTGTTGTCAAGCAGCTTAAGTTGACACACTTGGGCATGCAGACGTAAGTGGGTCTTCATGCAGCAGTGTATTTGCATGTGTTGAGGGCAAAAAGCTGGGCTGAATGAGAAGGCCAGTTCTCATTGGCTGATTTGGTGGATCTTGAATGTGTAGTCTTAAGCCCTGGTTTTACATGTAGCTATGTAACTTGGGCACAGTCTTGGTTGGGGTTTTATTGCTGTGAAGAGACACCGTGGCCAAGGCGACTCTTAGAAAGGCAAGCATTTAATTGGGACTGGTTTCCAGTTTCAGAGGTTCAGTCCATTATCATCGTATCGTGAAGTATGGCAGCGTGCAGGCAGACTTAGTGCCAGAGGAGTTAAGCGTTCTACATCTTGATCTAAAGGCAGCCAGGAGAAGAGTACTGTGTTTCACACTGGACAGAGCTTGAGCATAGATATTATCTCAAAGCCCCACCTCCACAGTGGCAAACTTCCTCTAACAAGACCACACCTTCTCCAATAAGACCATGCCTCCTAATAGTGCCACTCCCCACAGGCCAAGCATTTAAACACATGAGTCTATGGGGGTCAGACTTACTCAAACCATCACAGGCAATGTCTTTAGACTGGTGATGATCAGTACTTTCCTTATAAGAGTGTTGGTTTTGCCTGTTAGAAGGTGCCTAGTGAATGCTTGTGCAAGATTGATCAGTGTTCTAAGAGCCTGCCTTCCTGTCTTCGTTTGAAACCTAGAAACCAGCTGGTTTTCTATTCACATCCCTTTTCCTTTGTCACCACATGATCAATGACAATTTCATGTCCCTTACTGAATTTCAATAAACATAACCAGTGTTTATGGAGAACAAGCTAAACCCTGAACTCTGTGTGTATGTGTGTGTATGCACATGTGTGTGCATTAAAAAGAAAATCCTTACATTCCTGTGAGATCTTTTTAGCCCCATTTTATAGATCAAGACCATAAGGCATAGAGACTGTTAGTGTTTTGCCTCACGAATTCAGTGTCACTTGGAAGAATTAGGACTGAGACTTTAATCTCATCTCCTGGTTTCCTCTGCCCCTGTGAGGTCAGGATCTATTTGGTTGCCTGGTCCTTTTCTTACAGCCTCTGGCACAGCGCCCACCCACAGGAGCTACTTAGTAACTGTCTAAAAATAGAAAGCACTCAGGGAAGGCTTGCCTAAGGACTGGGCTGAATCTACTTCAAAATCCTGTTCTTCTGATTTAAATTTGATGGATTATTTTAGATGCTCAGGACGAGAGCCCAGGGAGCTCTCAGTCATTAGCTAGACAAGACCAAGAAGAGAGATATATTTTGAGTTCTTTCCTTTTGCACTGAAAAGCAGGAGGAGCTAGATAAAAAAGAGAGGGATTCAACAAACAGCCGATTTTGCACCATTACCTCCACCAGGAGGAAGAGGAGGAGACCATGGTGCCAACCCTGCCCCCTGCCCTCTGCCCCGAACCTCTGGTTTTTGTGCTGGAACTGCTAGTTCAAATGTCATCTATGGAAGAGAGCAACCCAGCGATAAAGAGGTTCCATTATGCCCTGGTAGACGGCTCATCTCCAATCTAATATCCTCATGACATTCCCGGGAGGAAAGGAGGGCGAGGAAGCACTGCTTGGCAGTTGATGCTGACAGCTGGGGATTTCCACCCAGCAGAAAAATCAGTCCAGGAAACATTGGGCAAAGAGCCTTGTGTTTCTTCAATTCCTTTCCCTCAAGTGTTCACATCCTGTCACATCCTGCCAGGAAAAGGAGCCCCGAGCAGTGGAAGCGAACCCCTGATTTCTGAACCTTCCTTCTTGTTCAGAAAACCTCTGATCTTTTTGCCGAGCACCCAAGGACTTGTGTGGGTTCAGAAAGTCTGCTTTCTGATGGAGAGGGAACCACCTAGAGACTCGGCTAATAGGGAACATGGCTTCAAGAGAAGAGGAACTTGGAATCCATTCCTAAAAAACTCAAAATGAGAAAAGGCTTGGAGAGATCACCATAGTCCATCTTGTAGAGGTTAATACAGACTAGTTTTGCAACATCATTCCCAGACCTATTGTTAGTCCTCAGCCCCACCTGGCCTGCATCTGTCCATAGATGTTGATGGGAGACCCGACCTCATTTCTCTTTGCCAGGACAACGCTATTGTCATCGGGTGGTGCTAGGTAATACCCAGCCACTTCAGTATCCAGAGACACTGGCACGACTAGGACCAGTCTGATCAAACTCCCTGATAGAATCCACAGATTGGTTTAAGACAGTGGTCCTGTTTAAAACCATGAGTAGTAACCCCTTTGGGGATCAAACAACCCTTTCACAGAGGTAGCATATCAAATATCCTGCATATCAGATATTTGCATTATAATTTGTAACAGCAAAATTACAGTTATGAAGTACAGCAACAAAAATAATTTCATGGTTGGGGGTCACCATGTGGGGATGCTGTGGCTCTCCAGAGGGGCCTCTATGAGGTGAGGTTTCAGGATGGAACAGGCTGGAGACTGAAGCAGGAGGTTGTAAGTGATTCCTGTATCATCTGGGCCTCCTTGCCCCTTAGGAACTAGATAACACGGTGAGAGCTCCATCCTCCAGCTGCAGAAAGTCTCACATCTCCCTCAACCTCTCTGAGTTCTTAGGGGTCCCATTCTAGGCTGTCTGTCCTCTGGCTCTGTCAGCTGCTATCTTGGAGTCTTGTTCTCTCTTCTGTCTCTAAAAGTTCTTAGTTTGAGTCAAATAAGGGGTTTGCTTGCTTGTTTCTTTTCTCTTTTCTCTTCTCTTCTCTTCTCTTCTCTTCTCTTCTCTTCTCTTCTCTTCTCTTCTCTTCTCTTCTTTTCTTTTCTTTTCCCTCCCTTCCCCTTCTCCCCTCCCCTCCCCTCCACTTTCCTTTCTTTTCCTTTCCTTTCTTTATCTCTTGTTTCTTCTTTTGCTTCTTTCTTCGTTTCTTTGAGATAGGGGTCTCTCTACCTAGTTCTAGCTGTCCCGGAAGCCACTCTGTAGACCAGGCTAGTCTAGAACAGAAATCCTCCTGACTCTACCTCCTGAACGCTGGGATTAAACTCTCATGGCACATACCTAGAGCTGTTTCTTTTCTTGATTTTCTTGATTTTATTAAAAATAGGTTTGTTTGTTTGTTTTTTACACAATATAGTTTGGTTAGGTTCTCTTCCCCTGACCTCCCTACCCAGTAGGTATGAAGGATCTAAGTAGGCTTTAGCTTGCCTTCCTCATGTTCATTGAATTACATAGGCATTGTTATCAGCAATAGAGTCTTACCTTCAGCTTGTGGAGAGCAACCGATTGCCTTGGCAACAGCCTAGGTTGTTTGGGTGTCCTCATGGTGACTTTTTGGCCAACAGCTCGACTAGATGTAATCCATTCCTGGAATCAGAAGCTTTGTTGGTGATAAGAGACCTCCAGTTGGGGCTCCATCTCTCCTGTTATTTGACAATTCTATTTATATCACCTTCATGTACGTATATATTTTATGAGGCTTCTACTGTGTTAGGTTCCCATACAAACCTTTGGTTTTATTTGTCCCTCCTGTATTCCCTCCCTCACCCCATCTTTCCATTCCATTCCCCATCTGATCTGTCTATCCCAGACTCTCCCCCATCTGAATCCATCCATAACTATTAATTCTATTTTCCCTTCCTAGAGTGAATCAACCCTCCCCAGTCCCTCGCTCTCTAACTTCCCTCTGTGGTGTCAGTACACGTTAGCCTGCTTATGGAAGGCTTAACAGCTAACATTCACACGTAAGTAAACACATACCACTGTGTTTGGGGTCTGGGTTATACTCACTCTGGATAATTTTTTTCTAGTTCTATTCATTCACCCTTGGATTTCATGATCTCATAGTCCTACTATGACTTGATGTATACCGGGGTGGGTGGATTACATGGGCAGGCCTCCTCTTTCTCTGAAAAGTAGGGGAGGGGCACGGGAGGGATGTAAGGGTGGGACTGGGAGGAGAGGAAGAAGGGGGCTGCAATCAGGCTGTAAAGTGAATACATGAACAAAATCAGCGGAGTAATAAGCCATTGTGTAAATGTACCATGTTTTCTTTACCCATTCATCCATTGACAGACATCTGTTTGTTTTCAATTTCTGGCTTTTATGAGTAGAGCAGCAAAGAGTGTGGTTGGGCAAGTGTCCCTGTGGTAGTCTGTCGGGTATATGACCAGAAGTGGTATAGCCGTGTCTTCAGGTCGATCTGTTCCCAGCTTCCCGAGGAACAGCCACACTGATCTCCATAGTGGATGTACAAGCTTGCACTCCCA
Source organism: Mus caroli (assembly GCF_978045245.1). Classification (NCBI taxonomy): domain Eukaryota; kingdom Metazoa; phylum Chordata; class Mammalia; order Rodentia; family Muridae; genus Mus; species Mus caroli. The sequence goes on from NW_028227264.1 coordinate 93,397,895, forward strand.
TGAGCAATGAGAGTTCCCCTTCCCCACCCTCACCAGCATGAGCTGTCACTCTGACAGGTGAAATCTCAAAGTAATAGCTTTGCGTTTTCCTGATTGCTAAGGATGCTGAGCTTGTCTCTAGGTGTTTCTCATCCATCCTCTCTTGAGGATTCTGTGCTTAGATCTGCACCTTCTTCTAAGCTGGGTTATTTGCTTTCTCGATGTCCAGTTCTTTGAATTATTTATATATTTTACACATTAGCCACCCTCCCATCAGGTGTGTAGCCGGTAGAAATAATTTTTCATTCTGTAGCCCGCCTCTTTGTCTGAATGACAGTGTCCTTTTCCTTACAGGAACCTTTCAGTTTCCTAAGTTCCCATTTATTGATTGTTGCTTTTAGCGCCTTAGTTGTGTTCAGGAAGCTGTCTCCTTGCCAACGTGTTCAGAGCCATTCCACAGCTTTTCCTCTGTCAGGTTCAGTGTATCTGCCTTAGGTGGAGGTCTTTCATCCATTTAGATTTGTGCAGGGTGACAAACATGGATCTATTTGGATTCTTCTACATGCAGACATCCAGTTTGACCAGCACCATTTGTTGAAGACTCTCTTTTGTCTAGTGTGTTTTTCTGGCTTCTCTATCAAAAGTGTGCATTAGGTGAATGGACTTGAGTCTGGGTCTTTGACTTGATTCCATTGATCCATGGATCTCTTTTCATGTCAGTTCCATGCTGTGTTTATTACCATAGGTCTATAGTACAATTTAAAGCTGGAGATGGTGATACCTGCATCGGTTCTTTATTATGCAGGATTGTCTTAGCTATCTTGAGTCTTTTGTATTTCCCACACGAAGCTGAGAATTGCCCTTTCGAGTTCTGTGAAGAACTGCATTGGGATTTTGATGGAGTTTGTATTGAATCTGTAGGTTGCTTTCAGTAGCACCGGCCTTTACTGATGTTACTATATGATCCTACCAATCTAGGAGTCTGAGAGATAGTTCCATCTTCTGATATGCTTTTCAGTTTCTGTCTTCGGTGTCTTAAGGTTTTTATTACATAAGTCTTTCAGTTGCTTGGTTAGAGTACCCCAAGATATTTTATGTTTCCTGAGGATATTGTGAAAGGGGCTGCTTCCCTGATTTCTTCCTCAGTTTGTCTTTAGTATATAGGCAGGCTACTGACTTTCGTGTACTAATTTTGTGCCCTGATACTTTGCAGACAGTGTTTATCATCTGTAGGAGTTCCCTGCTGGAATTTTTAGGGGCACTTATGTATAATACCACATCATCTGCAAATAAGGAGACTTTGGCTTCTCCCTTTTCTCTTTGTACTCTCTTGATCTCCTTCAACTTATTGCTCTAGTTAAGACTTCAGAACTGCACTGAACAGGTATGGAGAGAGTGCCTTTATTACCCTGAGGTATGTTGTCCTTGTCAGGTTACTGTTGCTGTCACTTGGGAAGGAAAGGACTTATTTGGCTTATGCTTCCACATTAGAGTTCGTCATCAAAGGAAGTCAGGACAGGAACTCACACAGGGCAGGAGCCTGGGAGCAGGAGCTGACTGAAGGCCCTAGAGGGGCACTACTTGCTGACTTGCTCATCATGGCTTGCTCAGCCTGCTTTCCTGTAGAACCCAGGACCACCAGCCCAGGGACGGCACCATCCACAGTGGGCTGGACTCTCTCCCATTAACCATCAATTAAGAAAATGTCCTACAGGGGCTGGAGAGATGGCTCAGTGGATAAGAGCACTGACTGCTCTTCCAAAGGTCCTGAGTTCAAATCCCAGCAACCACATGGTGGCTCACAGCTATCTGTAATGAGATCTGACTTCCTCTTCTGGTGTGTCTGAAGACAGCTACACTGTACTTACATATAATAACAAATAAATCTTTGGATAGGAGCAAGCGGGGCCAGAGAGAGCAGGACCAGATTGATCAGAGGTTCTGAATTCAATTCCCAGCAACCACATGATGGCTCACAACCATCTGTACAGCTATAGTGTACTCATATACATAAAAATAAATAACTAATCTTAAGAAAAAGAAAGAAAATGCTCTACAAACCTGCCTATAGCCTGATTTTTTTTTTTTTTTTTTTTTTTTTTGAGATAAGGTTTCTCTGTATAGCTTTGGCTGTCCTGGAACTCACTCTGTAGACCAGGCTGGCCTCGAACTCAGAAATCCACCTGCCTCTGCCTCCCAAGTGTTGGGATTAAAGGCATGCCACCACTGCCTGGCAAGATCCTAGCCTGATCTTGTTAAGGCATTTTTCTCAAAATGCTCTTTCCTCTCCAGTGACTCTGGCTTGTGTCAAGTTGACATAAAACCAGCCAGCACGGATATCGGTTGTATTTCTAGTCTCTCTAGTGCTTTTATTGTAAAGGGACGTTGTGTTTTTTAGCAAGGTCTTTTCTGCATCTAATAAGATGATCATGTGGGTTTTTTTTTCTTTCGGTTTGTTTATATGGTGGATTACACTTATCGACTTGTGTATGTTGAACTCTTCCTTCATCTCTGAGATGAAGCTTACTTTCTTGTGGGAGATGATCTTTTTGATGTGTTCTTGGATTTGGTTTGCAAGTATTTTATTGAGGATGTTTGCATCTATGCTCATAAAAAGAATGAGGTCTGTAATTTTCTTTCTTTGTTGGGTCTTTATGTAGTTCAGTTATCAGGGCAACTGTGTCCTTGTAAAACCAATTGGGCAATGTTCCTCTGTTTCTACTTTGAGGAATAATTTGAAGAATAATGGTGTTAATTCTTCCTTGAAAGCCTGGTAGAATTCTGTGCTAAAACCACCTGGCCCTTAGCTTTTTTGGGTTGGGAGATCTTTGCTTGCTACTTCTCTTTCTCTAGGGGCTTTGGGTCTGTTTATTTGCTTATCCAATCTTGATTTACTTTGGAATACGGTATCTATCAAGAAAAGTATCCATTTCTTTTAGATTTTCCAATAGGTTATTGGTTTCAAATGTACATTCCTATGATTCTCTGGATTGATCAACAGTGTCTGTTGCTATGCCCCTACCCCTTTTGTTTCTAATTTTAATTTGGTTTATTTTTCTCTCCACCTTTTAGGAAATTTGAGTAAAGGTTTGTCAATCTTACTGATTTTCTCGAGAAACCAACTCTTTGTTTTATTGTTTCTATTTTGTTGTTGAAGTTATTATTTCTATTTTATTGACTTCGGCCCTGAGTTTGATTATTTCTTGCCATCTACTCTTTAGGGAGTTATTTCTCAGGTGTGCCATAAGTTACTAATATTAAAGCTCTTCAATTTTTTTTTTATGAAGGCATTCAGTGCTATGAACTTACCTCTTAGAACTGCCTTTATTGTGTTCCATAAGTTTGGGTATATTGTGTTTTCATTTTAATTTCTTTGTCTGTCTGTCTGTCTTTCTTTCTTTTTGTTGTTCTTTTGTTGTTGTTGTCTGCTTTTGGGATTTGAGGTTTTTTTGGTTTTGTTTTGGAGGTAGGGTTTCTGTGTGTAGCCCTGGCTCTCCTGGAACTCACTCTGTAAACCAAGCTGGCTTCAAACTCACAGATCCACCCACTCCTGTCTACTAAGTTCTGGGGTTAAAGTCATGGGCCACCAGCACCCGGCTTAATTTCTTTTCTTCATTTCTGTATTGACCAATTTTTTGCATTCAGTAGTGAACTGTTCAGTTTCCATGAGTTTGTAAGCTTCCTGTAGTTTCTGTTGATGATCCCCAGCTTTCATATATAGTTAAGATGTAGGGTGTTATTTTAACTTTCTCGTATCTGCTAACAGTTGCTTTGTTGTTAATTTTGGAGAACGTTCCATGAGGTACTGAGGAGAAGCTATCAAAATCATAGATGATAATTTCCTAACCTAAAGAAGGAGATGCCTATTGTCTTAATAGGGTCTCATTGCTGTGAAGAGACACCATAAAGCAACTCTTATAAGGGCAAACATTTTATTGGGGATGGATTACATTTGCAGAGGTTCAGTCCATTATCATGCTTCATGGCAGGACGCATGGCAATGTTCAGGCAGACATGGTGCTCGTGAAGGAGCTGAGAGTTCTGCATCTTGATCCAAAGGCAGAGAACAGGACTGGTTCTCTTGTACTGGTTGTAGCCTGAACATAAAAGGAGACCTCCACAGCTTATCCCCCAATGACACACTTCCTCCAATGAGTTTACACCTATTCCAATAAGGCCACACCTCCTAAAAGTGTCATTTCCTGTGGGCCAAACATATTCAAACCAACATACCTATCAAGGTACAAAAAGCATACAGAATACCAAATATACTGGGCCAGAAGAGAAATTCCCCATGACACATAATTATTAAAAACAGCAGCTGTGCAGAGCAAAGAAAGAATGTTTAAAAAAAAACCTAGCCAAAAAATAACATACAAAAACATACCTATTAGAATAACACCTGATTTCTTTATAGAGACCATAAATGTCAGAAGGGCCTGGATGGATGTTCTACAAAATCCAAGAGACCACAGATACCAGGTTAGACTACTATACCCAGCAAAACTTTCAGTCACAATAAATGGAGGAAAGAAAGGCATTATTCAATGATAAAACCAAATTTAAGCAGTATCTGTCTACAAATTCAGCTCAATGGAAGGTGCCAAAACCTGGGGAGGTTAGACACACCTACAAAACCACAAGGAATAAATCTTAGACCAGCAAATCAAAAGAGGGGAAAAATCCCCACACCATAACAACAATTTGATGGAAATCATCAATCCCTGCTCACTGGTAAATCTTAACACCAGCTCTCTCAGTTCTTCAGTAAACTGTCAAAGGCTAACAGATTAGATCTGAAAACAGTATCCATCCTTCTGCAGCATCCAAGAAACACACCTCAACATCAAGGATAGACATCACCTCAGGGTAAAAGGATGAAGAAAGATATTCTTTTTTTTTTTTTTTTTTTTTGTATAATTACTTTTTATTTCTGACAGTAGCGAAAACAAGACTTGTGTTTGCTGATTTGGACACTGAGCTATATCCCCTGTCTCACTTCTTTTTTTTTTTTTTTATTATGTATTTTCCTCAATTACATTTCCAATGCTATCCCAAAAGTCCCCCATACCCCCCACCCCACTTCCCTACCCACCCATTCCCATTCTTTTGGCCCTGGAATTCCCCTATTGGGGCATATAAAGTTTGCAAGTCCAATGGGCCTCTCTTTCCAGTGATGGCCGACTAGGCCATCTTTTGATACATATACAGCTAGAGACAGGAGCTCCAGGGTACTGGTTAGTTCATCATGTTGTTCCACCTATAGGGTTGCAGATCCCTTTAGCTCCTTGGGTACTTTCTCTAGCTCCTCCATTGGGGGCCCTGTGATCCATCCAATAGCTGACTGTGAGCATCCACTTTTGCTAGGCCCCGGCATAGTCTCACAAGAGACAGCTATATTTGGGTCCTTTCAGCAAAATCAAAGATATTCTAATCAAATTGATCCCCCAAACCAAGCTGGTGTAGCCACTTAAATATCTGATAAAGTAGACTTGTAACCAAAACTAATCTGAAAAGATAAAGAAGGACACTTATACACTCATCAAAGGAAAATCCACCAAGAGAACATCGCAATTCTTACCATCTATGCACCGAACACAAGGGCATCCAAGTTATAAAAGAAACACCATGACAGCAAAAATCACATACTGACCCGCACACACTATCAGTGGAAGACTTCAATGCCCCACTCTCATCAATAGACAGGTCATCCAGAGAAAACTAAACAGAGAAGTGCTGGAACTCAGTGATGCCGTAAACCAAATCATGCACAGCTACAGAACAGTTCACCCAAACATAAAAGAATATACCTTCTTCCCTATAGCTGATGGAACGTTCCCTTTTCTTGATTTTCATACATAAAAATGCACATGAGGCCTCTGGAAAGGTAGTCGAACTCTTGAAAGAAAAAGTTACCTGTATTTGTGTGTGTTAATTAAAAGTCTTCCCAGGGCACCTACTAGTGTGGGTATGTGCAGGAACTGGGTGTATCAACTACACTCTAGGGAGGGAGAGGAGTAAACCATGAAATATGTGTTATATCAGGAGATAAAGTATAGACAAAAGTAAGTCAGGGTAAGCGGAATCCCAGGGGATGTGGAATGGAAGTCTCTTGCTGTTTTATATGAGATGTCTCTTTGCTTAGAGGCTGTATGAGCGTAAATGCCTGGAAGCCATTGGCTGGCTTCAGTGCTTTTAGAGCAATGATTCTCAACCTGTAGGTCTCGACCCCTCCCGGTCCCACGTCAGATATCCTGCATATTCTATATTCACATTATGGTTCATAACTAACAAGATTACTGTTATGAAGTAGCAACAAAAGTAATTTTATGGTTGGGGGGTCGCCACAACGTAAGGAATTGTATTAAAGGATCGCGGCATTAGGAAGGTTGAGAACTACTGATGTAGAGAGTATTCTAGGCAATAGGAAGCCAGCATAGAGGCCTTCAGATAAGTGAATGCTTCCTGCATTTCTCCCTGCAGATGTCTCTGGACTATCCAGCCCCACACACTTCTCTCCCCTACCCCTGGCACCTCCAGTGAAATCCCCCTAGAGTTGAGAAATTTCTCCTGACACAGCTTGTTATTTCATAGCTCAAACTTTGAAGATAGTTTTATTTGTTGACCTCCTGGGTCATAAGTGATTTTATTTATTTATTTATTATTTATATGAGTACACTGTAGCTGTACAGATGGTTGTGATCATTCATGTACGTGTTGGGAATTGAATTTTGGCCCCGTTCACTCATTCCCTGCTTGCTCCGGCACAAAGATTGATTATTATACATAAGCACACTGTAGCTGTCTTCAGACACACCAGAAGAGGGCATCAGATCTAATTATGGGTGGTTGTGAGCCACCATGTGGTTGCTGGGACTTGAACTCAGGATCTTTGGAAGAGCAGTCAGTGCTCTTACCTGCTGAGCCATCTTGCCAGCCCTCCTAAGTGATTTATACAACAGTAATGCAAACCTCTCAAGTAGACAGTAAAGTGGGCTTCCTATCTCAAAAGCTAAGGATTTGTGCTCCCCCCAGCCCCCACAGAAGTACATTCCCTGTACTGCACAGCATGGCCACTCAGCATGACAGAAATGTGGGCAACAGGATTCCTGGGATAATATGTGTATAAACAGAGAAATGAAATGCATTCCTTTATGTGGGCGTTGAAATGAAGGACACATTTTACACTCAGTGTTCTCAGTCAGGTAGAAGAGTTTGCAGGCATCGCTGAATTTTTTTCACCCTTGTGTTTCTGGGAAATTGAATCAGGACCTTGAACATGCTAGGCCAACACTCTTAACGCTGAGCCATGTCCTCAAAGCTCTCTTTATTTTATTTTTATCATTGTTGGTATATATGTGCAATGGTACACGTGTGGGGGGTCCACTCTGTGGAGTTTATTCTCCTCTCCCACCTCTACATGGGTTCTGGGGATCAAATTTCAGTTCCCAGGTGTAGGTGGCAAGGCCCTTTACCCCTGAGCCTTCCTGCTTGCTCCACTCTTCTTCCTCTTTGTTTCTGAGTTAGGTTCTTACTAAACCACCCAATCTGACCTTGAGCTCAGCCTGTAGCTTAAACAGACCTTGACTATGTAAGTCCCCTGCCTCAGCTTCCTGAGCAGGTGAGAATGACAGGTCTGTTTTACTAGACCTGCCTTAGTATTTTTATAATCAGAAAAACCTAAGTATTGTTTTTACAGTCTATTGTATCAACCCAATAATATGATTCTGAGACTTAATAAGGTAAATCACAATGGAGGCTTTTAGTGTTTTGAGAGAGAGAGAGACAGACAGAGAGACAGAGAGAGAGAGAGAGACAGACAGACACAGACACAGACACAGACACAGACACAGACACAGACACAGACACAGACACAGACACAGACACAGACAGACACAGACACAGACACAGACACAGACACAGAGAGAGGATAGGAGAGAGCAAAAGTTCACGGAGGTGGTATGTCTAGGGCCCAGCCTGTGGAGATGGTTCCGTGGGTGTGAAGTGTTCTCTAAGCTCATAAAGTTGCACATAGTAATTATGCACCTTTAAAAAATGCCAGTCATATTGTAATAAAGCAATTGAAAAAGAAAGAAAGAAAGAAAAGACAGAAGCTGGGTTTGGTGGGACAGACTTTAATCCTCCAGGAGACTAAGCCAAGAGATCATCACCAAGTTCAAGGCCAGGTTGAGCTATGCATGGAGACACTGACTCAAAAAAAATTGAGAGGTAGATGGTATATAAACTAGATAGATAGATTGATAGGTACACAGACAGATGATAGAAAGATAGGTAGGCAGGTAGGTAGATAGATGGTAGGTAGATAGAATAGATAGATAGAGTAAATGGATAGATGATAGAAAGATTGGTAGGTATGTAGACAGAAAGAGAAAGAAAGAAAGAAAGAAAGAAAGAAAGAAAGAAAGAAAGAAAGAAAGAAAGAAAGGAAAGAAAGAAAGAAAGGTAGGTAGATAGATAAATGGATAGATGATAGACAGATAGGTATGTAGACAGAAAAAAGGAAAGAAAGAAGGACAGAAAAAGAAATAAAGAAAGAAAGAAAGAAAGAAAGAAAGAAAGAAAGAAAGAAAGAAAGAAAGCAGACAGACAGATAGTTTGGAGCGGAGTGTGTAGGTGGGTAGCACTCTGAAAGGCCTGCAAAGAACAGATTCTGAGTAACAAGGGTTGTGTAGCACAGGGAGACTTGAGGATGCCCATGTATAGTGTAAGCACCGAGGCTGAGAATGTGCACACCTGACAGTGTACAGGTCGTCACAGGACTGAGAGAAACTCTCATAGTGAGCATGAGAACTGGTGTTAAAAGTTTTTTTACAGTTCTAGGAAAGGTGCCAAGGCATAAAGATGTCTGTAACAATCTGGAGATGGTCCGGTGCGCTAGATGGGCTGAGCAAGAAACCTGTCTTTTCTTCTTGGGAGTCACTCCTCAAGTCTTCCTGCAGATAAAGTCTGGGAAACAATGAGCAGTCCTCTCCCGTGGGGAAGATGCCAACAGCCCAGGAGGAGAGGATGGTATTGACAGATTACCAAAAATGTAGTGAGATATCAGTCCTATAGTTGTAGGCATTAGAGGTCCCAAACAGGTCTCACTAGAATAAAATCCAGGCACAGACAAAGTCACATTTCTTTAGCAAGCTGTTGGGGAAATCTGTCCTCTTGTCTTCCCCGGCTTCTGGGGGCAGCCCCTTCAATTACTTTCAAAGCCAGTAGGATAAGGTCTCAAATCCCTCTTCCCACTTCTCTCACCGTGTCTCCTTATCTAATTCTGACTCTTCTGCATCATTTATTAAGTATCCTTGTGAAGATGTTGGACCATCTAGAGAGTCTCCTCATCTTGAGGTCCTTAGCCAGAACAACACCTGCAATGTCCCCTTTCCTTGTAAAGGCATATTTACTCATGTGTTCTTGAGATTGGAAAATGGACATGTTTGGGGATCACTGTTTTTTGTAACAGACCAAGTTAGACTAAATCTTTAGCCATCTCTGTCACAAAACTTTTCTCTTGATTGTTCGAGTTTGGCTTCTAAATATATTACTGAGTGATGTTTGCTCAAGTTGATTCTTGCCGTGCCTGGTTTTGAACCTGTATCCTGGTGCTATGATGTCATGTGTCCTAGCCTCACCCAACCCCAATTCCTCCCCAGCACTGGACCTCCACGGCTCAGAAAGGAAGCAGTGTAAGCAACGGCATTAAATGTCAATGAGGGTCAGGCTAAGGTAAGATGCAGGCTGGAGGGTCAGGAGAAGTGTCCAAATAGGGCCATCAGCCAAGAGCAGGCAGCAGGAGTTACAGGTCTCCAGGGTACCGCCTGTGGATGCTGGCTATGTTCATTTCCTAGGTTATCTTGAAAGTAACCATGAGCTGGGTGTCCTAGAGCAACATGAATGTGTTCTCTCCCCGTGAAGGGGCTGGAAGACAGAAAGTACCGGGCTCCAGGAGAGACTCCGTCCCACACACGTTTCTTGTTCTTTCTGTCTGGTGGCAGCCCACAGGTTCCTTGGCTGAGTCTTTGCCTCTGTTTTCCACTTCCCCCCTTTTCTGTTTCTCTCTTTTTCTATGCCCTCTCCTCCTTTTCTAAGGACATTAGCATTAGCTTTAGCACCCACACTAAACTCAGTGTGATTTCATCAGGAGGTTTTTTTTTTTTTTTTTTTTTTTTTTGCAGGGGTTGGGAGTAAGGGTTTAGACAAATTCTAAAAGAGCCAGCAACACTCCTGAGAGTCTTAACTAATTACATTTGCAAAGGCCTGGTGTTTTCCAGATAAGGTCTCATTCTGAGCTGGAGGAAGGCAGCGCTCAGCGCTCTGTGTGGCTGCTTTGTTTCTCTGCGTGTGTTATTTTCCCCACACACCTGCCCATTTCCCACACACGCAGCTTGAGTTCAGTTGTTGACACAGTTAAAGCACCTTACATGGAAACAGGGAAACAAAGTTCGGTACACACATAATAAATGTAGCAACACGACAAGTTTGGGTGTGGATTTAGGAGACGTTTCCCGGCTCTTAGAGTTTTAGGAAGAAGCCAACATCATAGTTGATCCATAAGGCCACCTCCTGGTGAAGCAAGGCACCCTGGAGGATGGATTTGAGCTCCACATTTGCCGGACTCCACGTGTTATATAAGCTCCAATCAAGCATCTTCCCACCTCCTATATTTTGAACTCTCCCTGGCTTCCAGATGACGGTAGGTGCATCTCTTAATAAGTTTGGAAGGATGCAGGGTGGTGGTGGTGGTGGTGGTGGTAGTGGTGCACACCTTAAATCCCAGCACTCGGGAGGCAGAGGCAGGCGGATTTCTGAGTTTGAGGCCTGCCTGGTCTACAGAGTGAGTTCCAGGACATCCAGGGCTACCCAGAGAAACCCTGTCTCAAACACAAATGAAACAAAAACAAACAAACAAAACGTTTGGAAGGAAAGACTAGAAAGCATGGTGGGAGTTGAGAATCAAGCTTTGTAAGGAGGAGGAACCCCTTTTCCTCCTCAGCAAGTCTGAGAATGTGGGTTCCCCCGAGCTTTGTGCTTTGGCTGCACTCAGCACCTCCTGCTCACTGACTGCTCTTCTGGTCTAGCCCCCCTTCCACACGGCTTCCCTCCCTGGCTGTTTTCTGAGAGCCAAGGCACCTGTCGAAATATGTCAGACAGCAGCTCGCCAGCGAAGACAAGACAGGTCAGCAAAAAGCCACAAGAAATAAAAGACTAACAGCTCAGTTCTGAAGACATCAATACTCAGGGAACTGGATTAGCAGGCAAAGTGGCCGCCTGAGTCACACGGAACGCTTGCCCCGAAGCGTGGAAGGAGGGGCCTGTCCAACTTTGATGTTGACATGAAATAAAGATGACAGGAGCTGGAGCCGTTTCAAAGGCTGAGAAAGCACTTTCCGAAGGTCATTTCGTCTCTCTGCGAGACGAGTTTAAACGCTGGGAAGGGAAGATTAGGAAGTATGGAGCAATGTTCTGGCATCTTAACTGACCATCTTATTCCAGGTCACTGTAGACAGAATGGAGAAGCAATAATTGCTTCTACAAAGGGAAAGTGTATTTCACTTGGTGCTTTTTTGTTGTTGTTTTGTTTTTTTATTTATTTTATTTTATTTTATTTTTGAGATTTGGTGGTGGCAGAGGCAGGATTTTTTTTGGTTTTGTTTTTGGTTGTTTGGTTGGTTTTTTTGGTTTTTCTTTTGTTTTGAGATTTATTTATTTTTATGTATATGAGAACACTTGTCATTCTCTTCAGACACACCAGCAGAGGGCATCAGATCCCATTACAGATGGTTGTGAGCCACCATGTGGTTGCTGGGAATTGAACTCAGGACCTCGGGACGAGCAGTCAGTGCTCTTAACCGCTGAACCATCTCTCTCCAGCCCCTGCTTCTGGGTTTGTGGCACTAGGCAGAAAACAAGAGAGAGAGAATTTGAGTAGAAAAAGCACTCTAGATTTTATTTCATTTTTCCCAGGAACTCTATGATGTAAGCATAATTCTCAGCAAAGGGGAATCAAGGCTCATGGAATATGAATGTCTTTTCTAAATCCACGCCTGACCATTTTTAGCCTGTAACCCAGTGCTTTTCCCCACTTTCCAACCTTTAATCGTCTGAGAGAGGGAAAGGGGAGAGCTGAGCATGGACGAGTAACAATGAGTCACCATAATGGCGATGCTGAGATTATGAGTCTGGACTCAGCGGCTGTGTGACTTAAGTATCTGGCTGTTTGCCAGAACCCTGAGGCAACTTGGCCATGCATCTTGCAGGCCGGCTCAGGCTGCTTCATGTGAAGGCTGGGTTGCAAAGCAACAAGAACAAAGAAGAACCCTACTGCATGAGTACTTCTCAAGCTGGCGATTAAATAGCGCAAGTCATATGGCGGCATCTGGATTCAAGCATGGAGAAATAGACCAGACTTCTCCAGACCCTGTGCAATCTTAAGTTTTATCTTTACCCAACCAACTACAAAAGAAACATTTGAAACTTAGTTACTTTGTGTCTCTCTGCCTTGGGCCTTTTTACCTTCAGTTCTGTTTTCATCAGTAATTTACCATTTCCTCAAGATGTATGAATGCATAAAAGATGGACCAGCAGGCAGCTATTGGTTTGCCATTTAAGTACATGATGAAAACGTATAAGGATTGGTTATCTTCTCCCCCCGGGATCCTGCTTTTGTTTGTTTGTTTATTTTGGGAAACAATGTTTCTCTGTATAGCCCTGGCTGTCCTAAAACTTACTCTGTAGACCAAGCAGGCCTCAAACTCAGAGATCCACCTGCTTCTGCCTCCCGAGTACTGGGATCAAATACATGTCCCACCATTACCTAGCTTGGTCCAGATTTTATTTTATATTCTCACTTGTAACTCTGTATCCTATGCTGATCCAAACTGGACTGGCCACCTCCTCTTCAGATCTATCAACTATTTGTAACTATTTTCCAAGTTCAGACACTTAAGTCTATTTACAAACCTATCTTTATGTATTTTCTATTCCTTAACAGAATACCTGAGACCATTTCTCTAGCCCTTCCTGTGAATTCTTTAATGTTGCTTCATTTTGCAAACTCCCCATCCAGAGGTTGCTGCAGTTCTGAGCATTTACCAGAGAGAAAACCTGTTATGATGTGGGCATTGACCACATATTGATATTTGTATGTATGTATGTATTATTATTATTACTGTACTTTACAGTTGTATTTAGCATTTTGTGGGTGGATGATGGGGGGGTGCACAGATGTGCTGTGGCACACATGTGGAGGTCAGAGGGCAGCTTTGTGATGATGGTTTTCTCTTTCCACCTTTATGCAGGTTCTGGGGATCCAACTCATTTAATCAGGTTTGCAAAACAAACTCTTTTATTTGCTTATTTGCTGAGCCTTCTTCTCATTGGGACCTAGACCAGGGGTTTTCATCCTGTGGGTTGCAACCCCTTTGTGGGGATCAAATGACCCTTTCACAGGGAACACCTAAGACCACCGGAAAACACACATATCTATGCTATGAAGTTGCAACGGAATAATGTTATGGGTAGGGGCACCGCAACATGAGGGACTGTGTTAAAGGGTCACAGCATTAGGAAGGCTGAGAATCACTGCTCTAGGCAGGTCATGGATCTGTGCCCATGTCTCCTTCCCCTAAAGCCCAGCCCAAGCTATCATCTTCTCTCCTGAATCACTTAACAGGTCTGACCTCATAAGTCTCCCATGTAGACTTTATCCCATATCTACCCATTTGATCACGTCACTTCCTCAATTTTTTTGTTAAAATTCTTTGATAGCTCATTGTTCTTGAAGACAGAATTCATGGCTTTACTTAGGATTCCCAAACTTCTGGCCCAAGACTGCTAATCATTTCGGATTCACTCTAGTCACACTAGTTTTTGTACACTCTCGAATACACCACATGTTCGTGCTTCTTTGTGTTCGTTACTTCTTTGGGCTTTTTATTTGCGCCTACTAATCATTTGACAAAGAATAAAACTACACTTTCTCTTTTCGCCTCTTTCTTTTCCAAAATTTATTTCCCCGCAGATGGTGCCCAGGCCTGTGGACTATCACACGCTGTCAGCTCTGTTTAGTGTCTTTGCTAATAAATTGTGTTTTTTAGCCAAGTCTGAGATTTTGATTAATGTATGCTGTGGAGGGTCTGGGAGGAGAAAAGAGAAGGGAGAAATGTAATTATAATCTCAAACAAACAAACAAAAACCAAAGTAAAAAAGAAAGAAAGAAAGAAAGAAAGAAAGAAAGAAAGAAAGAAAGAAAGAAAGCTACTAGAAGACAGGGAGGAAAGAATGATGGAGGGATGGATGGATGGATGGATGGATGGACAGATAGAGGGAGGAAAGGAAGGAAGAAAGTTTCTGAAGAGATCCATTGATCTTATATTAACGAGTTCTGTAAGTAGCACTGAGAAGATGCAAGGAAAAGCTTGAAGCTGCGGGTATGAGGATTTTTTTTCCTCATATCCAAAAGATTTTTGTGTCAAGAAAACATAGTCATTTGCTTGCAATTTAAAAATATTTTCTTTAGGAGCTACCCATTAAAAGGCCAGTATTTGTCCGGGGTATTGATGCATGGTTTTAAGTCTAACACGTAAGAGGCGGAAGCAGAGACAAGCATTGTGAGTTAGAGACTAGCCTCTAGCAGAGAGACTGGATGTCAAAACAATTTAAGTTTGTTAAAATTGAAGGCTATTTAGAATAGACTTAATCCACCAATAATCTCAATTAAGACAACCGTTTTGTATCTTCTCACTGACAGATTCAGACTGAGCTGGTTACAGTTGATAATTAGGCTCCGATACAATTTAATGAACTAAAGTTTTATAAGTGTTGAAGAATATTTATGATTTCTGAAGTGCTTCATCCTCCATTAAGTACTTTACATGCACATTTATGACCCTAACAGGCAAAATATCCTCAGATTCTTAATTTCTGAAACCTCAGAGCCGATGCCCACTGACACACCTCCGCCAACAAGGCCACAGTTACTCCAACGAAGCCACAATTTTTTTTTTTTTAAGATTTATTTATTTATTTATTTATTATAAGTACACTGTAGCTGTCTTCAGACACACCAGAAGAGGGCGTCAGATCTCATAACAGATGGCTGTGAGCCACCCATGTGGTTGCTGGGATTTAAACTCAGGTCTTTTGGACGAGCAGTTGGTTCTCTTAACCGCCGAGCCATCTCTCCAGCCCAAGGCCACACTTCTCTAATTTTTCCCAACTAGTTCTCCTCCCTGGTGACTATTCACATTCAAATATATGAGCCTCTGGGGCTCTCATCACCACAGTCTATTAATAGACAAAATAACCAACTCAGAAGCATGCTCAAGGAATGCCGTCTTCAGGAGTCATCGAGACTACAGGAGTAGGAGTAGGGAAACACACACACAAGTTCGGGTTCCAACTCTGTTATTTATGTTTTTAGAGTTTGGGTCAAATCATCAACCTTTTAGAACCTCACTTTTCTTAGAGAAAGGTTCTGCCATCTGTTTCTACGTATAAGAGAATGAACACCCCAACCTTGAATGCATTCTTCCTGTACATGTTAAACTGCAGCCAACACTCTGGGACTATGCTGCCAGCCACTACTCGTAACGTTTGGCCTACAGAGTCAAACGGGCTTACATATGTCTGTGTCTTTAGCATGTTGACACATGCTGTCCCGAATTAGACTTGATGCATGACCAGCATACACACCTGTGGCTTGGGGAATGCTTTCTGTCCTCAGCAGAAAAGGCAGAAATGGGTTTCGTGCCCTTTAGCCTGGTTCCAAACTGACTTAGTGAGGGTTTCTATTCCTGCACAAACATCATGACCAAGAAGCAAGTTGGGGAGGAAAGGGTTTATTCGGCTTACACTTCCATGTTGCTATTCATCACCAAAGGAAGTCAGGACTGGAACTCAAGCAGGTCAGAAAGCAGGAGCTGATGCAGAAGCCATGGGGGGTGTTCCTTACTGGTTTGCTCAGCCTGCTCTCTTATAGAACCCAAGACTACCAGCCCAGGGATGGCACCACCCACAAGGGGCCCTCCCCCCTTGACCAGCAGCTGAGAAAATGCCTTACAGCTGGATCTCATGGAGGCATTTCTCCAACTGAAGCTCCTTTCTCTGTGATAACTCCAGCCTGTGTCAAATTGACACAAAACCAGCCAGTACACAAACCATTCTGTTTCCAGGCATCCTCTTCTCACTAAAAAGAAGGATCTGTGGTTTTCTTCCCAGCTGGCTTGTCCTGTGGTCCTGAGGAAGACAATGTATGGGGAAGAAGAAAATATATGCAGATGTAGCTGTCACATTGGCCCCTCTCTCCCCCACGGAAGTGACAGACCTAGAGTGTGACCACCTCCTAAGCAACCAGCTAACTGCCATACATGGATGAGATCACTGTAGTCTGTGTGTTCTTGGCTAAGAAGATAAGGCTACAGCACAAGACTATACAATGTGTGTACAAGGAAACAGACAAATGTAGAAGCACGCCCTGCATTCAGGTGAGTGTTACATGGACAAAGACAAAGTGTGGGACATGATTTCTTGTGCATTTCACTGTAATCCTCCTCCACATAGAAGGTCAAGGAAGGATTTCACGTCTCTCCTTTGTATGTTGGCATTATAATACATTCGTAGAATAAGGTCACAAATCTTAGTGGTGTCGATCTAGGTTGGGTACACTCATTCTCCCAAAGGGAATACAAGAAACTGGAAGAGAAAGGACCTGGTTGGAGATGGGGGTGGGGTGGGGTGGGGTGGGGTGGGGCAGCGCAGCCCCTTGGAAGGTCAGTGCTTTCCTTCTGGGATTCTCTAGGGCTCATGTGACCAGATTAGTCTTTGTGAAAATGAGTTGCTATAAAGTTAGACCACCCCATGCATTTGGCTCCTTCTGCATGCAGACATTTCTCTTTACATTTCTCCACCATGTCGTAAAGCAGCCAGGGAGAGAGCCCCCCTTAGAAAAAAATAAACAGCTTAAAAACAACAACAAACAAACAACAACAACAAACCACATACACTTTACCCAGTGCCAGATATTTTGTTGGAACAACCCAAAATGGATTAAAACAGGTCTATAGTATGATGGATTCTGGATATGTACAGAACTTGTATATTATCACCCAGATGAAGATATAGATGATTTCCAGGCCTGGAAAAAAACAAAACAAAACTCCCCTCTCTCCCCTCCCTTCTCAGTAAATAATCTATTAAACTAGTCAAGCCCGGGAAATCATATTGTTTCCTTTGCATGCATAAATTAGCTTTGTCTGTTCTAGATGGTTGAATACTCTAAAAAACACAAAGTATAACTTCCTCTACCATAGAATATGAGCAGAGACAACTACCCATCTTCCAATATTCTCTAGTGCTGTGTCTATGGCAGGCACCACTAATACATCTTTCTTTTCAACTGAGTCCAATGTGGATCCTGAAAGCCTCTTCTGCTCCAAGCAGCTCTACCAGTTGAACTTGGTAGCTGTGTGCAAAGCCTTAGGATTTTCTTGCTGTCTTTATCACTCTGACTTCCTCCTCGGCAAACACCCCTTCTTTTCCATTCAATCGCTTCTGCTCATATGGGGGCCTTTGTTGTCTCCCACGTCATCTCTATCTGGTTTTATTGCTTCTGGTCTTGGTCCCTCCAATATTTCCTACTTATTGCAGGGTGTTCTTGTAGGGATAATCTCTTATGCATTTGTAAAAACACCATTTGTCAATAAAAAAAAATTGCTAGCCAATTAGTTCTGAGGCAGGATTAGAACGTGGAACATCTGGCAGGGAGGGGGAGAGAGAGAGAGAGAGAGAGAGAGAGAGAGAGAGAGAGAGAGAGAGAGAGAGAGAGACTAACTCTGGGAAATAGTCATGTGGGAGGATTTGCCACTCGGGCTCGGAGGAAGTCGGTCTTATGAATTGAGGGGAGGTAACCAGCCATGTGGCAGACAGAATAATAGGATGACTGAGTTGCAAGCTAGTCGGGGAACAAGCCTCACTTAAGGCCTAGGTCTTTATTAATAAATAATAAGCCTGCAAGTTGTTATTCAGGAACTGGGACATGGGTGGAAAAGCCCACAGTTACGTGTTCTTTAAACACACGGACATGACCGTGCTGTTCTCCTGCTTAGCCTCTACGGCAGTGGTTCTTAAACCTCTTAATGCTGCAACCCTTTAATACAGTTCCTCATGGTGTGGTACTCCAGCCCCCAAAAGAATCATTTCATTACTACTTCATAGCTGTAATGGTCTTACTGTTATGAATTGTAATGTTAGTATCTGATATGCAGTTCCTGAAGGGGTTGTGACACACAGACTGGGAACTGCTGCTCTAAGACCTTCCCTTTGGATGCAGTTGAAGTTCCCACTCCTTGGCTCCCACGCTAACCCCAGAACTATGCTGAGGGGTGAATCAGAGCTTGCAAGGCTTGCCCTTCATCAGACTAAGCCTGCAAACGCCAAAGGCCTGGACTCTGGCAAAGCACCAGCTGCTTCTGGCGAGTTGTCTTTAGGGCGCTGCCCTCGGGGAGCCCTAAATAGCTTCCTGGGAGTGTGTCATCGTTTGTGGCCCTGTCTGAAACCTAGTAGGGAAAATACCATGTCTCTGAATGAGAAGCTAGAAAGCTTGACTTCCCACAAGGATTTCCTGGTTGCTTCCTCCTCCCCCAACCCGCCACACACACACACACACACACACACACACACACACACACACACACACACACCATAACAATTTGCATCTGCCTGGGCTTCTCCTTCCCTTTGCCTACTCATACAGAGCAAAACTCAAGACTGCACAGCCCACCTTAGGAGTCGGCACGGACATTATTGGAGTGACGCAGGGCAGGTCTCACTTTTAAGAAGTGCATGCACATAAGCTAGCGAGGAAATAGCCATTTCCAACCAAGTAGAACCACTCCGTAAGTAAAATAGCCTCATCCAAGTTTCTAGAGAGGGCAAAGCTAACATACAGTGGCGGAAAGGCCAAACTGTGGGACTAGTAGATGCCCACGATGGGTCAGGAGCTGAAGCAAGCCCGGTTTCCTTGCTGGACATTTCTAGTCATTTTATGAGTTCTGTATCCCTTAAAAGAAACAAACAAAAAAAACAAACAAAATAATAGGATATTTGTTTCATTTCTTACATTACACAAGGAAAGTAATATATAGAATTCCCTTAGGTAAAACTATGAAAATGTGTATTGATCAGTCGTCGCCTTTTGTAAGTAAGAGAAGCAGAGTAATTCGCCTGAGGCCACACAGGCAAGGAGTGGAACCCAGGTTTGAACTCCAGCTGCTTCCAAAGTTCACAGTTTACTTCACTAGGCTATTTTACTTGAGGAGTGATTCACTAATGATCACCCAGCTCCTGTCAGCCTATTAGACCCTGGGAATCTTGGCAGAGGAGAATGGTTGAGAGGAAACACACGTCCTGGTTAAGTTGTACTCACCTGACATGAAGATCCAAGGCTTCTCAGCTGAATGAAATTGCTTAGTTCCTGACAGGGGAAAGTGGACAACTCACCCACTCCTGACCCTCTGAAACAACCAGGTTCCCATTTAAACCCTGGCTGTCAAGCCGAGAGAAGGTTTACACTTCAGCCTGCTGAACTGTCTCTCTGTCCACTGGGTGACAGTGTTGATCCATTGGAAATAAACGTGTCTTGTCCCTGAGCCAGAAAACTCCAGGCCTCTAAAAAGGGAAGACTGCAGGCAGATGGTGTTTGGAGGGTCAGCTGGACGGGCACAGTTTCATGTCGGCTCTTAGAATGAGGCCGAATGGATTTATGTTGTAACTTTCAGTAGAAAATGTGTGTATGTGGGGGGGGGGGGATGGAGGGAGGAATCATCTGCTATCCCATTAGGATTCAATTTCTTTGAATATAGATAAGATCGTCACAGTAAATGAACCTACACTTTTCTAATAGTTTAATGAAGGCAGGAAGTTTGCAGAGCTCACTGTGGACACTGAGCTGACAATCCACGTCAGCTGCCAGTCTTGGTGAGGGAGGATTTATTCTCCAGGCACGTATGCATCTGCTACAATACCATTTGTCACCCCAGGGCTCCCAGGAGGAACATGACTGTCACTAGGGAATGTTATTGCCAAACCTCCAGGTCACAGGTTTACATTGGTCTGTTTGTTCTGAATTGATCCCTGTCTTCAAGCGGGAAAGACAGAAGTGAGGCATATAGAAACACTTCTGACTCAGTGTGACTTGTGGAAACTACTGGGCTACCAGGAATGGCCCCACAAACCACACGAACACTGATCTCCTCAGTCAGACAGGGATGGTTTATTGAACACACATGTAAAGGCTGATTGACCAGAGCAACACTTCAGGCTCGAGAACTAAAAGCTGTGTGCTGGACATTTCTCAAGCTCAGCTTATAAAGGCTAAAACCACAAACCCCACAATGAGCTTGTACACAGGTGCTGATGGTACCACGCAGTGGTTAGCCCTGACTCAAGCCATTTTAGACATAACAGTTCATATTGACCTTTAATTTGATGGGCCCTATGAGAGGCTTATAGTTGTGGAATTATTAAAGACTAACAAGCCTTATAACATACAGAACATAACAGGGTATGTGGTCAGCATGATCCTGCTCTGAGTCAAGTTATTTTTCTGTGTCAATGACTGGCAGGCATGTTACAGCAACAATATCAAATAGCTGGCGGGCACGTCCCAGAGACCTGGGATGCGGGAGGCACCCAGGACTCAATGTGGATGACCTTAGCCAAAATGCCCAACAGTGGGGGTGTGGAACCTGAAGAGACAACCTCCAAGGGTTAGATAGGGCCCCCACTGGAGGGATAGGGATACCAATCCACCTTGAAATATTTCCACCCCAAATTGTTCCTGTCTGAAAGAAATGCAGGGACAAACTAGAGCACAGACTGAATGAATGGCCGAACAGTGACTGGCCCAACTTGGGATCCATCCCATGGGTGGGCACCAAACCCTGACACTATTACATGCTGTGTTGTGCTTGCGGACAGGAGCCTAGCATGGCTGTCCTCTGAGAGGCTCTACCAGCATCTGACTGCAACAGATGCAGATTCTTACAGCCAAGCATTGGACTGAGGTTAGGGACCCTATGGAAGAGTTAAGGGAAGGATTGAAGGAGCTGAAGGGAATGGCAACCCCATAGGAAGAACAACAGTGTCAACTAATCTGGACCCCTCAGAGCACCTAGAGACTAAGCCACCAACTAAAGAGCAAATGGGCTGGTCTGAGGTCCCTGGCACATATGTAGCAGAGGGGCTGCCTTGTCTGGCTTCAGTGGGAGAGGATGTGCCTAATCTTGTAGAGACTAGATGCCCTAGTGATGGGGGATGCCGGCATGGGGACTCCCTCTCAGAGGTGAAGGGGAGGAGGGAAGGGGAGAAGAACTCTTCGAGGAGGGGCTAGGAGGAGGGCACCATTTGAGATGTAAATAAATAACATAATTAATAATAAAAATAACTTACCTCATAATACATAATAAAAATTATAAATAAGATGCTTTACAAAAAAAATAAAGAGAAAGTAAATCTGTGGGGTGGTGTCCCTTATGTCCAGAAAAAGTGTCTGTAATTGTGGCAGTAGCTTGGTTCTGTAAGTAGTTACAGAGCTTACCAACACTGCTTTAACTGCCTGAGAGCCTCAGTTCTGGCCCTGGTCATATGAAGGTAGAGACTGTTATTTTTGTTATATTTGCTCCAGTACCTTCAGGATCAATATTGGCACACAGTTTATTTGTGATAAAGTGAACTTAATATTTAGAATTTAAAGTCAAACCCGACATCTCTGTGCTCTTTCCTAAAGCCACTGCACATCTGTTTTGTTTTGTTTTGTTTTGTTTGTTTTCTTGAGATGGGACTCTCAGTCTGCCTCCTTAGCCTCCACCGGTTGGGAAACACAGGTCTGTGCCACCACTGTTTAATTTCCTAATAGAGAGTCCACTCTTGATTCTTTAGTGGTCATGGTTTACTTACGGGCTAAGGAATCTGTTGGACACGTTTCAGGAACTTCTCTCATCAATCAGAAGGCGTAAGCCACGTTGTTCTAAGGAAAATGCTTGGGGAGGATTGTAAACACAGGCCCCGAACGCTACCAACACAGCACTGCAAGCATCATCCACCTGGCCAGCAGTCACACCTTCTCTACTTCCCAGCATGCATGCTTAGCAATCATGTTTTTTGTTTAGAAGCCGAATGCATATGCTTTAGAGAGAAAGAGAGCCACATCTCTTGTTGAACAGTAAGCATCTTTAAAGAGCAGCTCCCTGGGCTGGAGAGATGGCTCAGCGGGTAAGAGCACTGACTGCTCTTCTGAAGGTCCTGAGTTCAAATCCCAACAACCACATGGTGGCTCACAACCATCTGTAATGAGATCTGACACCTTCTTCTGGTGCATCAGAAGTCAGCTACAGTATACTTATATATAATAATAAATGAAGCTTGGGCTGGAGCGAGCAGGGACTGAGTGAGCAGAGCTGACCAGAGGGAGCAGAGGCCCTAATGTTCAATCCCTAACAACCACATAAAGGCTCACAACCATCTGGACAGCTGCAGTGTACTCACATACATAAAATAAATAAATAAATCTTTAAAAAAAAGAGTAGTTCTCTTCCTCGTTCTATTGCATTCTCCTGTAGAGTTGGGCTTTGCTCAAGTCTAGTCCAAATGATTAACAGTGTACACCAGATTCTAATTCATAAAGCATTTGGCATGTCTCATTTTGTACGTGTTCCACATTACAACAGTTCCATGAAGTCAGCAAACCAATGGTCAGCCGTCTCTTCTTGTCTGGAGAAGTTCAGTCTGAGTGGCTTGGCCAAGATGTTACAGCAAGCTAGTTCTGGCCTGCAGTTGATTGACAGTGTCCTCTTTCTACCTACTCTACTGCAGGCCACGATGCAAGAGACAGGATGTAAAATGGTATGGATGATGTGGAAGGTCTCTGATGGTAACTCAGCAAGTCAAGCATGCTCCGGGGTGAAGGTGCTTTCCACAGTCAGGGTCACCAGGGAGACGGAGGCAATGATGGGGAAGAAGGAACGTTGCTTGTGCCCAGGAGTTTGAGGCAATCTGGGCAACACAGTGAGACTGGTGTCTCTTTAAAAAAACAGAATTATCAAGATCTAGAATGGTCATGCTCATGGAGATAGAAAATAGAATGTGGGATTACTAGAGGAATGGGGAGGCTGTGTTTAATGGGAACAGAGTTTCAACGAGGAAGGTGAAAAAGAGTTCTAGAGATGGGAGGTGGTGGTGGTTGCATGGCAGTGGGGATTTACTTAGACCACTGAACTGTACTTCAAATGGCTACAGCAGTGTAACAGGATCCCAGACCTTAGCATAACTGACATTATGTTGGAGACGCATTCTGACCTTAGAACCCAGCATGAAAACCCCAATACTTGCCATAGATCCAATCCATCAAAGATCTAGTCCATAGTTCCAGGACCTAGGAGAGTCCCTAAACGTACTAACCTTGTTGTTTGGCTTCTATAGTTTTGTTTCTCCCTAACTGTTCTTGCTAACTGAAGTGTGTCTGTCCACCAGGGTTGTGTGGATAAAAGAGAAAAAGCAGTATAGCTCAGGGCGTGCATTATTTGGGTAAGTTCCCCATGCAATCACAGGCTGGTAATACAATCTTTCTATTTGGCATTAAGAGTGTTCATGTGTTCTCTGTTGGAATTACCTGGCAACTTTAGTAGACCTTATGTTTTACACACACACACACACACACACACACACACACACACACACACACGATACACTTTAATAAAGGTGTCGGGGAGAGTCTCTATAGGGAAAGGAGCAATCCTTGATTCTAGTGTTGATCTGCCTCTGTCTGACCTGTTGGGCATCCGTGGGCCATGAACTTTTCCAGCTCCCAGTTTCTTTATCTGTAAATTGAGCTGGGTTGCACTATCTCAAGGATCCTCTAGTTCCAACAGTCAAATCTGGAAAATGCATGTTCTTGTTAGGGTCCATAAGTTGATGGAGAATGGTACCTCAGACTCAAATAGCGTGCAAAAGCAAAGTACATTGATTCCTGCATGCAGGGGTTCAATTCCATCAGAATGGAAGGACCGTGACTGAATTTACAGAGTCAGTTTTAAAGTCAAAAAGAGGAACATTGGGGAAGGTTAGGCAATCTATATCTTGATTGGTGGGTTCTATCTCTGGGGTCAGTGTGATGCTATGATTCAGACTAACTATTCTTGCTTCACGAGTCCTCTCGGCCACAAGTCTGGCTAACCGTCCTTTGACAAGCTGGGGAGGGTTCTTTTTACATAAGCCTGTGATTGTTCGGGTAACTGACTTGCCCAGTTCCAGGAAGTAGAAACTCAGGCCCGGTCTCCTGAACTGCTAGTCTGGAGCCTGTCATGGAGTCAGCCTGGCTCAGGCCAAATTCAATCCTTTCATTTTGAGGGCAGAGATGTAACCCCATTAGGGCTTGTTGAATTCCTGTCTGATGGTTGACCATGTCTACAGAAGACAGACCTTTCAGGCAAACAGGGGAAGGGGGAGGGGGTGACCTTTATCATCTTTTAGAATGTCAGAGAGGACATGATGATTCAGGCCTATAATCCCAGCACCTGCGAAACTGAGGTAACAATATTGCTCTGCGTTCCAGGCCAGTCTGGGCCAAAGAGAGTGAGTTGATATTAAAAAAAAAAAAAAAAAGAAAAGAAAGAAAAAAAAGGAAAAGAGAGAGAAGGAAGGGAAAAAAGAAGGAAAGAAAGGATGGAAAGAGAGGAAAGAGAATGAGTTGTAGTGGCTAGGCTTAAGATTCAGGGCTTCAGGGAGAAGCTCAAACTAGGTATCTGGACATAGTGTCTAAAAAAGATAGATTTAGGTACCAGTTAAGGTCTAGAGAAGCTACTGAATAAAGCTTGAAGTTTCTTAGCATCCTGGTAAATACCATCATTCTAGCTACTGAGTGAAGAGGCAGAGATTGACTGATCCCAGATTGGGATTTGAGACCAGCCTGGGCAACACAGAGTCAATGAAAAAGGGGGAGGAGGGGGAGGGGGAGGGGGAGATGAAGGGAGAGGGGGAAGAGGAGGAAGAAGAGGAAGAGGGGGAAGAGGGGGAAGAAAAGGAAAAGGAGGAAGAGGAAGAGGAGGAGGAAGAAGAGGAAGAGGAGGAGGAGGGGGAGGAGGAGGGGGGGAGCGGCAGATGCTGCTAACATTAATTACCTCAATGTTGGTTGGTGATGAGTAGGATAAGCCACACACAAATGTATTTTACGGAGCCCAGTCTCAATATTCACAATATTGAGGGTGTCAGTCAACAGTCTTTGGAACCATTACAACAACCCTTTCTGTATCACCAGAAAGTCCCTTGCCATTTTTGGCAAACAGTCCGAGGACCTCGATTTCATAATCTCAAGCTTCAGATTAAATACACACTTCATGCTAGCCCACATATAAATACTCAGTCTTTTCTTTTTTTTTTTTTTTCCAAATCAAATATGTACTAGCCTAGATTGTTGAACTGCTCGGGATGGTTTCAATAATAGGTTGCATGGACTGGTGAACTGAAGAATTACAGGGTCTTATAATTTCATCTTGTCACCACAACCAAATGAGAAACAGGTCAGGGAGGAAGGGCAGATGGACTACAAACAGGGAAGTTGGTTCTTTTGATCTGGCTCCTGAGGAGGTTAGACTAGGCACAATCCTGAGTGAGTTCTTTCTTGGATTCTGGCATTGTTCCATGTTCTGCACTGGTCCTCTGAGAAGCGTCCACATGCTCTCTCAGATGCCTAGATTCTCAGGCTTGTCTATGTATCAGTGTCAGCCAGTGCTCCATCTCAGTCCAGACTTCTCACTTGAGCTTGAGACCCATAGCTCTAAGTGCCTGCTGGACCAGGACACTTGTAGGGGTTGCAAGTGAGTTCTTCAGGCACGGTATGTCTGAAGCCTAAGACCATTAGCTCATAAAATGGACAGCTGTAAAAGATCAGGTGAAGCCAAGTCTTGCAAGTCCCGTACATCAAGAGAAGGAAGAAGGGAGAGAGGGGGTTGAATTGGAAGATGAGGAAGAAAGGGGGAGAGAAGAATCATGGGCTTGATCTATGAGCAATGAGGAGTGTTTTAAGTAGAAGTGTTTTAAGTAGAGTGACCTAAGCATTATCCTATGGGTTAGGAAGATCTCTATTGGTGAGGTGCAGCTAAGGATTAGAAGAACACGAAACTTTGTAGGGAAAATTATTAGGCTGCTATTAGGTATTATAGATGAGAAAAGATGGCTGCACTAGGTATGTAGAAGGGATGGCTTTGGGGTGAGACTGTTGAAGGAGAATGTAGAATGTAGTGCTTTAATGGAAGCTGCTGAAATTGGCTATGGCCTTAGGTAAATTCTAGAGAGCAGCACCAGGCTATTTGGCTACCTGCTACATAGTCTTCTCTCACTTAAACCTGCATCCTTCCTTCTCTCACCAAATACATTTAGGGAGTGCTACATACTGTTCATCAATGCAGGGGTGCAGTCTAACAAGAGGCAAAAATCCCCTGTCCTCCTGGAGTGGATATCCTAGTAGCACAGAGGGCAGTATGCAAAAAAATATGTCAAGGAGTGAGCAGTCTCTTAAGGGCTGGAGAGATGGCTCAGCGGTTAAGAGCACTGACCGCTCTTCCAGAGGTCCTGAGTTCAATTCCCAGCAACTACATGGTGGCTCACAACTATCTGAAATGGGATCTGATGCCCTCTTCTGGTGTGTCTGAAGACAGCTACAGTGTACTCACATACATGAAATAAATAAATAATTTTACAAAATTGCATTAATTGAAATCAAATGAAGAGAATTTCTTAATTAAAAAAAAAATCAAGGGTGTGATAAAGGGAGCAGGAAATGACCCAGGGTGCTGCTTCGAAGATTTTGGGTTTTGTTTCTTTTAGCAATGAGTTTTCTGAGGGCTGGGGAGGTGGCCCAGTTAGCAAAGTGCTTGCTTTGCAAGGATGAGCACCTGAGAGCAGTCCCTAGAATGTTCGGATAAAGAGCAGGACGCAGGGTGTGCTGGCAGCTCCACACTTGTCAGCCATCTCAATAAGTCTGAGCCTTCCACGAGCCCGTAAGAGACAGAATTTGATTGACCTAGTACAAGTCCAGGCCAGTGTGCAACATGCCATAAAAAGCCATATGTAGCCACATGTGCATGTCCACATTCCATAGACGAACATGCCAGGAGAGGCATGGCTGCTGAAGGCCCCCGGAAGCTTTCTGACTTTCTATAATAATGTGGAGGTCTGGGTGACCTATGGGACACCGGGAAAGGTACTGAAAGGGAAATCCACTTCATTCGTTTGAACAAATAATTTTCCCAGTGTTCCTTGACTGGTAAGAGTATAGAGAGTGACTAAGAACACGGAGGAGATGAGCTGGGAAAACGCCTTGCAGGTGAAAGGAGGAGGGGGCTGATACTGGGATGTAAAGTTAATGATAATTAAAAAAAAAAAACAAAAACAAACAAAACAAAACAAAACAAAAAGCTAAACAGCAACTCGTTCTCAACAGTTTATCCATGGAGGGCCATGAAAGATGAATCAGTGCTGGGGTGTAGCTCAACAGAAAGAGCATGCCTAGCCAGCCTACGACGTGGAGTTCAGTTATCAGCATTACCCTAGCCCCCAGAGCAGGACACAGGAAAGGCACTGAAAGCTATTTTTGTCTTATGTAGCATATGTGCTGTGCATGTGTGTTGCATATGTGTATGCACATGCATAGGGAAGGCAGAGGACAGCCTCAGGGGTTACTCCTTAGGCACATTCTACCCCCCTCCTTTTAAATATGGGTCTTCTACTGGCCCGGAACACACCGAGTAGGCTGGAATGGCTGGCCTACAAACCCCAAGGATCTGCTTCCCTCTCCCTCCTTAGCTCTGGGAATCTAAGCACACAGCACCATGCCTGGCTTCTTAAGTGGGGGCTCTGGCTTTGTACCAAGCAGAAAAACCCAAGAAGCAGCTGTTGTGAGCTTATCTGATTTGGTCCCCCAGGAATGACAGTGTGGGTTTTCTCATTGACCAAGAGGCCTGTCCTGCAAAGCTATACCCATAAATTCCTCTGACCACAACAGGCTGTGGCTATCACAACAAATTCAGGAGACAGTGGCCAAATTGACTGCTAAGAAAACGATTTGTGACACTGAACTCAAAGGTCACGGTGTTGAGGGGCCTGGATAGTCATAGATAGAAGGGAGATGTTAGCTTTGTTGTTACTGTGACAATCTAGGGGAGGACAAGTTTATTTTAGTCCCAGTTTGAGAGGGTCACATCATAGCAGGAATGGCAGAAGGGGACAGTGGTCATGGGTGGCAGGAATATGTGGTGGCAGCTTCTTCACGTGGTGGCGGGCTAAGATGTGGAAGGGGATTGGGAGCAGGGGTTGGCACAGCTTTCAAAGGCCCATCCCTCATGATTGATCTCCACTATCCAGGCTCCACTTCCTAAACTCTCCGCAGCCGGCAAGCTGCGGAGACAAACACTCAGTCCATAAGCCAGGAACCATTCCAGATTCAGACCACAAGAGAGATGAAGTCTTTCTTAATGGACAAGTGGTTTATAAATGTTATCACCAGAACCTAGCAGCCAAACTTGAATCACTGGGCAGCCAACCAACCTATTGTTGCATTTCTTTTATTAAAAAAAAAAAACCTTCCATTTACTCTTTGATAATTTCATATACATAAACAATGCATTTAGATCACAGGAATACCTTCTTCTCCCTCCTGTCTCCCCAGCACCCCAAACTTGTCCCCTTCCCTTTTAATATCCTCTTCTTCTTTTGTTGTTGAATAACCCACTGAGTCCAGTTAATGTTGCCTGTTAGAATTTTGGCTGACTGTGTGTAGGAAATTACAGTCGCGGTGAGTTCATGGGTACAATGTCTCTATCACGTCCTGAAGACATCATCTAACACACTCCTCCCCATCCTCCGGCTCTTACATTCTTTCTTCCTCTGAGACGTTCTCTGAGCCCTGGAGAGGGGATACTGATATAAATGTCCCAATTAGTCCTGAGTACTCAATAAACACTCTGAGCGCTTTGACCTGTCATGCATCAACTGCTGATTGTTGCAGAGAAAGAGTCTATGGCACTAATTTATGGGTTGAAGCAAAACAGCAATAAGTAGGCTTCTTCCCTAGGGTGGTCCCCGACCCACTGGTGTTTGACCAGATTTAGCTACCAGATCTGAATTCCTTTGTATGGAGCAGACCTCGAATTCAGTCCAAAACAGTTAGTTACCCCGTAATTTTCACACCACTCTTGCATCAGGGCGTCCATTTTGCCTGGCAGGTTGGTACTATAGCATGTAGGGTTGCCTGCAGGAGTACTGTTGATGTCCTGTTTTCCTCAAAGGCCTGCATAGCATCTTCCAGCACTATTAGAAGTAGTCATTAAGGATCAATCCCAGCTTGATTTCTCTATCTTCTGCAACTGAAATGAGCAATGTCTTCAACAATGGGGTTTTACTATCTCGTTCCAGCAGAAAGTCAAGATCAAGGGCAATAGTCTAGACTGCTTGGGAAGCCGCTGAACGGCTTCCTGACCAATAACTCACAGGGAAATAAATGTCTTAGTGTTCTAATGCTGTGAAGAGATGCCATGACCATTATATAAGTTTTTAAATGTAGGAGTGCTCTGTCTGCATGTCCACATGTCTACAAGCCAGAAGAGGACATCAGATCTCTTTATAGATGGTTGTGAGCCATCGTACAGTTGCCGTGAATTGATCCCAGGACCTCTGGAAGAGCAGCCAGTGTTCTTAATCACTGAGCTATCTCACCAGCCTCAAAGGCAACTTTTATAAAAGAAAGCATTTAATTGGAGGGCTGCTTACAGCTTCAGAGGTTTAGTTCATTATTATCATGGGAAGGAGCATGGGGCCGGAGCAGTAGCTAAGAGCTACAACCTGATCCACAGGTACGGAGATGTGTGTGAGGGAGAAGTAGTAGTGGAGGTGAGAGAAGAGGGAGAAAAAGGAGGGAAGGGAGGGAGGGAGGGAGGCAGAGAGAGAGAGAGAGAGAGAGAGAGAGAGAGAGAGAGAGAGAGAGAGAGAGAGAATCCATGTGCCTCAGAGGCATACATTTGAAACCTCAAAGCTCACCCACAGTGATAAGGCCACATGTATTCTCACATGGCCACACCTCCTACTCCTTCTCAAACAGTGCCACTCCCTGATGACAAAGCATCCAAATACATGAGCATGAGCCTACGGAGGACATTCATATTCAAACCACCACAAAAGGCAACCCATACCTCGTACTGAGACTTCTCTTTTCTTTAATAACACATTTTATGGGGAACCATTGTCCACCCATATAGCTGCTTGCATTCTAATGCTAACTGGGTCCCCCAAATTAGTTTGCAGGAGAGTGGTTACACTTAGCTTCTGAGAACCTGCCCCCAGTTGATTTTGACTGGTAAATAAAGATGCCAGCAGCTAATATATGGGGAGGAAAGAGAGAGGCAGGCAGAGTTTAGGGTTGCTGTGCTGGAGACATCGAGGAGAAGGAGAAAGAGGAGAGACTCTGTGCTGGGGAGTGTGCAGGACAGAAAGGCAGAGCTGCCTGTTAAGGGTCCAGAAGAGCATGGCCCAGAGGTCTGCTCAATTGGGAGCAGCCAAGATGGAATATAGAAATGAGTAAGTAGCAACTGTGGAGTTATCGGTAGGAGGTAGATTCTAACAACGTGGAGACACTTGCCCAGCTATTGTGCTACCTAAAGAATATAAACGTATAAAGGCCATGTGTGTGTCTTTCATTTAGGAACATAAACCAGTGAGGTGGGCAGTAACCATGTGCTAGGATTTATTAAAATATTATTACTACATACTCATGCAGGGTTTCTGTGTTCTAACTCCTTGTTTTCATTTTTGAGATGTGCTTTTGATATGTGGCCCTGGCTGGTACCAGGCTGGCTACGAAGTCCAGCCTGGTCTTGAATTTGCAGCCATCATCTTGGCCCAGTCTTCCCAGCACTGGGTCACAACACCACCACACCAGCTTTGGTGTCCCATTTCAGTTCTGATTTTTAGAGGCGTATTTGACCAGGGGTTTGTATATTTGGGGAGAAAAACCAGTATCAAAGAAGTATAAAACACCTAGTTGGGTCGTGTCAGATATTTTAATTGTCTATTTACATTTTCCCTCCTGGTCCTCCCTCAGAGTTCCTCCCCCCATCCTCCATCCCCTTCTTCTCTGAGAGGGTGGGGCTTTCCCTGAGTATCTCCTAACCCTGGCACATCAATTCTCTGCCAGATGAGGCACAACGCAGACCAACAGAGTCAACTAACCTGGAGCCCCGGGAGCTCTCAGAGATGGAACTTGGATCAGCAAGCTAAGAGGCAAGCACCTTTATCCACTGAGGCATGGTTGCTGGCCTGATTTTGCTTTTACAAAATTACCCAGGTATTATATTTAGAAAATTTATTCTTACTATATTCTGATCTAAGTTCCATCTAGTTACATGGTGGAAGGAGAAAGCCACCTTCTGCTGTACACACCACACAGAGGGAAAGAGAGAAAGAGAGAGAGACAGACAGACAGACACACACACACACACAGAGACACTGGTGCATGTGTGCCTCCCCCAACACACACACACACACTCAAAACAATAGATAAATGTTTTTTTTTTAAAAAAGATTTATTTATTATATGTAAGTACACTGTAGCTGTCTTTAGATACTCCAGAAGAGGGAGTCAGATCTCATTATGGATGGTTGTGAGCCACCATGTGGTTGCTGGGATTTGAACTTCAGACCTTCGGAAGAGCAGTCGGGTGCTCTTACCCACTGAGCCATCTCACCAGCCCTAGATAAATGTTTTTTAAAAATTGTCGAAAGAGGATAGGGAGACAGCTCAGTGTTTGAGAGCATGTATTGCTCTTGCAGAGGACAGTTCGCTGCCAAGGTATTTGGGGCTATACATCAAAAAGTTATAGACTTTAAAAAGATGACTAACCAGGTGCCAGACCTCAGGGTGCAAAGCAGATGATAACCTGCATCCTGCCTTGAGATGTGGCTTATGAGGTGAAAGTGACCATAACGGGGCAGCGTCCAACTCTATCCTCCTGGCCTTTACACTACACACTTGTCCAGATAGTTGTGCAGAAGTGTGTATGGGGGGGGGGTGATCCCCTTCTCTTCATCTGGGATCAGGGCTAACGCCCTACTGTCAGGCAGACTGACAACAGAAAAGCAGAGATTTGATTACAGTTTTTTTTTAAGGATTTATTTTTAATAGCCGAGCATAGTGGTGCATGCCTTTTTAATCCCAGCACTTGGGAGGCAGAGGGTGGATCTCTATGAGTTCAAGTTCAGCTTCGTCTACATACTGAGTTCCAGGCCAGGAAAGGCTACATAGTGAGACTTCCATCTCAAAACAAAAGAGAAAACACACACACACACACACACACACAAACACAGTGCAAAAGAATTTTTTCTTTAAAATGTGTATATAGGTCTGTGCACGTGAGTGCAGGTGCTTATACAAGCCAAGAGGTTGATGCATCCCCAGGAACTGGACTTATAGACAGTTGTGGATTTGGATGTTGGGAACCAAACTTGAGCCTTCAATAAAAGCAGCAAGTTCTCTTAACTGTTAAGCCTTCCCTCCAGCCCTGATCATAGTGTTATGTGGCATGGAAGACTTCATAAGAAGACCTCAAAGGCTTAGCGTAAGCAATCAAGTCTATGTTTAGGTGTGACCCCTTATGCAATGGGGACTGGATCAAAGGCAGATCTAATGTTAAAAGACTGTGGGGATCCCAGGACAGTCTGTCCCCGTCCAGATTCCTTTGGCTCATGCTTACAGCATTCCTTCTTTCTGGGCATGGCTACATCAGTCAAGTTAGGTCAGAGAATCTTCTTACAGGAAACTTCCAGGGCAAGAAGGCTAGAGACATTAATTTTTATGCTTTATGGATTTCTTGGAGGGGAAAAAAGTTAAAAAGTTATAAAGTTAAAAAAAACTAGATAGGAGCCAGGCGTGGTGGCGCACGCCTTTAATCCCAGCACTCAGGAGGCAGAGGCAGGCAGATTTCTGAGTTCAAGGCCACCCTGGTCTACAAAGTGAGTTCCAGGACAGCCAGGGCTACACAGAGAACCCTGTCTAGAAAAACAAACAAACAAACAAACAAACAAACAAACAAAAACAAAACCCCCAAAAACAAAACAACAAAAAACAACCAAACAACCAAACAAAAACAACCAACCAAACAAAAAAAACTAGATAGGAACCAGATAGTGGATTAAATTTCTGTGATCTGCCTTCGGGAAGGAACATTCTAGTTTCTATGACTTGCTTAGGGGGTTGAGAAAAGGAAGCAGGAGAGTTGACAGAGAGCCAGACAGGCCTTTACCTTGTACATTATATTCTGAGCCCCACTCAAATAACTGACATTTATAGAGTGTATCTCCCTCCCGCCCCCACAGAGACAAGTAATCTACCTTGAATACTAGAGATTAACAACAGTTGTCTCATTAGTCTGACATTTACGCCAGCTCAACTGTCAAGAAAGTTGCAAATCCATATAGTTTCTAACAACTCCCAATTAGTCACTGAGAGACTTATAGTCTCAACACTTGGGAAGGTGATTCAACAGAATTGTTAAATTCTAGACCAGACTGGGCTACACCATGAATTTCAGGCCAGCCTGGGGAATATGTATGTATGCATATGTATATTTTTGATATAATAAAAATGTATGTGCACAGGAACGCATAAAATGCCAGAGGTACCCAGATAAAAGCCCCCACCCCCCATTCTCTCCACCTTGCTTCTGTTCCTGAGAAAGCCTTACTATGAGTGGCTTTGAACTCATAATCATCTGTCGCAACCTTCCAACTGTTGGAATACAGATGTTGCGTCATTGCATCTTGCTAGAAAGAAGGCTTTTGCGAGTGGAGTATTTGTTGACTGCTGAGTCAGGAACATACATTTGATCCCAACACTCATGTGGTCAATGCAGGCAGATCTTTGTTAAGTTTCAGGCAAGCATGGTCTACATAGAAAATTTCAGGCCAGCCAAGGCTACATAGATCTGGTCTCAAAAGGTGGGTACACAAATTAGAATCTAATTTCCCTGACATTTGGGGGTTTATTTAATGGTTGAAGAAAGGATTGAGGAAGATGAAGAAATCCTCCACTTCTGGTCCTGTTCCTAGCCTCAAGGTTAGGACTGAGGACTGTGGATGAGGGGGTAGGAGTGGAGGGAGCTTGGAAGAAAACCCTCTAGTGTCAGTCAGGCTGTTGTGAATCTGCAGGTAGCTTTGTCCTGAAGAATCTGAAGGTTTTTATTTTTTCCACAGTCTAACATTTCTCTGCATGACTATCAAGGTATTTTTGTAGGAACCAGACACTACAGCACTGTCCTTCCTTTATTACAAGTCTCTAGGCAGTAGCTTGCATCACACCCCTCTCCCTTTCATTTTTCAAGACAGGGTCTCACTATGTAGCTCTCTGGTTTCCCTGGAACTCTTTGTAGACCAGCCTGGCCTTGAACTCACAGAGATACAGTTTCCCATTTTGGTTTTGTTTTTCTAGACAGGGCTTCTCTGTGAAAGAGCTTTGGCTGTCCTGGAACACAGCTCTGTAGACTAGACTGGCCTCAAACTCAGAGATTCTCCTGCTTCTGTTGCCTGAGTGCTGGGATTAAAGGCATGTGCCACTGTACCTGGCCTCCCTTCTTTACATAAGCATTTTAAGTTCAAGGAGAGAAGAAATCCTGGGTAAACATCCTTATGTCCCTATTAAGAAATATTGTTTCACACACCTTTAATCCCAGCACTCAGAAGGCAGAGGCAAGGGCAGGTGTATTTCTGAGTTAAAGCCCAGCCTGGTTTGCAGAACAAAAGATAATGTTTGGTGTTTTAGATCTTACAGACTATTCATATGCATGTTCTGCATTATAGCTTTGTTATTGGTTATAATAACATATTATTAGCCCTTTGTCATAGTTTCATTTTCTAAGTTTAAGCGCGATACACACCTCCCCAGCTTACAGCCAGGCTTGAGTGTTAAAGAATATGGCTAAAGACAAAGTATTTTAGGTCCAGGTACCACACAGAACTCCATCCATCCTGTACTGAACATGTAGATGGACCTAGGAAACAGACTCTACTGATTTAGAAATGATAAACCAGACAATTCTATTTCCATAGAGGAAACCTTGTATTGTAACTCTTCTTTATGATGAAAAGGTCATATAGTCTAAAGGGAAAGAATTACTGCAGAGATATGGAAAATGATCACTCACTCCTCTCTTAGAGTTTACACACTTCTAAGGATTTCTGGCTCTCGGTGTTTGAAGACATAAAGCATACTTAGTTTTTAAAGCCATTAAAGTCTGTGTTAGAACATGTTTTTTTAGAGTTTTAATGACTGTCTTCTCCTGCTTCCCTTAAAAGGAATAAACCCTAGCCCAAGGTTGAGAAAGAAAACAAGTCGTTAGTTGTGTCTCGAGACTCACCTTCTCTTACACCTCAGTGTGGGATAATTAATAACCTTGCCTTGACCCTCAAAAGCTACACCTCTTTATTAATAGGATAACAGGGCTGGAGAGATGGCTCAGTGGGTAAGCATGTAAGGCTCTTGAAGAGGACTCAGAAGCAGTCCCCAGTACCTTCATGGAAGCTCAGAACTGCTTGTGGCTCCAGTCCTAGGTTATCTAACACCTTCTACCTCCGCAGCCTCCTGAACATACATGGTGCACTTGTATGCACTCTGGCACGTTCCCATGGCGGGGGCGCGGGGGGGGGGGGGGGAGAAGCCCCAGATAAACTGCTTGGAATAGAAGATAATTTTAGAGGTCTAGTTTAAGTCATAAAGCATAACAATGAGCCCCCCCCCCTTTAAAAATACAAGTGACTCGATATGGTTACACTATTTGCAGAGTTCTATTCTTATTTATAATTTGAATCTACTGATTTCCAAATGCACGGGCTCTGTACTGTCGTAGTGGTTAGCTGTAAGTTAAAGCAAGCACATGTTGGTATCTTTTAACTTAATTAGCACATCAGTTGACCACTTGGAATGTGTGTCTGAGACAACTATTGGGCTTGCTTTCCTAGCTCTAAACCTCAAACTCAGATTTGAGAAATATGTATGCTGTTCTACATGTATGACCAGTAATAGTTTTAGGGTAAAGCTTTTCTTTCAGATCAATAGGACCATTGTTAGGATTACATTCTGAAAATGTTTTATTAATTTTTTTCCAGATGTGCATTTGATGAAAATTACTCTTCGCCAACTTTATTTTTCAATGTTTACAGCACATCTGCTAAGTAAATTGTGAAGACGATGATTACCACATGGGTACTTCCTACTCAGTGAATTCAGAATCCTACATCATATCACACCTTTAACCAGTAAATCTTAGACACGTTTCAAAACTTGCTTTTTTAGGGTACTTTTTTTCTTCAATCAAATATTTTCTGGAGAAAGGTAGTTTATCTTTTAGAAAGTTCCAAGAAAGACCACTTTCTCCTTAACCAGCATTTCATTTACAGAACTATTCTGCGGCTCCCAGGGATATCCTAAGACAAAGTCTGAACCATTGAATACTAACTTCCTCTCTGTCAAGAGGGTAACATACAACCTGCAGTATCCAGAAGGAATGGTGAGAATGGACATTTTAAACTCAAGGTAGGCACTGTGGTGGTGTATACCTATAATTCTTGCAAGTTAGAAAGTTGAGGTAGGAGGATGGCTGGGGCTTTGATGCTAGAACTGGGTTACAGTGATGTAATGTCTCAAAACAAAATGACCAATCACCCACCCACCCAACAAATCAACCAACAACCCAACCAACCAATCAACCAACAACCCAATCAATCAACCAACATCTAACCAACCAACCAACCAACCAACCAACCAAACAACCAACCAAACAACCACCCAACCAACCAACAACCCAACCAATCAATCAACCATCTAGTCAACCAACCAACCAACCAACCAACCAACCAACCAACCAACCAACCAACCAATCAATCAACCAAAAACACCTCAAGCAAACAAAAAAACTGTAACAACTATGAAACCTGTATAATTTAAAATGAAGCCATTATTTTTTCACTCTGATAAATTACCACCAGGTGCTTAACAAGCAAAAATTGGGGTAATGATTCAAAGGATTGCCCAGGCAATAGCATCTTCTGAAATCTTGCATCAGGTGCTAGGAAATACTGTAAAGGAAGAGAAGTATCGACTAGAGGAAGAGAGAAAGACTTCTTCCTTTGAGGAACTAGTCCATGTTGCAAACAGGAGGGTAAAAAAGGGACACACACACATATACAAGGAATCTGAGATTTTATTAGAGATGCTTTAAGCTTAGGAGGAACAGTTATACAGCATAAGCAAGCCTACAATTCTAACGCTTTAACATAGTTGCCAAGGTAATGTGATACAACACAGTGATTAATAAGGTACCACGTTTAAAAAGAGATACCTGCTCATATCCATAGCAACATCCTTTATGATAACCAAGAGAGGGAAGCAGTCAGTGCCCGCCAGTCGATGGATGATCCACAAGATCTAGCAAATGTGCAGACTATTCAGCCCTAAAAAAGGAAATTCTGTCACATGCTAAATGAGATGAACTTGCGGTCACAACAGGAGACAGAATGGTGCCTGCCTGGGGCTGTGGGAAAGGAGAGGGAGGAAGGGGGACTCTTATCTTAATCATAGAAGGTTTTAAGACCTGCACAATGGAAAGTTCTGGAAACGCTTCATTAAAGGCACAGACATTTCCTGAATTGAACATAAAAATGGTGGCAATGGTGAAAATTTTGATGCTTTATCCCAATTAAACAAAAAAGCACCCTCTGGCCCAGATTTTATAACCTTAAGTCTTCAGTTAGGGTAGGGAATGGAGAGTTCAGTAACCATAAAGACAAACTCAAAGGGTCTGAAAAGATATTCCCAAGGCCCTTTGTGGGTGGAGGGTCTCATAGCCAGCGCTTTACTGCTGAGTATACTTTAAAACCTTACTCAAGAGCCAAACCTTGCCAAGAATGGTGGTGCATGTCTGTAATCTCAGCTCTCTAGAGGTGGAGGCATGAGGATTGTCAGAAGCTCAAGATCAGCAAGTTCTAGGCCAGTCATTGTTAGTTACATAATGCCTCAAAACCAAAAACCAAAACCACCACCACCAACAAAAATACAGAGCCAGGTCTGTGGTACACACAGTAACAGAACCTGGGAGGTAAAAGCAGGAAATTCAGAAGTTTAAGGCCAACCTTAGCTATACAGCAAGTTCAAAGCTAACCTAGGGTATGAGATCCTGACTTAAAAAACAAACCTAGGGGGCTGGTGAGATGGCTCAGTGGGTAAGAGCACCCAACTGCTCTTCCGAAGGTCCAGAGTTCAAATCCCAGCAACCACATGGTGGCTCACAACCATCCGCAACGAGATCTGGCGCCCTCTTCTGGAGTGTCTGAAGACAGCTACAGTGTACTTACATATAATAAATAAATCTTTAAAAAAAATTAAAAAAAAAACCTAATTAAACAGTCCATAATTTCTATTTTTGGTCTCCACAGTTAATGATATAAATGAGTATAATGCCCCCCAAAATACTCAAAAAACACATTACACATCAACCTAGTGTGTTCACATGGACTCTAGGCAATGCCCAGTGCTGTTCTCTTAGGTAAGAGTGTTCATGAGGCACACACTCCAAGGAAGAAAACAGTGAGAAGCACAAAACTCAATCTGTGGCATAAAAAAATTCCCATAAACTTGGGATAAAAATGGGATGAATAAGGTGTAGAACAGTTGAGGTTTTTGGATGAGCCTCAATAAGTGCCAGGCCCATTTGGAACTGCGACTGGGTGACGTACATTTTGGTAGTGTGATAAAGATTGGTAGGAATGCATGACTTTGAGTTCCTTATGTATGGGGAGTTTATTAGTCTGCACAAAACATCAAAAGCATAAATTGTCAATGCTTACCATAATTTTTCAGTTTGGGTCTTCGTGCATTTTCAGAATTCTTGTCTTCCAAATCAAAACAAATAAACACACAGTTGACTCTAGTAATGCCAGCTAGATTATGAGGTCATAACATATATTTATTAGATCAGGAAGAAAACTGAAGTTCTTAAAATTTTCTTCTGCACAATACTGCTGCAAAATCCACGGGCTTAACCCATCTACTACCTCACCATACTCATGGTCCTGAGCCACAGAAACCTCAAAAGCTCTGCTGTGCAGCAGACCCAGCGACAGGGAAAACATACTAATTTCTGAACCAAGAACTTAGAGCCATTCAGCATTAGAGTGGGAAGACGAAGACAGATGCTTGCCGTTCCGAAAGTGCCAATAAAGCCTCCAGCTGACAGAGACTGGTAAGACATCACTGGAAGTAGTTAAGAAAAGACGATTTGTCCATTTCGGAAGAAGGCTGTTTTGAGAACGGTTTTGTGGCTACATTGCTGCTTTTTAAAATAGACATTTAAATCAGTTTTATCTGATGATAAAAATCACAAGACCAGTTCTCCTCACTGGGAATTAATAACAACCACATAGAATTTCTACCATAGGAAACTACTGGGGTATCAGCC
The DNA here is from genome assembly GCF_978045245.1 of Mus caroli. Lineage (NCBI taxonomy): Eukaryota > Metazoa > Chordata > Mammalia > Rodentia > Muridae > Mus > Mus caroli. The sequence continues at coordinate 93,437,428 of NW_028227264.1, forward strand.
TCGGGAGACTTTGTTATTACCAAATATTGTTATTTTGACCCCAGATAGATTAGCCAGCCAGGGCTTGCTAAACAATAGGTACATATATAAGAACTGAATCTTGGTGAGTACAGGATGTGTAGTCAGCCTCAGTTATCTTCGGTCTTCATCCTCTGGGTGTCCCAGGAATGATGCGCGGGTTTAGGTTGGTTCTAGGATAGGCCCAGGGGCCTGGTTTGATCTGGGATCCCTGGGACCATACCTAGAACAAACCCAAACAGAACCAGACTCCTTGGGAGTGCTGTCAGCTTGCATGGGCTTCCGGGCTTCTCACCCATGTGGGCCTCCAGGGCTGGATCAGGGCCACACACCAACCTTTAAGGGATAGGAGTGACATTCTTGGAGCCTTCTATATATCGTCACACACCAGTATTGTGCCTCAGCACTTTTAAGTCACAGAATTGAACAGAAGGTACAGAGAAATGCAGAACATACTTGGACTCAGAAACAGAGTCAATTTAGTCATTTAACTTGGAAGGAAAGAGGGCTAAGAAGTTGTTTAGGTCATTGTAAAAGAGCAAACTTACAAATGACATACTTTAGTTTTAGAAGAGATTTGCAACAATAAACTTATTTGTATGTAGTCAGTCTTTAGGACATGTTATAAAACTGTTATAAATCCTAAAATAATACTATCTATTTTAAGAAACTCTTAAGAAATAAGTGAGAAAAAATATCTATTTAGCATTATCTACAGATAGTCCAATTTTTCAGCTTGTATAATCAGAAGTATACACACCCTAAGCATCATTTCCACTTGAGCAACATATGTGCTAAGTGAATCTCAGTACACAGGGGTAAAACTAATGTCACTGCTGACACACTAAAGTGGATTCTAATGGACTGCATTTTAAAGACACCATGGGCATTAGAATCTATCACACAATCATCACTATATATATATAAAACCTTGGCCAGTCAGGAACTCACTATGTGGACCAGGCTGGCCTTAAATCAGAGATCTGCCTGCCTCTCTTTCCAGAGTGCAGGGATTAAAGGTGTATGCCACTACACCTAGATTTGATCACACATTTAAAGATAGGTATGAAATTAATTCCTCCTGATTCCTGCTGAATTTTGCCTGTGTAAACCCCGGTATGAGCTCCTTCTTTTTGGTTCACAGCAATTGCACTGGGTAGGATTGTGCTTCTCTAACAGCTTACTCAGAAAGAAGCACCAATCATGTCTGCCATCACTGTCTCTTCTACAATGGTGTCAATACAAGGAACTGGTTTGGACCATTCTTCTTACAATTATTATATCATAATTCCCTTCCATAACATGGGTATCTGAAGGACAGCCACATGAAGCATGATTATGAAAGTCTGATACAGCATCCACGCTGAATGTAATGAAAGTGAGTTCCATGAAGCATGAGAATAAAATAGACTGACACACTACTCACTCTGTATATGATGACAGCGAGCCCCACGGTTAGCAAAGCACAGCACATGAACGGTACAACTAAGCAGATGTTAGGAGAGCCACTTCTAGACTGTCAGTATGATTGGAAAATGTAATCTTGCTCATTTTATACACTGAAGGCTAATTTAGCAGATGTTAGGAGAGCCGCTTCTAGACAGTCAGTATGATTGGAAAATGTAATCTTGCTCATTTTATACACTGAAGGCTAATTTAGGCATGCCAACTACTGAATGACAATGGATCTTCTGCCACTGAGTTATAGGCCTTAGCTCCAACATTGATGAATCATGGGAAACTTTTAATGTATACCTCACATCCTTTAGCTGAATTAAAGAAAGCAAAGATGCTGTCAGCGTGGATGGCCTTTCATAATCGTGTTATTCTTTGTGGCCTAGGTTCTACAATTGTAGTACTTCTCAGATATCTCCAATAATTGTTTTCTTATTTTCCATGGCTTAATCTACTTTGTTTTGGAAATGAAGATGCATTTATCTTGAATAAGAAAGCCAAAGAAATTCAAGACAGCATGTGGTTTCCAATTCAAATGGAAAATATATATGACAGTGCTAACTGCAGAGCACTGGTTTAATCACTGCAAAAGAGTTACAGGTATAGAACCAACTTTAGAGAAGGCAAAATGTTGGGGGAAGATTATCTTGTATAACAATAATTTCATATTGAAAGTAGGCATTTAACCCAGCAATCTCGCTAGGTCAAAGACTGTAATCCGGCACGTCATAAGAAACCCTACAGAAGAGTCAGTGAGCGCCAGCAGTATGCCTGTCACTCTGCATCTGTCTGCTCTTACCTTGCACAGCTTAACTAGCAGAGTCATCTAGTCCTCACAGCAGGTCGGAAGGCATGCGTGAAAGTGGACAAGGGCCGCTAATTCATGCACACTTAATCTGCAGTAATGGGAACGGAGGAATCCCTACCAAAACTGAACACATGATGACTGAAGCCCAGTCAAGTCAAATGGAACTTAACAAAGGGACAGTTCTTGGCATTTAGTGTACCAGAGTATAACAACCCGTGTTAATAATGACTGTTTTGAGCTGGCTGTAGTAGTCCATGTCTTTCATCCTAGCACTTGGTAGGCAGAGACAGGCAAATCTCAGGGCCAGCCTTGTCTACATAATGAGTTCCAGGATAGGCAATATAGAGCAGTCCTGTCTCCAAAACCAATGGCGATGATGATTATGATGATGAATTTGTGTCTTTGTGTACACGTATACAAGAGGGTGTGCACACACATATTCATGTGTATGTACACGTGTGTATATGGTTAAGTCAGAGGTTGATGTCTAGGGTTTCCCTAGGCCACTCTCACTGATGAGGCCAGAGTGGCTGGCCAGAGAGTTTCTGGGGATTTTTCTGACTCTAACCCCAGGCATGGGGTTATAGATGTATGCTCTCTATATGCCCAGCTCTTTTACATGGGCACTGGGATCTGCGTGAAGGTTCTCCTTCTCGTACTTGTTTAGAGAGCACTTTACCCAGTGAGCCGTCTCCCCAGCTCCTTAATAACCATTGTAATCTAGCAAAGGTTATGGTATATTTCACATATTGCTAGAGAACTGGGCTGTCCAAATGATCATTCTCCTGTCAAGTCTGCCAGTTCTTACTAAATGAGTCAGGTTTAGTTTCAAACCAGTAACTCTTGGTAATAAGACATGCTATGCAGAATTCGGAATAATGACATAAACTTTAAGCCTGTGTACTGAGTGAAAACTAATTAACAAAAACAAATGGCCAACATTCTTCTGAAACACACACAGTGACGTACAAAGGGGATAGTCGGTTTTCCTTCTATAGTTACATTCATTGATAAAGAGTCCTAGCACATCAGCATACAAACACCAAACTAATATTTCAAATACATGGCAATCACATTTTTAACCAAGTAATTTCTTAGCCAGTTCTTAGTAAAACACTAAACGCACACACAAGAATGCTAAGCAGCAAACCAGGCAGTACAAGGTTCATGCACACGACTGACAGAAAAGCTCTCGGCCTTTTCCAGTCTACTTACTCTTAGTTTAGACACAGTTCTAGCAAGCGTGGCAATCGGGTTTCTCAGTCCACAGCAGATTAAAAGCAGCAAATTAGGGGCCTAGTGCGGAAGGCAGGCACACAACACGGCGGATTATAGGGGAAGGTAAGAGAAACTGTGAAAAAAACAGACAGGACTCAAAAAAGCAAGCAATGTGAAATCACGCAGCAAATGAGTGCCTGACGTTATCGATCCCAGTTGTCCCTGAGAGGGGACGTGTTCATTCTTCCCCAAAGGAACTGATGTTCTCAAAGGAAAGGCTAAGCTAGTTCCGGTACGTGCCAGAGTTAAGGGAGAAAAGGAGACGTGACCCTGTAAGCAGATTGTTAAGTCCAAGGACTAAATACATGGGTTTGCTTTCATTCCCTGAGAGATGAGGGGACTCAAGTTAGTCACCAGCTGACGAGGACAATGAACGGTCACTATACTGGACATTTTGCTGTCTTTTATTTCCTACATTTTTCTTTTTGAACCTTTTTTTCCCCCATAGACAGATCTGGAAAAAACTCACTTTTGGCTCCAGGACTTGGTTCTGGTATCCTTGCTCTATTTGGGTCTAAAAGCAATATGCTACAGCTAACCGGTACCAGCCTCCCCCTAGTGTTCCTATTCATTTAGCAACTTGAAGCAGGACTCATGTTTTGCATGGGAAGAAAATATCTGAGTGAAACGCAACCTGGGTCAATTCTATCAACACCCTGCCAAGTTCTAGCCTTTTAAATGGATCAGAAATGGACTTTTTCTTATGCTTACCATTCAAGCAACTGTCTTTAGTATATAAAGTAGGACATTACTATCTACTTTAATAAACGGAGCTATACATTTATAACTTCTCCAGCCTCCAAACCAACATTTCTTTCTGCATTTCCAGGAATTAAAAGTTTTCCTGAGAAGACTCTCCCTAGATGATGAGGGCACAGTACTCGAATTCTCTGAACAAAAGGCCTGGGATTCAAACTCCTGCCTCTTTCTGCAGATGCCTGGCACCTGTTGTTTTCTTTTCTTTCTTTCTTTTTTCTTTTCTTCCCGGGACAGGTTCGCACAGTGTATTTCTGGCTATCCTGGAGCACGCTCAACTGGCCTCGGACTCGCAGTAGCCTTCCTGACAGTGCACCTGGGGTGCTGGCATCACCGGTACAAGTCGCGTCACGGTCTGAAATCTGTATTCTTAAACATCCTTAGCAATGTGCCTTAAATGTGTGTCCTTTTCCTAACTCACTTATCATCAACTCCTAATAGGTTCAGATGCTGTGACTATTAATTAGTTTTAAGAAGGACAACAAGGGCTTTATGAAGTTAGATAATATGCATTGCTTGCACAAAAAACAAAAAACAAAACCCCCCAAAAAAACAAAAAAAAGGAGGACTGCAAATGAAAGATTAGCCAAGACTCTGGCCCTGGATCTGACAGACAGCAGGGCCTTACAGAAGCAGAGAAAAAGTTTGAGGCTTGCTAGGTGACCACAGACCACTTCCTGTCCCGACCTGCCCATCTGCAGATGCACCAAGGGTAAAAATTCTGTTTTCATGAGTGACCCCAAAACAAAAAGCATGCTTTTTTTTTTTTTCTTCTGAGTTCTAGATTGATCCTGGTAAAACCAATGTTGGCAGTATCTGTAATAAAAGCTGTCAGAATATTACTCCCAAAAAGATGAATCATGCTATAAAAACTGGCAAATAAGATTATAAATTTTCTCAGAAGGTTTCTTCTGGATATGGAAGGACATCTGTTGACCTCAGTCAGGAGGAAGTGAGGTAGCCTAGGAAAGCAAGTGTAAGGGCTTCCACTTGCACCCCATCAGCCTGTTCATGTATAAAATGTACTCAAGGCAAGAAGCACAAAGTGCTAAGCAGAGGATCTTAGACTCTGGTGCGCATAAGCAGTTCCTAGTTCTCATTCTAAGAATTATAGAAAGCATGGCTTAAAGTCTGCGTTAAAAAACAAACAAACTAACTTCTAGGTTATAGTGACTTCTGTCTGTATTCACTAAAACAACTGGGGAACACTAGCTTAGGGTACTGTAAGAGAAAAATAGCCAAGAAAATTTCACAGAGAAAGCAGCTTTATGTTGAAGTATTTTAAGTGATGAAAGAAATATAAACCTGTATGTAACAGAGCATCACGCACAGTCTCAGCGTCCTGAATCATGACTTCAGCAAGCAGTTTCCATGAACCTGGTAAGAACTTGTAAATAAAAGACTAGACTGGAAGACCGGGAATTCTTCCAGATTAAGCTTTGTATTTCAGAACTTGAATGTATCAAGTTTTATGCTCAGAGAGCATAAGACTGATATTAATATGAATGGATTTCTATGAAATTGCTATGGTTGAATCAAAATAGACTAAAAGTTAAAACTAAGTTTTCCTGTGTTAAAAATTAAGAGAACGCTTAACAAAATTTCCCTAAAAAAAACCTTCCTTTTCTCTTGGAATTAAGCAGCTTCCATGTGTGACTGAAGGGACTGCTCTTGCCGTGCTGCACTGCTAAGTATCAGCAAAAGGCACAAAAACCAACAGTGCAGACAAAGGGGAATATTTTCCTCAGGAGAAGAACAGTTCCAAAAACAACAACAAACCTCGAGAAGAAGTAAGCTTCCTGCTAAAAGCAGTAAGTTACAGGAAGTCAGATACTTTCCTCCTGAAACAGCAGCATCAACTGAGTTTTGTTGTTGTTGTTGTCTTTCTTTCTTACATTCCTCACAGAAGAATGCCTATAAACTCTGGGAGCGCACAACCTGGCAACAGGTTTCAGAAGGAGACTGTTTCTGAAAATTTCATTGAAAACACAATTCCAGCACAAAGCGGACAAGACTGGTCTCTGGAAAGCATCTCGAGACGCATTCACGATGAAGCACAAAGGGACAAGGATGCTTTCCAAGATAGCTGATGTGTTTCCTGAGTCTTAGTAAGGCAGGCCAGGCTAGACCACAGCGCAGGGCCTACTTACTGCAGAGGCACAGTTGTTTGTCTTTGAGTAAACTGATGTAAATTAGTTCCTGCAGGGCTGGGGCTGGGGCTGGGGCTGGGGCCTTTGCTGGAGCGACAGCACTTGGACATCATGGGGTGTCCCCTAAGAGGACATTGTCCTCTTAACCTCTGCATGACCCGTGAAAGGAGCACAAAGGAAAAGTCCCAGCTCCCTGCTAACTACTTTCCAGCAAACCCCAGCACACATCGGTTGTGGTCTTTAAATACTTTTATTTAGAACCTGTCTCTTTGTTTTACGAGTGGTATAAACAAAATAAAGTACGAACAATGTATTAACATGACCGCTGCAGTTCACACTGCAAGGACACAGTAGAAAGGGCTCATTCTAAATGTTTCTGCTCGGGAAGAGAATCACCCCAGTTACCTTGCGGCAGCAAAGTTTTGGCAAAAAGTGATAAATTCATTTCTTATTAAAAGTACTTAAAGATTTGCCAAGATTATCAGTTTTGCCACAAATAAAACAGCAGTTTATTATTATTATTATTTTTTAAATGCCCTTACCTTTCTCTCCTATGCCTAAAGGATCTGTCTAGACAGGTATCTACTAGTTTCAGGTCAGGTTTTCAAATCAGTATTCACCCTGTAAATTCGCGCCGTAGCCTTATAGAGAGTAAACACACACTCATTTCTCTTTCCAGTCTTGTAGCTAGAACACTTTTGTAAAAAGAACAATCAAGGCCATTACTTCATCTTGGCTTTTATTTTTCCTCCACCTCATTTTCACCGCCTTCAACTAGCTGTTCTTCCTCCTCGTCGCCAAAAGTTTGTTCCTGCATGGTGGTAAAGGACAGGGACCGGGCGGCCACTTCTGCAGCCAGGCCAGCAGAGAAGGTGAATTCTGGTGGCAACTGGAGTCGAGCCAGCCTCTGTTTAATGGAGAGCTGCAGTGTGTCCCTGGGAGTCGGAGGGGCAGTGGCCCCCGCAGCAGTAGCTTGAGGAGACTTAGCCTCACTCTCATGCTGGTAGCACATGGTTTCCTCGGCTCCCGGAAGGAGGAGGCCTGTATCTGCAGAGGTGTCTTTGCTTGGGCCCTCTGTTGGGCTGTCACACACATACTCAGTCCTACTGTCTTCCTTGTCGCAGGCACAGGGCTTACTAGTCTCCTCTTCAGTGGCATTACTATCGACTTTTTCTGTATCTGAATTCATGGGTGGTTCTGAGTTACTTACAGATTCCACTGGGTCTACAGGAGACAAGGATGTCAACACAGCTTCAAAGAACAGAAAGAGGAAAAGAAAAGAAAAAAGGAAAAAAAAATAACTAAGGGCCCAACAACTTTTAATTCCCACTTGCTTTTTTTTTTTTAAAGGAGCAACAAATAAATAAAAACGCAATAAAACTTTCTAGTAAAATAAATGTAACTTTATAAATATGGGGAGTTTTTTGAGACAAAATACCTAAAGAAATGAAACACGATGGGGACTTGCTGAAGAATCTGCAGTTCCAAGGCAGTGCTTCTCAAAGCACGGTCCCTGAATCAGCAGGTCCAGTTATCCTCTAGGAAGCTGCTGGCAACAGATCCTAGAAGCTGATCACACATGGGGAACGGGACACTGGGGTTGGAGGCTGGCATGTTTATAAGCCATCCTGCTTGATTTTGATGCCCACTAAAGCCTGGGCCTAATGTGACCCAGAAAAACAGCATCTTCACCAAATAGAAATATATATATATATATATATATATATATTTATAAATATATATATATTTATGAGGTAAAACATGTAAGTAAATAAATAAAAAAATGTAACATACAATTCAACTTACTTGCCAAACACCTACCAGACCCTGAATGGGAGTAATGCATATATCTACATTTTGTAGTACTACACAGAACACAAATGAAATCAAATCTGCATTCAAGACCAAGTACCAAACAGAGTATAACAACACATAAATATAATATAGATCCATACAGTACAAGTTGTCCTTGTAAGAAAAGTGAAGTTTTAGTTAGCCCCTCTTGGTGTTAGTAGGCAGTGGTTGCTCACTAGGCAGTCTCTCCTCCCAGCACGAGGGGTTAGTACCATACAACACATTATGAAGCATGGCGGAAGGAAAAAAAGTGCGTCTTGAAGGTCTGGCGTACACTTAAAAAGCATTTGTAAAACGCGTCCGTTTCCAAGACACATGCCTACGCTGCGGTAACTGCGCTATGGAAGCAGCGACAACAGAACATGGCCACAGCAGGTCCAGCGGAGGCCGTCCCTCTCTAATTCCACTCGGCCTTTACCCCTGTAGGCAGAGATGAAAACAACTCTGGAAGATGTACTGACATTTGTCACGGGAAAGCATTTTTCTAGCATCAGCAGATCTTTCACTTATTTTCACAAACTATACAGCATTACTGCCTTTTTAAATGCAAATGGAGACACATTCTCTCTCAGTAGGTCATTTTACAGCTAACTAATATGAAGAAAACACTGCACAGTGGCAAAAGATACACACTTATAGGCAATGGGATTTTCAGCATTTCTGCATGCTCTTTGTTCCTAAGTCTGCTAGGTGTACCGTGTTACAGGGGTTCAGGATCCCTGCTAACTGAATCAGGGAGCAAGGGTATTTGGAAGGGCAGCAGCTGCTGACAGCGGTGTAGAATGTAAGGCTCTAGGGGAATAGGGCTTTGTTTTTGTTTTTGTCTGTTGATCCATGTGCTGCATGTAGCAGTAACTAGCATCAGGTGTCTAACAGGGACTAGATAACTACTTGGTGAGTTATAATCTGCTGAGTGAATGCTGCTGGAGAATAGAAACTAGAAAAAAAAAAGGACAGAAATTTAGAGACAAACAATGATACTAACAAAAAAGAAATTCTGAGCACAGAACCGATTATGTCTTTAAAGAAAGTTATCTGCATGCAATCTCTTAATTCATGAATAAGCTGACTACAGAACTCTACGGCTGGTTCTGGAAAGTTCTCCATTTCTCTGCTCTGCTGTCCAAGCCTCCCTTTACATCCCAGCTACCTGTGTCTCTCTGGTAGGAGAGGTGGGCAGCCGAGGACTCACACAGGAAACCCCGGGAGAGAGGACTGAGTTCTAGGTCAGAGACCAGTATATACCTACTCCATAACTATACCCAGCAAGTTTGTGGGACTAGTCTAATTAGATAAAGGTAAACTGGGAAAGACACCTTTATTAGAAATACTGGGCAAGATGTCTTTATTAGAAGTGGACAGGATGGATTCTCATGCTGGCAAGGCTAATATAAAAAGGAAGATGGAACCAGTGCAGTTTTAAGACAGAAGGCCATCGCCAGCGAGCTGTTTGAACCAAGTCCGGAATGGGTTACAAGAGAGCTTAGCAGGGAAAAAGGTGCTGAAACGGGAGTGGGCTACAGGGCTACCTAGTGGACAAGCATCATCTAGTGGGACTGGGTTCTAAAGGAGCCAAAAGAAACAACAAAGAAGGATGAAACCAACAGCGAGTAGGCTGGAGAGAAAGGTGAGGGTTCCTAGGAGAAGACAGGGCAGCCCCAAGGAGCTGTCCAGAACAGGTGACCTCTAGACTTCTACTGAGAAGGGGAAGGCAGGCAGGCAGCTGCACATTCGAGGCTCCGGAGGACTCGAAAGCCGAGTGGAAAGCCCATTCTACCTTCTTGTAAGTCCAAAGGAATTAATTCAACTGAGAATGAAATAAATTGACATTGACAACTGTCAAGTTTCTTTCTCTTCATACATTCTCTTGCCTCCCATGACATGTGACTGGAGAGAAAAGTGAGAGTGACATGAAGATGTGTAAGGGCAGCCAACAACATCCAACCCTGACTATGGAGTCGGAGTACACAGGAACACCTCTGCTTCCATGTACTTGAGTAACCTGAACGAAGAGGCCAAGTGGTTTAGGTCTTTATGCATATTGCATCATTATGAAGTTAATGGTAAGTCTTACTGAATGAAGTACTTGGATAGAGAACAGGGTTTAGCATCTCAAGTTTATAGTTTTCTTCTGTCTGTCCCCTCACCCCCTGGAAGGGTCCTGCTGTGTAGCTAGGTCACACAAACACACTGTGCAGCCCCAGCTGGCCTTAGACTCCTGATCCTCCTTGCCTCAACCACCTTGCTGGGATTACACCGCCACCATGGCCAGCATGATGTATCCAACTAAAGGTCCACTCTGAAAGAAATCTATCAAAGAAATAACCGGTGAAAAAGCGTGACTCCATAGTCTAGTGTGATTACATGGTGGTTTTTTTTATTGATCAAATTGACTTTGCTTCTGTATGAGAGTCCTGTACTGACCGGAGGATCCAGAGTTCTACAGTTTAAATAACACTCATGGTTCAAAGAGAAGAGATTCCTGCCCCCACATCCCGCAAAGGCCTGGGCTCTGGGGGCGGAGCTTACCGAATGACCCACGCCCTGGGGGCGGAGCTTACCGTGGTCACTGAACAGCAGCTGCTTCCACTTCTGCCTCTCTGCCTCGGAAGCCTTAAAGCCCAGCACAGACTTCAGCTCCTGCAGCACCCGCCTGGACTCCTCCTGCTCGCGCTTCTGTCTCTCTCTGTCTTCCTGAGACAAGTGATACAAATCGTCCTTTCGGAACTCACTTTCTATGTCTATGTCATCCACATAAGCTTCTAATTCCTAAAAACGGACCAAAGACAGAAAGAACGTCAAGCCGACAGGTCTCTGAGCAGTACTCACTACTTGCGCTATGCATCCTGGAGGACCTTCTCAAAGGACAGCTGGGGAGGAAGGAAGGCGACAGACTTATCTGCTGACAAATTAAAATCTTCAAACAGTGGATACTAGAAAGTTCTAGATGAGAAAGTTTAACACTGTCAATACTCTGCGTTGATGAATCGAAATCAAGGCGCGAGAGCAAATATTTTACATAGGTTTACATTACACTGTACTACATCTTAACCTCATTAGAAGCAGAACTTCAACAATTGATCTGATGTTACCCATGCCACCTGAAGTAAAAGCAGGGATTGCTTCTTCAGGGGGAAGCCAGCACCGCTCCCCTTTACCTGCTCCTCAGGGATGGGGTCTCTGTCCTCAATGTGTAGAGCTGGCCGCACCAAGGGCTCCGCAGTGCAGTGTGGGTTCTCACAGGCTACTCCAGGCTTGCCTTCAGAGACAGTGGAGGAAGGAAGGGCAGAGCAAGGAAACAGGCCGTCAGAAACACACACTAGGGTGACATCTAGTGACATGATGTCCTCAGCACTACCTCTTAGTCTCACAGTCTGACTTCATTTTCCCCTGGTTTTCTTGTTTTGACACAGGGTCCTTTTAGGAGCCCAGGTTGGTTTTAAACTAATAATCTTCCTACCTCAGGCTCCTGAGTGTTAGATTTTTGATGTGTATTACCCTATCTGGCTCCCGAATTGTTCTGGCTAAAAACTTTTATTTGCAAAAATGAAAGACACCGGGCTGGTGAGATGGCTCAGTGGGTAAGAGTACCCGACTGCTCTTCCGAAGGTCCAGAGTTCAAATCCCAGCAACCACATGGTGGCTCACAACCACCCACAACGCCACCACATGGCGCCCTCTTCTGGAGTGTCTGAAGACAGCTACAGTGTACTTATATATAATAAATAAATCTTTAAAAAAAAAAAATGAAAGACACCAAAAGGGAACAGTAATAGCTATATATATTTACCACTTGGCTTTAAGTTAACCTCGTGCAGTACACGGCCATAGTATCTGTCACATGGTAGATGACAAATATTCCACTCTCACAAAATACTTTGTTCATAGTGTTGGGAGGGTTTTAAAATGGAACATTATTCTTTCTCCTTAAAACAAAACAAAACAAAACAAAACAAAACAAAAAACCAAAACCAGAACATGGTAGTGCAGCCTTTTAATCTCAACACTTGGAGGCAGAGGCAGGTAGATCTGTGAGTTTGAGGCCAGCCTACCAGACCACACACTCTAGAAAGTTCCATTGGGCTGACAGTAGAACAGTTTTTCTTGTCAGTACTGATACAACACAGTAAGGCCTTTGAATAAAAAAATGAAAACAGAGTACTATTTGTCGCTTCTGAAGCACTGGGGTGGAACCCTGGCCCTTGGGCAAGCCTAGCATGTGGGAGACAGCTGATGGATATCTCAGCCCTTGACGGTAGTTGATCAATACTGCTAAATAGAAAATACAGGGCTGGAGAGACGGCTCAGGGGCCACTTGACTGCTCTTCCAGAGGATCTGAGTTCAATTCCCAGCAACCACATAGTGGCTCACAACCATCTGACAAACACACACACACACACACACACACACCCAAGTATAAGAAGAAATCACAAACTTACTAAACATTTTTGAAATGTAGGTAGTCTTTATGACATAAAAATTCAGAAACCACACTAGGAAAAATACCTATTTTTTTTCAAGAGAAAGTATACTAAATGAACACATTCCACAGAATATTTAGACACTGACATTTACTTTATGAACACGTGCATGGACTCTTTAGGGTATGGAGACACTAGAACGTCACCCTGGACTGGGACAGAGGTTGATGAGGCTTGTCATCAGAGTCCTACTCTTTTGGGGCTTTTAAACTTTTAAGCAGACAATTTCCTTAATTCTTCATAAAATAAATATTAAAATAAAGCTTTAAAAATGTCAAGATCAACTGAAATGTCAAGGAGAGGAGGTAAATTTGGGTTCCAATGGGGACTTTTACCTGGCAAGAGGTCTACTGCACAAATTACCCTGGTGCTGGGGTAAAGCAGAAAAGAGCATCTTAGCCAGCCAGGGATGGCGAGGTGGTGGGAGGGCTTAGAGGACACGCTAGGTGTGCATGGGCTTGAGTGGTCACATGGAGCAGGAAAGAGAGGACTCTCAGAGGAAGAGTCCACAGCTGTATACAGTGTTGAGGGATTTGTGCTAAGCAAATAAGCTGAAAATTATGAGTCAAGATTCCCATAACCAGAGAGGGGAGGTTTGAATATGGAAATGGGGAAGGACAATAAATCACATGGTGTTGAAACTCTGTTAGCATTATTGATATGGCACAGCTCTTAACACACAGACAGGTACAGTCATGGATCTGAATATGTGTAGAGCTGTACGATATATTGTTCCGCTCCAGCTGTACACTGAGATGTGGAAGCAATTACATCCGGGGGGAGGGGCAATGAGCACACATAGCATCCAGACCTTGCTTCCTAAACACCACACCCCACTGAAAGGCCTGAGGGCTCTCCAGGGTCAGAACCAGTACCAGGAGGGAGCAAGGAAATAAGATGATGCGAACACGAAAATGACACAATGAAATAAACTCATTTTTATACTAACTGAAAAGATTAGCAAAAAGAAAAAAAAGATGATCTTCATATAATTATAATAACAAATTAAAATTCACTGTACGATTTGCATCCATAAAGTTTTACTGATATAAGTAAGAGGACAAATGGATTCTTTACCTTAGAATAAAATGCCAAATAATAAGTGTAAAAGAGAAAATGGATTAGGAAATTATCAGTTGGCAATTATCATAGAAATATTTTGAGATAGTGGAATTTTATGTCTGCCACTTACTCTTAAATAGTTCTGAAGAAGACTACCATTAAAAACAGTTATATAAATACACATACGCAAATAAAAAAAAAACCTAAAACAGGTGAAAATAATTTAAGCTAATCTATTTATTCCAAAAATCTTACCTTTTGGTACCCAATTCTATGGGGTCAGACAAATGCATAAACGACAACCTGAATATTAAAAGTTCCATCACACCAAATATTAACCTATGCTGTCTGTTTTGGCTGTTCTCTTTTTTTGGGGGGGTGGGGTGGGGCAGCATCTTGCTAAGTAGTCTAAGGGGGCCTTGAACTTGCAGTTATCCTGCCTCAGGCTCCTCAGTGCTGGGATCTGAGGTATGCATCACCATGTCTGGATATCCTGCCGCTTTATAACCCACTCACCCATTTCCAGCTTCTCCCAATCACTGTGTTAAGAACTGTGTAGACGCCAGGTGTGGAGGCACATGTCTGCAACCCACACACTATAAGTTTGAAGCTAACCTGGACTAAAATGAAGTCAAAGCAAGCTATACTGCATAACAAAACCCCGTTTCAAAACAACCAAATCAAAGTTATTAAGTTGCCCTGTTGTGTGACCAGTCTTTTCACTGCTGAGTGGTTCCCCAGTGAATGGATGTCACAATCTACTCACCAGCTGAAGGACACATGGCCTTTAGATATTTTAGTGACTATAAACAAAGTCATACAGGAATATACGTAGAGCTTTTATGTGAACACAAAGTTTTTCTCTTATTTATTTTGTATGCTAGGCACTGAACCCTGGGGGCCCAAGGTAAGTAGGTGAGTGTTTTAGCGCTTATTATCCTACACCCCAAGTCTGGGAACGTGAAGTTTTGATAGTTCTTAGCCAACATATAAATACGATACTACCCAATCTTATGGTGTATATATAAATAGTGGGTGAAATTTTGGTGAGACAAGTTTATTTATATAATCTGAAATTATTTCCTCATAAAACATTTATTGTACAGTACTATAAAGAAAGGCAAAACAAATAAACAAAAAACAAAAAAAGAAGTATGACAACCAAATACTGCATATGACTGGGATATGGATATACAAAAATACTGACAATCTGTACAACTTTCATAGGTACTGTGGGTTGTATGGCAGTATTGCATCTGTATTAAATTCCTCACTATGACAGCATCTTGCATTATGTAGGAGGATGTTCAGTTTTCAAAATTACAAAGAAAGATTTAGGGATAATGGGAGTGTAGGTGCATGTGTATACATAGACACACACAGATAAGCCAAATGTGTAGAAGGTCAGTCATTACAGAATCTAGATGAAGGGGATTTTGGATTACTTTTGTAATCTTTTTATAAATCTAAAATGACTTTTAATTAAAAACTACTTCTGTGCCTGGGTGTTCTGCTTGCACGTATGTCTGTGAGGCACTGTGTGCCTAGTGCCCATGGAGGCTGGAAGAGGGCACAGGATCCCTGTAACTGGAGTTACACAGCTGTAGGCTGCCGTGTAGGTACTGGAAACCAAGCCTGGATCCTTCGGAAGAACAGTTAATAAATGCTGAGACAACTCTCCAGCCTCTGAAATGACTTTGAAATAAAACAAAAAAATCTGGCTAACATGCTGGCTTTGTAGAATGTTTTCAAACATTTAAAGGGTTATAGCTGTGGGCAACTGTGTACAAACACTAGCAATGGGCTAGCATTACTGACTACTGGCTTAATGGTGAGAAGACAGTTTTCACACGGTAGCTGGCTGGGTAATGTCCTCCTGTTTCAGAATGTGCTCGGGAAGCACTGAATGGCATGTACTGTTTTAGTGTCCAGACTTTATATGGTCAGCACATATTCTACCCCTGAACAAGTCAGGGCTGCATCTTTTAGCACCCAAAGACTTCGGAATGTTTCTTCTTGTACTCAGATGTTCTAGACCTCAGGGTAAAATTTAAAATATTTACATATATTAAAATTCCCTAAGAGATTTATCCTTTGAAAAAACACACCCACTAGACACATCTGTGAGAAAAGGAAGCACAGTCATTATTATGCCAATATTTTCTTTGAAAAAAGTTAGTATTTTTCACCATTTAGTATTTATTCATTGAAGACACTGAAACAAACTATTAAAGTGCTTACTATAAACAAAACATTATTATGGTGATTTGAACCAATTACTGTTGGCAACAATATAAATTCAATGTACAAGTCTAATTAACCCTGTAATAGAGACCCATGGGAAAAATACGGTGTTGGCTTGTTGCACAATTTAAAAAATTAACATACTACACATTCCAAGTCAAATTAGTGGTGTAAAACCTAGAGTGAAATCTGAGTTTTAAAAACACAGGTTAGGGGAGAAATGCCAACACTGTATTGTAGCCTGTGGCACAAAATGATCTGATCTAAGACGATTAAGACTGTGATGCTTACAATGAACTCACAGCCATTAACTGTGTCATTTCTGCATTATGTCTTCCTAACAGAAGTAAGCTCTATACCTTAAAAGGAAATCTCAGGAGCTTGCTCATGACCATCAGTTATGGGAGTGCTAGGGACTGAGATATAGTCACTGAGCTACCCTGGCTCTTGACTATCCAACTATCATTTGTTTTGTTTTGACGAAGAGTTTTGTTAGGTAGCCCAGGCTGTCTTCCACAAGGCAATCCTCCTGTCTCAGCCTTCCAAGTGCTAGAATTCCAGGCATGAGCTACCACAGCCAGCTAAATCCGTTCTTTTTGTTTTTTTCTGAGCCAAGGTCTCTCTATGTAGTCTTGGCTATCCTAGAGCTCACTACATAGACAGGACTAGCCTCAAACTCACAGTGATCCTCTTGCCTCTGCTTCCCTAGAGCTGAGCTTAGAGTTGAGCAACAACACACCTGGCTTAACCCAGTTCTTTTATCATTCAACCTGTAAGAGTCGGGAGTTCTGACAGTAGAAACTACTGCCAACATTTCTCCCTTCATTCCAGTTTATACCAGGAAATGGGATGCATGCTCACATCAGATGTGTTTTATATTTGAGGTGATTGGAGTTGAGTATCAATTTCATCCACCGCTTCTTTTTATTAAACTAAGAACTTTTATGCAGCCGGTTTCATCTGTTTCGACACAGGCCACAAATACAGGAATCCCTTCAGGATAGAGTGAGCGTAATTGACAAGCATACACTGAAAATAATCCACAGGTACCTTTTTTATCTGTGTTCCTCCGGAGCAGTTTATCCACTTGAGAAATGGCTTCCTCCCAGCAACTGTTGCTGGCCTGAACATGTGGTTCAATCAGTTTTAATTTCTGCTCTAGTATCGGATAAGCCTCCGATAGCAGCTCTTGTGTTTCTTTAGTACAAACGAGCTTTTCAAGTTCATCTTCAAGAATTATTACTCTGCAACACAGAAAATGAGAAATAGGTTTTTAATAGACAAAATGGAAACTTTATCATTTAAGAGGAGTATTTAAGAAATTAAGCCTATTAAATTAAAACAGTTCTGGAGACAAATAGTGGTGATGGTTGTTCAACAGCGTGATTGGACTGTACATTTAAAAATGACTAAGTAGGGCTGGAGACGTAGCTCAGTGATAGAGTCCTTGGTTAAGCAACCTAAACCACCCTCTGAAACAAATGAAAATGTATAAGGAGTATTAAGTAATGTATTTATTGAGTATTTCTTACATATATACTAGAGAATTTCATTTCCTTCTTTCCTTCCTTTCATTTTTGGTTTTTGAGATAAGAGTTTCTTCATTTAGCTTTGAACGCCTTCCGTAAGCCAGGTGGGCATCAATCAGAGATCACATCTGTTTCTACCTCCCAAGTGCCATGTGCCACCACTGCTCGGCTACTAGACAATTTCTGATCTAAAGAAATAAATTAAGCCATCTCCTATTTTTAAACAATTTATAACCGGTAAAATGGTATATATATATGTGCGTATGTATATTATATATATTTAATATATATAAGAACTATAGATAGGGAGTGGGTGGAGTCCCACAATCCAGACCTTGGGAGGCCTGAGCAACAGGAGCATGAGTCTGAAGACAGCTCAGGCTACAAAGCAAGCTCCTGTCTCAAACCCACCAACCAACCAACCAACCCACCCACCCACCCACCCACCCACCAACCCACCCACCCACCAACCAACCCACCCACCCACCAACCAACCAACCAACCAACTCCCTAACAGCCAACCCTTCCACCCACCACACAGGAGGGAGCTCTACAGCAGTGGGAGAGAAACAAATATGCTATTTGTACCCAGTGTACTTGCTAATTAAGACACTAAAGCGACAGTGCCACATGAAGCATGTCCTGTTTTGAAACAGAATCATGCATTTCCCATGCACAATCCCCACTTCCAGCCTCTGGTTTTTAACAACGTGTCTATGCCTGCTCAGAGTTGCAATCTTGCCCTTTAATCCACCTTCTTTCTACGGTATTCCAACATGCCTGGCCCACTTCTGATTCTGTTGCCACACATTTTTAGGGTGCTTGGTTTTGGCTAATATAACACATTCACTAAAAAAAACCTCGTTTTTCTCTGTATGATGGTTACTCTTGTCAACTTGATCAAATCTAGAATGAACTAAGAGACAGATCCTCAGGTCTGTGATGGGGGTTTCTAAGGAAGAACTCAATGAAGGGAGAGGCCTCTTCATTCCTAGCTGATGAACACCTATATGCTGCTGCTGCTGCATCTTCTGTGGCATCTGAACCCAGCATGTGTGGCCCTGTGATGTGGACTAAGGAGCAGCAGCTCTTTAGAGAACATTCAGGCCTGCAGGACAGACTGGGACTGCTGAGATATCCAACCTTGCAGAACAGACTGGGACTGCTAAGATACCCAGCCGCGCAGACAGAACAGCTAGGTTCTCAGCCTCTCCAGGATGCAGACAACCACTGCTGGACTACCTAATCCCTGCTGCATAAGCCAATCTACTAAAACCCGTCTTTTAGAAAAAACAAAAAAAGGCCCTCTTTGAAGATTTATTTATCTTGCACGTATGATTATTTTGCCTGCATGTATGTCTTGGACCCCTGGTGTGTGCCTAGTGCTGGCAGAGTCAGAGGAGGGTGCTGGATCTTCTGGAACTAGAGTTATGGATGAAAACCTCTCTTATATCCATGGGGATGGAAAGGTGGTTCAGTGATCAACAGTACTTGTGCTCTTTTACAGTACTGGAGATTGGTCCCCAGTACCCATCCTGGACAGTTCATAACCATTTCTAACTCCAGCCCTAGACCATCCAACACCCTCTTTTGGCCTCTGTTAGTACCTGCATATAAGTGCACAGACACATGCATAAGTAATAAATCTGAAATACATTATAATATAAATGTATAATATATATATATAATGTGTGTGTGCATTCATCCTGTCAGCTCTGCTGCTCTAGAGACCCTTTTCTGACACACTCAGATAACCCAGCCTTTGCCCCCACTCCTGTGGAAATGGCCGTACTGTCCATGTTGCTTGCCATGAACTGGTGGTTAGTATCCACCTGCCATCTGAGCACTGGGATATAGCCTCACCTCAGCTTCTACCCTTTTCCCATTCCAATCTTTCACAAGTCTCCTATCACCAAGGCCTTGAACTGAGGTAAAACTTATCTTCTCAAATGTCTGTGAGCTTCCATTGCTGTCTTTGTATCTTGTTCCCCTTCATCCCAGCTCAGTCAGCCTTGTGAGAGTACTGGGTAGTCCAGGCCTCTTGGTCCACTTCCTACATCTGATTTACCCACTTCTCTCTCTACTTCTTGATTTGAT
This sequence comes from Mus caroli, assembly GCF_978045245.1. Lineage (NCBI taxonomy): Eukaryota > Metazoa > Chordata > Mammalia > Rodentia > Muridae > Mus > Mus caroli. Next base: position 93,457,161 of record NW_028227264.1, read on the forward strand.
ATTATGGGTCAGGTAAATTTATCACCTGCAATCTCATCAGTTACGTAAATCTCAATGACCTCTGGATTACCAGCACAAGAACTTAACCACCCATTTGCTCTAGTCCTACTCTATCAATATTTTTGAAATTTAGTGAAAAAAATTCAGTGGGAATGACTACTTTGGTTCAACTCCCTCTCCTCTCCTCCTCTCCCTCTCCCTCTCCCTCTCCCCCTCCCCCTCCCCTCTCCCCTCTCCCCTCTCCCCTCTCTCTCCCCTCTCCCCTCTCCCTCTCCCCTCCCCTCCCCTCCCCTCCCCTTTCCTTTTCTCTTCTTCTCTTCTTCTCTTTTTCTCTCTTCTTCTCTCTCCCCCCCTTTCTTTCTCAGAGTCTATGTAGTTCTGGCTATCTTGAAACTCTCTACATACTAGATTGGAACTCAGAGAGCTACCTGCCTCTGCCTCCCATGTGCTGGGATTAAAAGAATCCCCCACTACACCTGGCTTATTCCATTTTTAAATATGAAAATTTCTATTTAGAAATAGATGAGAAGTATATTTACAAGAGGTAAAAGTATATCAAAGCAGAGTATAAGCCATTTGGAAACGATAGCTGAATGTCAGTATTATGTAAACTGAGGATTAACAAATATGAAATATGGACACTTCCCTTTACTGAGGCCAAGAAGTTTATTTTGTGCTATAGAAATATTTCCAAACATGTTTTGATGTATTTATAAAGTAGTAAGTATTACCCTGTAGCTATATACAGTGGCACCTTTCATAATGCTATAGAGTACTGACAGGTACTTCCCTCAGACTGTGAGTTCCAGTTCTAACGTCTGATGTTAAGAGGGTTAAAAAGATGCTCATTTTTGATGATAATCCTCTTGTGGTGGTTTGAATATGGTTGGCCCAAGGAGTGGCACTATTAGGAGGTGTGGCCCTGTTGGAGGAAGTGTGTTACACAAGTGTAAAGCTGTGACAAGGGCTTTAAGACCCTTGCCAGAGCTGCCTGGAAGTCAGTCTTCTGTTTGCCTTTGGAACTCTCAGCTCCTTCCACACCATGCCTGTCTGGATGCTGCCATGCTCCTGCCTTGACGATAATGGACTGAACCTTGAATCTGTAAGCCAGCCCCAATTAAATGTTATCCTTTATAACAGTTGCTGTGGTCATGGTGTCTGTTCACAGCAGTAAACACAAACTAAGACACCTCTCCATTTTATCTCTCAAAGATAAGGAACATCTGTTTTCTGCTGAAACCAGAAAAGGGAAAGCTATAAACGATTTCTCTTAAACTGTAGTGCTTAGAAGTCATTGTATCCTGATAGCCCGTGCCTACAAACCATCCTTCCCATGCCGCTTTCTTCCTTCTTTCTAGGGCCGACAGGACCAGCCCAAGTGGACTGAGAATGAGTTGCTTACTGCTGTGATGACTCCTTACAGCTCTCAACTTACTCATTCAGCAGTGCTTTCAGATGGAGCTGTAAGCTGCGCACTGCTGTGTGGACGTTGCTCAGCTCCCTCGACTTCTGCTGAGTCTTGGATAAGCGCTGGGGGACCGACTGGTGCTGAGTTTCAAAGTACCGGAAGAACTCATAGCTGCGCTTCAGCTCTTCCAAGCAGGCAGAGTGAGCATGAGGTAGACCTTGAGTCACGTCACAGAGGATATGATGAGGCAGAAGTGCAGCAGTGAGTAAGGGCCCTGAAGGCGAATTCGCTGTAGAAAGTAACAGGGCCAGGCGTCTGAAGAACTCTGAACTCTGTGCCACCCAGAGCTGGAACAAAACCTAAGATGGTGGTGGGGGAAGGTGGGGGGACAAGAAGGTGAGTGGGGGGAGATTGAAAACATACTGATCAATAAAAATGTCAATATTCAAAACAAACTATAAATTTAATCTGACTTTAACTTTTCACATTATCCTAAATAATGACCAATCTGAACTTGAACTAACTCTAAGATCAGCCAAGGACACGATCCTGAAATATGCAGTCATAAGCTGTGAGTTGGTAGTTGTTCTATACTAGTAGAGAAGCCAACACCTATATGTAATTCAGCACAGACCTATCCTAGAGAGAAATGACCTAAGAACGGGTGGAGGGCTGGAGACATGGCTCAGTGCTCTTCCAGAGGACCCGGGTTCATTTCCCACCACCCATGTGACAGCTCACAACTGCTTGTAACTCCAACTCCAGAGGAAACTGATACCTCTGACTTCATGTGGTATATACAGACACATATAATTTAAAATAATAAAATGAAGCCAGGTATGGTGGTACATGCCTGTAACACTAGCACTCAGGAGGCAGAAGCAGGCAGATCTGTTAAGTTAGAGGCCAGTCTATTTTACACAGTGAGTTTTAGGACAGCCAGGGATATACCTAGAGACATCCTGTTTCAGAAATTTATTAGAAATGGAAAAATTGATTTTTAGGCTGATGAGATAGCTCAGCAGGTAAAGGTACCAGATATGAAGCCTGACCGTTTGGGCTGTATCTCCAAGACTCACATGGTGCAAGAAGAGAGCCATACAAGTGGCCCTCTGACTTACACAGGAATGCTGTGGGATGTGTGCACCTATACATACACATCAAGAATTTGAGGCTGAAGCGATGGCTCAGCAGTTACCAGCAGGCATTGCTCTTACATAGCACCTGGGCTGCGTTCCATTCCTAGCAACCATATGTCAGGCAGCTTACATCCATCTGTTATTCCAGTTCAAGGTGGTCCTGGAACAGAGGCACTTCACACATGTGGTGCAAAGACATACGTGCAGGCAAACACAGATTAAAAAAAAAAAAAGGGAACTTAGTGTTCAAGGCAGTTGTGGTGGTTCACACCTTTAACCCAGCATACAGGAGGCAGAGGCAAACAGATCTCTGCAAGTTCTAAGGCTAGTTAAGGCTACAGCCTTGAGACCTTATCTCAAGGAAAGGAAGTGGAAAAACAAATAAATTGGGGTTCAAATGAGGCTACTACTTTGTTCTAAGAATTAGCATGTCTGGCATGAAAATTGCAAACCTATTTTTAAAAAATGACTATGTGTGTACTTATACTCATGTGTATTTATACTCATGAATGTAAATGGCTACGGAGGCCAGAAGAGGCTGTGGGATCTCCTGGAGCTGGAGTTACAGGTAGTTGTGAGCTGCCTACCATGGGTAAAGAGACTGAACTTGAGTTCTCAGGAAGAACGTTATGTGCTCCTAACTACTGAGTTATCTCTCTGGTCTCTGTGAATTTATGCTTGAGAGATAGAGCAGAAAGCAAGAGAAGTGTAACACCAGATGACAACTCATGAGGAGGAAATCTCATGGGGCCTCCGTCCTAGACAAAGAACAACGGGAAACTAAGAACTGCTGAGAGCAGTAGCAGGAGTCTGCCCCAGAGATGGGCCCTTAGCTGTTTATTCAGTACTATGTGGTCAGCCCTGAAGGCATATATATATATATATATATATATATATATATTTAGGCATTCACACACAGAGACACATGCACATATACATGCAGAGTGGACTGAGTAGGTTATATTCATATATTTAGGCATTTACATGTGCACATACACACACATGCATACATGCTCACACACATGCTATAATTAACAACTAAAGAAAAGATGCACATTATAATAACTAAAGAAAAAGAAGCCATGATTTTGAGATGGAGATGGGGGTGGTATACAAGGAAGGTGTTGGGGAGGAGAAAAGGAAAGGGAGAAAATGACGCAATTACATTTTAATTTAAAAAACGGAAAAAAACAAAAACTACATTAAAACCTAAATAGGAAACTCAGTAGACATCTTAACAACTGAACAAAAATAACTTAAAGAGATGTAAAATCATCAAAACTGCTTCTCCGAATCCTTCTTAAAGACTAGCAATAAGGAGCAAAGAAAAGGATGGAGAGATGATTCGGTGGTTAGTAACACTTGCTCTTACAGATGGCTCTCGATTCGATTCCAGCTTCACACAATGGCTTATATGTGGTGCTGGGAACCGAAGTCAAGTCAGGGTATGGGCGGTCTGATACTTTCTTCTGACTTGTGGAGATATATTATATATACTGTACACATATATTTGTATATATATACACACACATATATACACACACATTGCACAGATACACATGCAGACAAGATATTCATATACATAAAATAAAATTTAAAAGGAAAACACATAGCCTGTGAACTTACATAAGTATCTATATAACACACAAACAAGAAGCAATGACTGTTTTTAAGGACCCTTTAAGCAACCAGCTCTACTTTAGACATTTTGAGAATCTTCTCATTTAATTTAACACTTTAAAAAAGCAGTTGTGGTTTTACAACCTTGTTTTTTCTAAAAAAAAAAAATGAGATAAGTTTAAAGAATAGTTTATATTTAAGACAAAACTCGAGTCCAGGTTAAGATATAAATTCACTTCTGCTTAACTAAAAATATCTCAATTTACTCTTTCAAAAAGACTTTGTTCCCTTATAGAGTAAAAGCATGGTCCTGAGCATTAACCTGGAAATAAAAGGAATTGATCAGTGTTCTTTCCCTTAAGTGAACATTATTAGACTTTTCTCCTACTCTTCCCCCTCCTAAAAACAAAGTCCCAGCTGATTTGGAACCATGTACGTGAATACTGCAGAGGAAGCAGACATTGTTCCGAAGTCTTTGCAAGCAAGATACAGCGGATGTGCAAAGGTTTGGTATGCAGATCTGCTACAACCTATGCAGCCACTCCTTTATTCTATCATAGTTCCCACTTCCAAAAAACATTCAGCTATTAAAAATGAGGACATCATGAACTGGAGGCAAATGGATGGAACTAGAAAATATCATCCTGAGTGAGGTAACTCAGACCCAAAAGGACATGCATGGTGTGGACTCACTGATAAGTTGGTATTAAGCCAAAAAAGTACAGATTACCCATGGTATAACTCACAGACGGTAAGAAGGGAGGCAGGGGGAGGGGAAAGGGGGGGCAGGATCAGGTATTGGGGAGACAGAAAGAGAAGCCCAGAGGGCCCAGAGAATAAATGGAAGCTGCAGCTGCAGTGGGTAGGGGTGGGGAGCGGGACCTTGAGAAAGTCCCAGAGGCCTGGGATGTGAGAGGCTCCCAGGACTCAATGACAATGACATTAGCTGAAATGCCCAACAGTGGGGAGACAGAACTTGAAGAAACCATCTCTAGTAGAAAGACAGGGTCCCCAGTGGAGGGATGGGGTCTACACTCAAAAGTTTTGAAGCAGGATTGTTTTTGTCTAAAAGAAATGCAAGGACAAAAATGGAGCAGAGATTGAAGGAAAGGCTATCCAGTAACTAGCCCAAATTGGGATCCATCTCATGGGTGGGCACCAAATCCTGACTATTTCTGATGCAACGTTGTGCTTGCAGACAGGAGCCTAGGATGGCTGTCCTCTGAGAGGCTCTACCAGCAGCTGACTGAGACAGATGCGTATACTCACAGCTAACCATTGGACTGAGGTCGAGGACCCTTATGGAAAAGTTATTGGAAGGATTGAAGGAGCTAAAGGAGATCACAACCCCATTGGAAGAACAAAAGTATCAACTAACCTGGACCCCTGGGAGCTCCCAGAGACTGAGCCACCAACCAAAAAGCATACTGGGGGTGGTCTGTGGCCCCTGGCATATAGCAGCAGAGGACTGCTTTGTCTGGCCTCAGTGGGAGACAGATGCTTCTATAGAGACTTGATGCCCCAGGGAAGGGGGATGTGAGGGAGGGTGAGGTGAGAGTGGATAGGAAGGGAGGTGGGAGGGGTACCCTCTCAGAAACAAGGGAGGATGGGGTGAAGAACTCTTGGAGGGTGGACTAGGAAGGGGGCAACATTTGAAATGTAAATAAATAAAACAAAATAGTACTATGTAAAAATAGAAAAAAGATACATATCTCAACATAAAATGTATCTTGGTAAACATGGGAACTGCATGGTTATCGGGGGCAGTTTCAAAGAGAACCTGCTATCTCCATGGAGCCTGCTAAACACAAAGGGTAAATAAGGCACCTGGAAACTGACTGCTAAAACAGGGTCATGCTCTGCATGCAATGCAGGCTGCCTCCAGCTGGGCTCCACACCAGCCTCCTGAGTGCTGGCATGATGGGAAGCTTTTATGACTTGCCTTAGGTTCCCCCCATTATTTGTTCTCGTTAATGTTTCTATGGCCACAGCCAGGGAGTGGAGGCTCATAAATTTACTAAATACTTGCACTTGGGAGGCAGAAGCAGGCAGATCTCTGAGTTCGAGACCAGCCCATTCTATAGATTTCCAGGACAGCCAGGGGTACACAGCAGAGAAATACATTTTCACAAAACCAAAACCAACCCAACCAATCAAACACCCCTGACATGGCCATCAAGAAAGCAGTTTATGAAGTGTTTTCAGGGTATGTCACTACTGATGCTCCAGGGCTGAACTGTAATTTGCTTCTAGCATACTTTTGATGTATGGGATTCATCCTCACTAGTTAGTAAGAGGGAAATTTCTGGGTTACAGTTATCCACTTTTGTGAAGACTTGGATTCATTTGTCAGGTGTATGCTGTCACCACCTGTATTTGAGTTCTCCTTGAATCTTCATTGATAATAAAGTTATCATTGATAATATCATTGGTAATGAAGTTGATAATAATCGACTTCCTTTTTAAAACACTTGGTATCTCTATTTGTACTTTTTTCAAGAGTATAACGAAGAGGTAGGTCTCCTGCATGGGCTGCTTTGTTCTGCTCTGAGACTGACCAGTTTGTGTATCCTGCTTAGCTTCTGCTTGTTCTTTTTGTTTGCTTGACTCCATTTCTGGTGCTGGGATGGAACCAATGGCCTCATGCATATTAGGGCACACACTCTGTCATCGAGCCCAACTCTTACCTTTGTAAGCTTTAGTTACCTTAGTGCTCCTTCTATACAAAGAACTGAAGTTATCCTACTTTTCCTTATTTCACTTCAAGTATTGGAAGCTTGAAATTTAACTTTTATATTGTCAATTATATTCTTTCACATAGCTGCTTCTAGTGAGAAAATTATTTCCTAAGGTATGAAGAAAAATTGTGGGGACTTTATAAAGAAAGATATACATATTAAGTGTGTTGCTCAGGTTTGTTGAAACAAACTCACTAACTAGGGCTTCCTGTCAAGTAATCCACTTATTTCTAAATATACTCTATGGTCTTTTAAATTAAGAACAAGGATACCAAACTGCAAGGATCTCTTCACCAATTTGTATGATCTCTCAGCTCTTCACGCCAGTGTCATGACACCTAAAGCACATGGCGTTTGGTGGCGTGGAAGGGGAGCAGGAGCCCCGCCTGTGTCGGGGAGCAATGGCACAGGCCATGTGCACACTCAGTCTTGTGGACTCCTCATCCTTCCTCCTAAGAGGGCTGGTTACCTTCAAGGCAGGCAGGCTGAAGCCATCTGTCAGGTTACGAGCTTCCTCTTCTGAGATCTGGTCTTCACTGAGTCCAAGCCCCAGCTCCTTAAAAGGTACCACACAGATGTAGTTGGTGACATTGTCACTCTCAGAGTTCAGGGGGTAGGTTAAATTAGGTTAAGGCCGTCAACAGCACCTCTTCATTAGCACATTTAAGATAGCCAAAAATACCCAAACATCATATTTACTAATTTTATTTTGAGCACAGACAGAAGATTTGTATCAGTTATTTTAAAGAAATGAATAGTAAGGTCTCACATAGCGATGTAACATTCCGGCATCTTATGGGATACTTTAAATAAAGTGTCTTGTTTAAGTAGCTCACAGTAGGCAGCAGTACTCCAGTTACTGCCTAGCCCACTGCCCTCTTCAGTGTATTCCATAAAGTTCTTGTTATTCTGAAAGCAATAAAAACACATAAGAGCAGGCCTGCCGTGGCTAAAGCGCTTCTAAAGCTGTAGAATGGCCTTTGTTGTGCAGTGGCTCAGGGCCCCTCAGCCCAAAGAATCCCAGACTGAAGTTAGTTAGCACCTGCCAGCTCTAGCTTGTTTCACTGACCCGTTTTCTTTATCTTCCTGGGTGGAGAACGTTTGGGGCCACTCCTAGGAATTTGGCAGGAATCTGACACTGTGCATGGAAGTAGACCAAGGTGAATACAGTTGAAGAATGTGTTCTTTGTATCTTGCTGGGTCTTGTTAAGAGCCTGAATGCAGTAATCATAAGACCTTTGTTTATGCTTTGTTTTTTCCTTAACTACCCTATCTAAGCCTTAGGACTGACCATATTCTTTGTACATACCTAGAATGATATAAAAAAGAAATAAGCCTGCTTCAGCCTCAGCACTGGCTGGAGTCATCTTATAATGTTGCCTATTTATCTTTTTCTTTTCAACCCTCGCTCCCTCCCTTTTATTTGCATTTATGCTGAATCTATTTCTGTGTCATACTGTGTGTGTTTCCAGCTTCTTCTAGGATATCTTATTTTCTGTGCGATCTTGTCTGGCTTTTAACAGTCTGTTCTTTTCCAGTGGGAGCTCATGCATGAGTTAATTTACCAGGAGCTTTGTACACGGACACCACATCTTGGGTGCTCAATTCATCTAGCTACGGTGAAAGTCCAGAGAATTTGTATCAAAACCCTCAAGTTCTGCATAACCTTCTTCATGTTTAAGCATATGAAGCAAAACACCCCCCTCCTTTTTTTTGTTGTTTTTGTTTTTTTTTTTCTGAGAGAGGGTTTCCCTGTATAGCCCCAACTGTCATGGAATTCACTCTGTAGACCAGGTTGGGCTCAAACTCAGAGACTCAGAGATTCTGCTTACCTCTGTCACCTGAGTGCTGGGATTAAAGGCATGTGCCACCACTGCCTGGCATATCTGCAAATCTTAACTGCGCATTTTTTTATCATCTCCTCTACTAGAAGAAAGTAAGCGTCACTGGAACAAGTGTGGTTCCCCTGCTCACTGCTAGGTGCTTAGCACTGCAAAAACCTGACTGGCGCAAGCCCTTTCTCTCCTTCTCCCTACTCTGAAGTTATGTTCTGGGGCATGCACTGTCTCTACGCACATAACAACAACAAGCTAGTGATAGTACTAGAGGGTGGTCTAGCACTGTATTTGTGTTCAAGAAAAACTCACCGAATGATTACCTACTTGGATGGAGTTCCTAAGCCACTATCAAGTCAGTTCTTTCCATATTCTCTTTGTTTGTTTGTTTCCATAGAGGGCTTCTCTGTGTAGCCCTGCAGTCTCAGTTTGTGGACCAGGCTGACTTCGAACTCAGAGATCTACCTACCTCTGCTGGGATTAAAGGTTTGTGCCACTGTGTCTAGCTCTTTCCATGTTCTTTTGCATCTTGGTATCTGTAATACAGGCCCGTATTCTCAGGATCAATTCCTATTCATCCTTGGAGGCCCAATTCATGTGAAAGCCTTCTTTAATCCCACCGGGTCAAATGTGCTGGCCTACTATGTTGGGAGACTCCCTGAGCATTTATATTGCATTGTGAATGCTGGCTTATTTATTGATCACATTCAAAAGTCCTCAGAAGTGGTAGTTTATGTTTGTGCTTTGTCTCTTTAACACCTGGAAGAGTATCTGACACATAGCTGCAGACATTTTAAGCAGTAGAGAAAGTAGACAGGCAAGTTCTCCATGAGAATTAAATTGTTTTCTCTTTACTTCCAAAGAGATCACACTTACATATATATGTATATATATATATATATATATATATATATACATACATATGTATATGTGTACGTATGTGTGTGTATACACATATATACACACACACATACATACACATATATATATGATTTGAATTATAAATCTCTTTTCCCTTTTGGTTTTCATAAAGTAGAGTTAAAATTCAGCCAGGAGGGTTTGTGTGAAGCACGCAGTACTAAAACATATGGCACATGTAAGCACTAAACACTACATTGGTCAGTACCCAGCACCCCGGAGAAGACAGAGTAGTTTTTTTGTTTGTTTTTGTTTTTGTTTTTTTGTTTTGTTTTGTTTTGTTTGAGACAGGGTTTCTCTGTGTAGCCCTGGCTGTCCTGGAACTCACTTTGTAGACTAGGCTGGCCTCGAACTCAGAAATCTGCCTGCCTCTGCCTCTGCTGGGATTAAAGGCGTGTGCCACCACTGCCCGGCTCAGAGTAGTTTTTTAATCTTCTATTTACCCATAGTTTAACAGATTTATGAATCTTAATTTACTAAGTATGAGATTACTGCCTAAAGCAGAGAAGAAGAAATTAGCTTAAATTAATTAGAGTCACCGATGCAGTAAAAAGTGATACAGCCAACATTTGAACTTAGGCAATCCAGCGCTGATCTTCTTTGAAAGGGGAAGGATTTCCTGTTACAAGGTCATTGCCATGTCAGGACACAAATTTGCCACATTTGCTCGTTTTCTTAATGAAAGGGTCTCATCTAACAAAGCCAAGCTCTTTGACCTCTTTCTGTAGACCAGTGAAGACAGAGATTTTGAGAAGCTTTCCCTGCTGTAATGACCCATCCACAGGCAGGACCTCTTCCTGTCGGCCACTCTCATTCCCCTGCACGCACTTCCAGTTTTAAAACAGAGGTGAAGAGAAACTCAGATATGGACTAGGCAATCTCAACGCATAGTTCATTCTCAGATGCAAGCGTAACATGTCATTCAGGGTGTTGGAAACACTGTTAGCCTCACACGGAGACAAAAGGATATTTTTTCAGCATGTACAGGGTAGCTAGCCTTGCGGCTTGAAAGTTGGCTCTTACGGTCCTGTAGACGGCTTTCCGAAGGCCGATGAGATGCTGGCCGGGATGCTGTGCAGCCTTATTAAATGAGCAAGCAGCACTGACCCTGTCAAGCAAACTTGAAAAGTAAAATGTGATACAACTGTACAGGTGTCCTAAAGTTTGTGTTTCCTAAATCCACAATTCTATTACAGTTAGAAACAATTTCTTTCTTAAAATTACTATAAGTATCTCATATTGTGTCCCCTCCTTTTGATACATACAAAGCCACTAGAACACACAAATGAAACAAAGAGTATCAACTGAAAAATGTAAAATCTCAAGGAATATTTAGTCAAATATAGAGAAAAGTTTATTTGAGATGGAAATGAGGAATGTTTAAGTAGAATGTATAGATTTCTACATAAAGATACTCTACCTGCTAAAGTACACTACAGTAGAACTACTTTACAGATTTCAAAGCCAGTATCAACAGGCTGTATGAAGGGCTAATTATCACCACTATGTCATGCTCACTACGCATTTACATCCTGTTCATGAATCACTTGTCTGGTCACATGTACAGAGCAACGAATGACTGCATATGAATATGTCCTGTACATTCAGAAGCGTAGGGTAAAGTTCGTCACCCACCTGCTGCCACTGGCACTTACCTACCACAGTGAAGGAGAGGCGCAGAGAGGTAGCAGGACCAGTGGCCAACAGGGGATGCAAACAGAAAGGCAAAGGACGGTTACTGTGCGCCGGGCCAGTGCGCTCACGCTCTCACAGTTCATGGGCTTTCCTTAGCCTGGCCAGCGGAAAGCATGTGCAACAGTGATGTGTTGGAATGTGTTGCTCTACGACTGAGCGTTAGTAAGGCTAAATGCTGCCAGTTATTCTAGGCAGTAACCTCCTCCAATAGCAAGACAAAACTGTCGTCATTTGTGTGTCTTCTTCATAAAACCACACAGACACTGAAGTAGAAGTTTTACAATGTAAAACCAAACTAAGAGATATGGACAAAGACAGACAGGCTTAATTTTAAGTAAGGAAACACAGGAAAAGAAAGGTTAAATTATTTGCCATTAAGGAATCAGGGAGACAGAAGCAGACCACTCCTGGTTTCAGTGTGAAGCCGCAGGCTTTGTGCTCCGTCCAATTTTACAGGCTGAAATATTTCTGAGATGCTGGGAGGCAAGGCTGATTATCCTCTGTGACTTTCTGTCCACTGTCCAGTTAGATGGACAGACTGAGGTGATGTCTTCCAACTCTCTTTACCCACAGGCCACCGTACAGTATAAGAGCATAACCAGGGTGAACCGTGCTTAATGGCCTACTTTACCTTGTCATGTTAAGTCCATGATATGGGTAAAAGTCAGAAACCTGACAAGTCCCAGCATCTGGTATACATGTCTAAGCACTGGCTGGGCTCATAGCCACTCATCACTCAGGCCTCTCAATAAGACGCTGTGTAAGTAAGTCAACAACGAGAAGGAGATATTACTTAAGTGTGACCTTTTAGTTTTTAAAATTTGACAAACAACTTAAAAATTGCTATCAAATGGTAAGAATTGGATCTAACCGAATAGAAGAATAAAATCAATATACACAGGGTTGTTTTGCTTTGTACCCATCGGCAGAAGGCATGAAATTCTTCAATGTCATTGTGGTGGTTTGAATAAAAATGGCTGCCACAGGACCATAGGAAGTGGCGCTGTTAGGAGGGGTGGCCTTGCTGGAGTGGGTGTGGCTTTGTAGGAGGAGGTGTATTACTGGGGTTGGTCGTTGAGTTCTCAGAAGCTCAAGCTAGGCCTAGTATGGCAGTTACTTCTGCTACCTGAGGGTCACTATAGAACTCTCAGCTCCTTCTCCAGAACCATGCCTGCCCCTGTGCCATCATGTTTCCAGCCATGACAATAAGGGACTGAACCTCTGAACTGGAAGCCAGCCCCAATTAAACATTTTCCTTTCTAAGAGTTGCTTTCATCATGGTGACTCTTCACAGCGACAAAAGCCTAACAGACTCATCTATCCTCCCAGGATTGTTCTAAGGAGCAGGAGAGCACTATGACTCCTATACATTTCTCCACTCCTCCACTCTGACTTCCAGACAGAGCTTTTTTGGTAAGAGGAAGCACGAACCCAGGGCAGAGCCACAGAAAAACGTTTTATAGCGAGAAGGAGGTGACAGGGGTCAACATGATTGAAATATATCATGTACATGTATAAGAATGTCAAAGCAAAGCTCACTATGTAATTGATATGTGTTAATTAAAATATCTTAATAAATTATGAAATATACTACAGTCTACCTGCCATCTGTGAATGTTTAGTAGGTAGTCTAGTGTACTGAAAATGGGCTTCTAAAGTCAGAGGTGATGGATATGAACAACTGAATAATTGAATTGTATGCAAAAATGATTAGCATAGCATATGGGACATAGCTTGTCCCTAATGAGTGCAACCCCCTGTCCTCTATATGTGCTATGTGGTATATGCACATGTATATATTTATATAGGTATAGATGCCAGTGTACTCAGGAGGCCACATGCCCTGCACTTTCATGACACTACTCTCTTGAGACAGGTTCTATCACGGAATCTAGAACCAGGCCAGTGGTCAGTAAGTCTCAACAACATTCCTGACCACTCCTCTATAGTACTGCAGTTACAGCTCCATCATGTGGCCATGCCTGGCTTTTTATATAGGTGGTGGGGATGTGAACCCAAGTCCTCATGCTTGCACAAGTGTTCTTACCTGCTGAGCCATCACCCTAGCCCTGCATTCCCCTTTCAGGAAGTATCCAGTATATATCCTGCAGCGTAAACACTGACAGCTTAGACTGCTCAATATTTAGTTCCCCATGGGAACGTGCAACAGCAGCTGCTAATGGTCAGCCAGGGAGTGTTATTAATGTATGCTTACATTTTAAAGTGAGCTTGTGTCAGGTACATCTATAGTGTGAACTGGGCAATGAGGTCTTTTGATAGGGAACAAAGGAAGCAGACATGGGCTCCACTGCATTAGTCTTAAACACCCTCACTGTCTCAGTCACATAGCAATTGATCAAAGCAACCATGATTCACAAAACATTTTTTCATAAAACCTGGATGCAAGCAGGTAAGCAGAACCCTACTTTACAGCCTTCTAATATATAGTGACCCTATCGCTTCACTAATGGACGATGTGGACTTCTGACATAACTGTAACACAAAAACGGATGACATTCTCCTTAGAGTAAATAGCAGTACAGTATCCTTTAAAAGAGAAAGTGAGAAATTAACTCACAGAGTAAATCCTCTGGAAATGACTTCAGTTTCTTGGATGAGACGCAGTGATTTTCTCACAAGGTTGGTGAAGGCTCGGCTATTGGCTGCCATGTCTTCCAAACGAACCCTATATTTTTTCAGAGTCATTTGCAGTTTGGCTGTCCTCCATAATTTCAAAACTCGTATGAACAAGTAAAGCAATAGAATTATTCCCCACACCAGCCAGGAGGACACAATCCAGCACGTGGGAAACATGATGAGCAAACTAATGAAGGCAAACAGCAGCGAGACATCCCTACGAACACAGAAACCAAGGAAAGGCCATCAGACGAGAAAGCAGTAATGGAATTCAGCCGATTAAAGCAAAGAGCTAGCTTCTTCGTGAAGCCATATTGTGTCAATGTGACATGCAATAGGGAGCTGTGGGATAGCTTTAAACACCTAGCACATTAGATGCTGCTACCTAGGTATTAACATTTCAGCTGGTGAACTTAGGTAAAGGATGTTGGAAAGAAGTGTGTTCTACAACTGTTTTAGAAAGTATGATATCTAATATGTAAATTATAGATTAAAAAACACCATTTTATAGATTTAAAAGTAAAAACAGTATCTCAGAGATATTTTGGGTTTGTTTGGCCTAAAGACATTTGCACAAAACCCTATCGTACACAGAAACCATTCTATGCCTGACTTGAAGGCATGATGGTGCATGCCTACAATCCAAGCACTTAGGAGGCTGAGTCTATGCAGGCTACAGAATAAAACCTTGTCTCAAAAAGATCAAAGTCAAAACAGCTATAATAAAACATAGTTGGTAACTGGATAGTCATCCAATTTAATAATCATCGCTAACTTGAAAAAACATTCTTGCCATAGATCATGAAACAGGCAAGCCTTGCTTGCACTTCTGCACTTCATTACTGAAAATAAAAGTATGCATAAAATTTTTATTTTTGTTGGTTATGAATCTAGCGGGTTAAAAATATGTCCTTTAAGCAGTGAACACTTTGGTGAAATGTGTACACATAGGACAAGAACATGGCATACTATATCTAAGGACATGTATAAATAGCATCAGCTATACTTGGGAGTTAGTGGCAGACTCAGTCACATAATAATGCTTGCACGTCGCATGTGTCTTTGTTCTTCCATCGCTCTCCGTCTTATTTCCACTGAACCTAAAGCCCATTATCTTGACTATGGCATCTGGCCATCCCCGCCTCAGGGTCTGCTTCTCTCCTCCAGCTCACTGCGAGGGCAGATGCACACCAGCACACCTAGGTTTTAGACTTCTATGTGGGTGCTAGGAATCTGAATTCGGGCACCAATGCTTGTGTGGCAAGCATGTTACTTACAGAACTACCTCCCAGTCTGAGTCTGGAGGATGCTTCTTAATAAATGTTAGCCCTAACTTCTTTCAAAATCCATTACTTTCAAAGACAATTTACAATCCTGGTAAAACCAGAAATTAAAATAGCATCATTTACTTTTATATCATTAACAGCTGTGGTGGTTTGCGTGAGAATGGTCCACATAGGCTCATACATTTGAATGGTTAGTCACTAGGGAGTGGAACTATTGAGAAGAATTTTTAGGAAGCATGGCTTTATTGAAGTGGGTGTGGCCTTGTTGGAGGAAGAATGTCACTGGGGGTGGGCTTTGAAGTTTCTCTTTTCTCACTGTCTCACTGTCAGGATGTAAAGCTCTCTGCTACTGCTCTAGCCCCATGCCTGTCTGTTTCTGGCCATGATCATCATTAACCAACCCTCTAAAACTGTAAGCAAGGTCCCAACTAAATACTGCTTTTTATAAGTTGCCCTGGTCATGCATGGTATCTCCTCAGCAATAGAACAGTCATGAAGACAACAGCAAACTATCAAGCAAGTACAAAATCTTGTAGTTGCTCTGACAGTTACCTTTATGGATTAAATACCACTGTGGCTAGCAATTAAAGTCTGCATGTGCACACGTCTATGTGTATGCATGGGAGGCCAGAGGTCAACTTGAAGTGCCATTCTTCAAGAGCTACTCACCTTGGTTTTACTGCTGTCATTCTTCACTCTTGTGTGTTTTTCTGAGACATGATCTCTCTGTGTAGCCCTAGCTGGCCTGGTACATGCTCTGTAGACCAAGCTTGCCTCAAACTCAGAGAGATCCACCGGACTCTGACTCCCGAGTGCTCAGATTACAGGCACGCACCATCTCAAGCAGTCCATTTTGTATTTTGTTTGTAATCTTTCCAAATAGGTGATGCTGGGCTGTCCAGTGAGAGCCAGTGAGCTCCTGTCTTTGCCTCCCCAGCACTGGTATATCACAAGCATATGCTACCATACCAAGCTTTTTTTAAAAAAAGTGTGGTGAGTTTTGGGCTTGAACTTGCATGGCAAACATTAGGAAATGAGCTTTCTCTCCAGCTCCATAAATGCTTAGCATCTACAGTTCATTCTTTGCAGATCTCTAAATTCATTTATTATATAATATGCATATAAATATCTATTTTTGTGGGTCTTTCGGAGACAAGGTATTTACTGTGTTGTCTAGAATGGTCTTGAACATTTCGGCTCAAGCAAGCATCTTAGTAATCAAGACTATAACCAAACTTGTGGGACTCTAGGCATACACCACCATGCCAGGCAAATTTTTCTATTTTTAAGGAGAAAAATATGTTTATTTCCTCATGATGCTATTTCAGTGACTGCTGGCTTGGAAACATATTTGGTTATCCAGGACCATGTGACAGGAAAGAAACTCAGAGCACAGGAAGGACAGTTAGTATAGCGACTTATGCAACTTGCACTGTGTGAGCAGTAACTTCATACATGCCTTGCTCATTCTTCCCTTCTCTGTCAAACATGGGAAATGCATAGAAGGACATCACAATTCCCAGACATGTATGGTTATATATAAAATCGTTTAGTATTTGTCATTTCCTTTTTGAAAAGACTATTTTAAGACAGATTATGATCTAGGACTTTTTAGGCCCATTTTCCAGTAGCTGAAGGTTCCAGGAGTTCGACTGTGTTTTTTTTTTTTTCTTGAGACAGGGTCTTTGCAATATTGCCCTGGCTGGTCCCTAACTCCTGGGACCCTGTGATTCTCCTGTTCAGCTTCCCAAGTAAGTTTTAGAACAGTTCAAGTCATTAGTTATCAGTTCTGATCTCTTCTCAGCCATTTCTACTAGCTCGATGCCTTTCCCATCTCTCAACCTTCAGGATCTGTAACACAGCTATGACATTATCTGGCTCGGGCTGACATGTACACTGCAGTGCTGTATTGATACTTTGAGGAATTTATTCCTAATTGTTGAGTTGCTAAAATGCAGAACTAATTTTTCTGAGTTGGATAAATACATTATAACTATTTTCCAGCACTTTTTTTAGTTTTGGTCTTCTTTTATATCTTGTGTATCACTATATTTGTTGTAATTCTAAACATAAACATGGAATATTTATAAGGCCTTGACAATAGAGAATATTATAATAGATTTCTTCTGACGATACTCTCTTTGTAGGCAGTCAAAAGAGAAATGTTTTCTGGGCATTACCAAGTGTTCGGGGTTGCCAGGGAGCAGAGCGTTGGAAGGTGTCCACTTTCCTGTTGAGGCTGCCCCGCAGACAGGATGCTGGCGTCAAGCAGCTCGAGCAGCTCCACATCCTCTTGCAGCAGGACTTCCTGCTGCAGGATGGTATGCAGTGAGTCCAGTCGGAACCCGGTGTCCTTGCCACCAAAACACAGGACGAGAAGAATTAATACATATATAACACTTCGATAAACTCTAAGTTTGGTATAGTTCCAGCTATAGGTATTTATTTTCAAAGTAGAATCCAAGAAGAAACAACAATCCAATTTCTCCTTAGTGACAGGCGTGGTTTTATTTTTCACTGTAAATGTAAAACAATAAAGATTGATGTGGACATTATTAAGCTATGAAATATGAAAAATAAACTTATAGTAATGAGATATAATGAAATTACAGATTAATAAACAGTCTATTTATAAGTAGACTAAATAAATAAATAAATAAATAAATAAATAAATAAATAAAGAGAATAAATTCTAGTTAAATTACTGGTGTATAAGTGAAATATAATAAACATAGAAAATATAATACAAAGGATGCTGACTCTGGACACTGTAACAACTGAGCCAGTGTGGTGCTCTGAATGAGAACGGCCCCCATAGACTCCCATTTGAATACTTGGTCCCTAGTCGCTGGAACTGGCTGGAAAGGGGTAGGAGGCGCAACCTTGTTCAATGAGATGTGTCACCCAGATGTGCTTTGAGGTTTCCAAACACTTGGGCCATTTTCACTGTGCTTTCTGTCTCCTGCCTAACAGTGAAAAACATGAGAGCTATTATGGACACTAACCCTCTAAAACCATAAGACAAAATAAATGCTTTCTTTAATAAACTTCCTTGGTCATGATTCTTTGATAGCAATAGAAATGTAACTAATACACTTTATCAGAGGGATCAGGGCTTTCTAAAAATGGATACTCAGACACTGAAGACAACAAGTAAACAAGACTTACAAGTCTCTTCCTTCATTAGTGTTGAAAAGCATGCCTCAGACAGGCCAAGTGCTCTGCCACAGGGGCACACCCCTAGCCTGTGAGTGTCTACATTTAAGGCTTTGAGAAAAACTGAAAGTAAATGGTTACAATAATAGTGTGTATCAGGGTACAGAGGCAGTTATGAAAATGACATAGAAGCACTAAATTTCAAGTCAGAGAAAAAAAAGGAAAAGCTGAGCTTGCCTTAAGCATGAACAGAACTGACCAGAGGGGTCTTTGTTATCCGTGAGAGTGGACTCTGCTGTCCAGCGTGGCAGAGGGTGAGCGGCGAGGCAGCAGCCTTTGAACAGCAGGCTAGTCCTCACAGTAGCCTGCATCCTTTGAACAGCAGGCTAGCCCTCACAGTAGCCTGCAGCCTTTGAACAGCAGGCTAGCTCTCACAGTATGTGAGATGTGCACGGAGGGAGACTGAGTAACTTTCCAGAATTCTCCTTTGCAAAGCTTCAGTCTTAAGGCAGTTATTTTTTGTTTACTGACACATTTCAAATTAGATGTATGAGTTCTGTATTTAGAGTATGTGTGTGGGTACACATGGAGATAAGAGGACAGCCCAGAGGAAGTCAGTTTCCTTCTACTATGTGGATCCTAGGTTCAACCTCAGATCATTAAGCTTCATGGCAAGTGTCTTTACCCCATGAGCCATCTTTATTGCCCTTGTTTGTTTAAGTAATATACAAGAACATAAAACCAGCAGGGCATGGTGACTTATGCTTATAATCTCAGCAACTGGGCAGTTGGAAGAAGACGATAGCCACATATCAGAAGAGGGTAGACTATTTAGGGAGCTATCCTGGGCTACAAAGTAAAACAAAACAAAAACAAAAACAGAAGCAAAGTGAAAGAAAACAACATAAAATTATATTAATGGGGTACCATGTAAGTTTTGGTACATGTATACTGTGGGGCACTTACATCAGGTTAAACATATTTTTCTTCTCAAATATTTTTCATTTCTATATAGTGAAATGTTCTAAAATCCTTATAGTTTTGTGAAATATATAGTAAATTAATGGTATTTCTAGGCAGCCTACTGTTTTCCAGCATACCAGAACTTATTCTTAGCTAACTATCACGTAGCACCCAGTGGCCACTGGTATAACTGGGAGCTCTGCACTGTGGGTGGGATCCCGAGTAAACTGGCTCAGTTTCAAAAAGCCCAAGATCCAAGCCTTAAGTACCCAGGCCTGGATCTTGACTCTGTAACTCAAGCAAGTTACTAACATCTCAGGGCCGCATTCTTCATCTGCAGAGGGGTAACAGCAGTACCTATTTCACTGGATTAAATAATTGACGTCTGCAAAGCATGAAGACCAGTTTCTACAGAAAATATTATGTTACCACAGATGAAATAATTTGAGAGACAAAACAAACAAACAAACAAACACACCCAAACCAAAAAAACAAAAACCTCAACCGCCCAAACATGTTATGCTTATGTAACACAACATAAAACTTACCAAACTTACCCAGTAACAATTACCAAATTGTTACCAGGCTGGTAAAGGAAGCCCAATTGGATGAAGAGTTCAGAAAAGCTAGGATTGCTTATTGAAAAGACTGACAGCGATTGAGAGGAAAGAGGAAAGAGCTCCATCACAGACTAACAGCCCAGACACAACCCCGGGCTAAAGGAGTTGAAAGAATGGATTTGCAGATAAAACTATGGACAGGCAAAGCTGGTTAGGTTAAGTTGTGCAGAGGCAGTGCTGAAGTGACTGCTAAGCTGAGGGGATGGTAACGGAGTAATACTAGTTTTTAAGAAAGGCATCAATGCTCAAACTAGAGAAGCAGTGTGTTTTACTGGAAAGAGCACAGGCTTTGGACGTAGGAGCTCTGGCTTCAAATTCTCCCCCTATCATTCCCTTGCTGAAGGAACATTATTGGACAATTCACTGAATAGCAGGCCAAGCTGTCTGATCTTTAGTTTTCTCTCACTGGTAAATAGATCAAATCTTATGACCTGGTTTGGTGTATCCAATCAAAATGTGAAAGCTTTGTAAATGACTGTTTTCCAAAAGTTAATTTTAAAAGAACCATACTCCTTAGGGTCACGGGGCAGCAGAGAGACCTAACATCTGCTCACCTGTAAGTTAATCACATCTCCGAGAACCAAGAGGACCAGCAAGCTGAATGTTTTGGGTATACTGGATGGATTTACATTGGTAACTTGTAAGGCTAACTGTGCCTTTTAGGGGTTTGGCTAAGCAGCAGATATATTACAGTGGAGACAAAGACAGAGAGGGGGGGGGGGAGGGAGGGAGTTTTACAGGAACCAGCAAAGCCATCAATACTGACTCTGGGAAAACATGACGTATCAGTCCCTCAGGACTGAGCTAAATGCACCAATCCCTGTATTTATTTCCTTCCTCCCTAAGAGGAATCTTAGGAAGATGAGAGTAAATTAGCTGTCTAACAAACAAGGCAGCACAAAGTACCAGAACACTGGCTACCTTTTATAAGAAATATGAACAATACAGCTAGTCTTGTTTAAAGCTCCCTGTTATTGTAGAATAGAAAATCCAATCATAAAGACCAATCATATCAAAATTAGCAGCAAAACAGATTCTGGTCCCTCGGTTCTCTCATAATTACTTGGGACCATGAAGAAGAGCAAAATGAAGCAAAGAGAAGCAATACTCACCAACTTGTGGAGTAAGTCATCTTTCTTACTGTGCTGAGAAGAAAAGGTCCAGCTCTTGATGGTTTCTGTCAGTTTCAACAGGATGCCTTGCTAAAGATTATGAATAACATTGCATAGGATTATTAATTAAATACACTCAAAAGGCAGGAAAACTAAACAACTTACCTCTAAGTATTGGACTTTTTATCAGAAAAAGAGGAAACCCCTCATGTAGGTGATTACTCAGTCAGAGTGTTACAGCCCCTCATCTATTCCTGCTTCTAGTGTACAATAGAATGACCTTGAATCGTACTTGCTTTATAGTCCTGGGTCCCTAACTAGGAGTTTGATTCAATAGACTGAAATGAGAGCTGTAAATCTGATTATAAAAAAGTCTCTATAATGTAGCCCTTTTACCATGTAAATATTAAAGGCTATCTGTGTCAACATGATAATTATATTTATTTCAGAATGAAATTATGGTATGATCCACATTCTCAATATTAATATCATTTGGTTATAAAACGCTAAAGCAGAAAGATATTTTAATCCTTTTATAAGAACTGCCACGTCGAAAGTTTTATTAACAAACTAATTAAATATGTAATTTGCCTTACCAGCCCCATTCCCTGAGCATTGGCTCTATCTCCGGGGCACTGCAAATAGCCATGGAGACAAAGACGAATGGACAGAACTGACGCTTTAGAGAACTTCATAGAGAAGCAAGGGCAGACAGAGCACAGCAGTGAAATGAAATCATTCTGTGATATTTCACAAACTTACTAGCAACCCATTCTGACTACACAATCCAAAGTTATCCTTTTTCAGACTTGCATGCTTAAGCATGATGGTCAGTACAGAAAACAAAGACTAAATGTTTTCTGACGGTCCTTTTCTAAACGATTTGTGTTTAGAATCAGGTCAGGACTTCTAAACTTTTTGAAACGTCCCTAACCACATAGGATGTTTTTGTGCAAAATGGTATTGTTAGCATTGACAGTCATAGAATCAAAATATCAACAAATTCTGACAAAAGTTGACTATGTTCTATATTCTCCAGGATCAAATATTCAATGAAGATTTACCTCTTCATGTAAAAATAAACCAGCACAACAGTCTCATAAAGACATAAACTGCCTTGGTCTGCCTGCCCCCACCCCCCAGCCCTCTCTGAGACAGGGTCTTTCTATTACATAGCCCTGGCTGGCCTGAATTACCCTGTGTGGACTAGGCTGGCCTCAGATACCCACCTGCCTCTACCTCCTAAGTGCTAGGATTAAAGGTGTGTGACGCTATGCCCCGTAGCTTTTGATTTTAGTACATGGCCAAACCATAGGCATAGAAATACTTGCTTTGAAATAAATTTTGTTGTGATTTATCATCAGAAGCCATTTGATTTGTATTCCTGTTTTATATACCTAGATACCTAGGGTTGCATAAAAATTTCTTGAACAAAAAGAGGTCATGAGTAGATAAAGATTAAGGAGCTCTGAGCTAGGGCAATTATGACTCAAGGAGAGATTTAAGGAAGCTTAGAAGATGTGCTGACTCCCTAAGTGTGTTCACTTGCTTTGGTGATTAATAGCGCATTTCTTTATGCAAGAATGGAGTCATTCTTGACAAACAACACAAGACAGTAAATGTTCAGTCCAGTTTTCAATCTGTGATTAGTCTCTCCCAACCTGGTTTGAAAACTTTATATTCAATTCTAAACAACTTGTAAGACGGAGCTCTTGAGCGTGGGCCAGAAGTTGGGATAGACATTTGCTGATCTTGCATAGGTCTAATGGGTTGAGTCTGTGCCCTTGCATTCAGGTCACTGAAGCAGATGCTTCCATTTTAGCCAGGATCCTATGGTTAAGCCTTTGGCTTGTGCCTTCTGTGTTTCTGGGGACTATATCATGTTCTTCTGGGTTGAGGGTACTTGGGAGAGTGGCTAAGGACCAGGGTTTATATATCAGCAGCAACATCTTGGCACACTGTCACACAATGGCACTTAACTGTGATAAATTTTTATATGTAAGCTTACATAATCTCCCTGAGGTGGTTTGAATATGCTTGCCCCATGGGAAGTGGCACCCTTAGGAGATGTATATGCTTTGAATATGCTTGCTGGAATAGGTGTGTCCTTGTTGGAGGCAGTGTGCCACTGTGTAGGCAGACTTGGAGGGCTCCTAGTGCTCAAGCTCAGACCAGTGCAGAAGAGACCTTCTCCCTGGCTCCCAGGGGAAGACAGTCAGTCCTCTCCTGACCGCCTTCAGATCAAGATGTAGAATTCTCAGTTCATTTGAAACCATGTCTGCCTGCACACTGCCATGCTTTTTGCCATGATGATAGTGGACTGAACCTCTGAAACTGTAAGCCAGCCCCAATTAAATGCTGTCCTTTATAAGAGCTTCCTTGGCCATGGTGTCTCCTCAGAGCAATGGTAACCCTAACTAAGACTCCTCCCTGCCCCCACTCTGTAGGGCTGTGTGTGTGTGTGTACAACTCAGTGGTAAATGAATATTTATGTGGTGTAAACAAGGGACACGTTTAAACCAGAGCACCCATACAACAATGAACCCTCAGATGGCTTTACCCCCAGTAAAGCGTCTTGCTACCAAGAAGGAGCACCTGAGCTCAGTCCCCGGAACTCCCAGTGGAAGGATCCTATGAACACAGCACTTGACAGAGAACTACTACTGGCAAAGTTTTAACGAGGATTTTAGTATATTTCTTTGGTCCTCCAGATAATTTCAATACTTAAAATATGTCTTATTTCTCAAATCATTTTTATTTCACGTCATATAAATTACCCACAAAAAAGTTCCAAAAAAGCAGTAAAGACACAGTATTTTTTTACTGTGAAATAAAAAAATCTCATGTGAGGGAGAACTGAACTCAGGCCCTCATGCGTGCTAGGCGAGCACTGTGCCACCGAGCTCCGTCTTTGCCCCTAGAGGACAGTTTCAGTAATCATTAAGGTAAAGAATGATGAAGCCACGAAACACGAGCATGCTTCTTACTTTCTGTAGGACACTGGTGGGAGGCGGCTGAGATCCCTCTGTTGTCAAGCATTTTTCTGTTTTTGGTGACAAAGAAGAACATATCTCAAAATCTGTGTGTCCCAAATCCTGTAAGTACTGGTAAAGTGGAGAATTCTGAAAGAAACAGGAAATGAATCAAAATTTAAGATCACTAATATTTTAAAAGTTTTGGGATCAAATTTAAAATCACACCTGAGTACCAGCTTCTATCACATTTTTTCATGGCCTTTCCTATGAGGACTGGTATGATCGGCTACAGCAAAATGCCATCAAACACCAATAAATCAACCAACACGCAATACAAAGACCTAAAAAGGAAAAGCTCTAAACAGACACACATTTTTCTGAGTGAGCACCAGCAAGAAAAATGAGCTTAGATTTATAAAAATATTTCTTAAGCAATTTTTTAATCCAAATTTTTGTTGTCTTTAAGTAAACCATTCTAAAATAGGCAGTGCTGGCTATTGTTAATTGCTAAGAGGTCCTACAGTGAAACAGTAATTACTTAAAGCCAAGAAAACCTAAATATATTCATTATAATATTATGTGTAATGTTGTAGATAACACTTTCTTTAGCACTAATATGCACATTACCCACCATGCTTGACACTACAAGCAAAACTCAAGTTCCTTTAAAAACTCAAGTTCACTCAACATATTAGGCAATGCCAGATACGAGAGTGAGACTTAAAAAAAAAAAAAGAACAAAAACAAACAATCCATGAGATTACAGTGGTTAAAAACACAAGCATCTTATGATGGGAGTGACAGAACACCCCCATAGTCTCAGAATTGAGGAGGTTGAAGGCCAGTCTGGGCCCCTTGTTAAGATCCTGTCTCACAACAAATAAAAAAATTAAAATAAGGTAACTCTGGAAGCAAAGTTTAGGTTCAAATTCCAACTCTTAACTGTCACTAGATAAATAATCTGTGACAAGTTCTAAAGCATGGGTACTTCAGTTGTCTCACCTAAAAACAGGATTCTTACATTAAATGCAGAGAGATCCCTACATACCTCTAATTCCATGTTTGTGAAGTAGAAGAACAGAGGGGCAGAAGCAAAAGCAGAGGCAGAATCTCTTGAGTTTTAAATCAGCATGGTCTATACAGCGAGACTATGTCTCAAAAACAAAAACAAACAAAAAACCAAAAACAAAAAACCCAGGAAGCATTTAGAAGAATCCAGGCATATACCTTTCTGCAAGTTATACGGGGAGGAAAAAAAGGGCATAGGTTAAGGGACAGATCCCAGCCCTGTCCCCAAGTGTTGTGTACCTGTTTCCTCCAAGACTGAGACATTCTGCCCTGCAGGGAAGCTCTTTAATCAGGGAGATAAACAACTCAAAACATCTTCAGGAAGTCCCTGAAACTGATCAAACTCACTAGGCCCCTCCCTGCCAGAGAATGAAATTAAAGCTGAGACTCTCTCAGACAAAGCTGAGCTACAAAGAAGACTCTCAGACAAGCTAAGATGCAAAGAACATTTTGAGATCAGACTTGTCTGAGAAGCAGAAGCCTTGGTGTCTGGAAGAGGTTTAAAGCACCTGAGGCACCTAGAAAGGACACTCTCCAACTTGTTGAGCCGCCTGCAGGCTGTGCAGCCTACTCCAGGCCCCCAGCTTTGTGAGCTGTCACCAGTCCTGGGGGTGGGTTTTGGTGATGCAGCTGTCTTTGAGTCATTGCTGCTCCTGTAAGTGACCCCTCACCTGTATTCCTGTAATACAGGTAAATAAAATAAAACTCAGTGCTTCACCAAGTTGGATTTTAGTGGTATCTGTATTTTGGTCTGTCCTGGGCCCCATGTCTGGGGTGAGTAGACAAGTGTGTGGCTTCTCCCCAGAAAAAGTTTGTTACGCAATACCAAGTCACCCCAATTCCATTAAACAGAAACACACTGTTACTATCAGAGGAAATCTATTGAGGAAGTTACCTTAGATCAGTAGCAAATACACACACACACACACACACACACACACACACACACACACATATATAAAACAAGTAAACTTTGAGGTGGGTAGAGAGAAGGCCCAGTAGTTAAGAGCACTTGTGTTCTTGCAGAGGACCAAGGTTTGGTTCCCAACAACCACTGTGGCAGTTCATAACTGTCCATAACTAACTCCAGTTCTTGGGGATCTGACACCCTCTTCTCTCCTCCACAGGCACCAAGCATGCACTTGGTAAACAGACATTCATGTAAAACATCCATACACAAAAAATAAACAAATTTTTTAAAAGCCTTGATTCCATTCCATGAGATACGCAAATCGTTTTTTTGTTTTGTTTTGTTTTTTGGGTTTTTTGTTTGTTTGTTTGTTTGTTTGTTTTTTGAGACAGGGTTTCTCTGTTTAGCCCTGGCTTTCCTGGAACTCACTCTGTAGACCAGGCTGGTCTCAAACTCAGAAATCCACCTGCCTCTGCCTTCCAAGTGCTGGGATTAAAGGCGTGGGCCACCACTGCCCAGCTGAGATACCCATCTTAAAAAGGCACATGCCTTTAATCCTAGCACTTGGGAGGCAGAGGCAGGTGGATTTCTGAGTTCGAGGCCAGCCTGGTCTACAAAGTGAGTTCCAGGACAGCCAAGGCTATACAGAGAAACCCTGTCTCAAAAAAAAAAAAAAAAAAAAAAAAAAAAAAAAAAAAAAGAAAAGAATAAAAACCTGTCAATCAGTGTTAGAGACACAGCTACAAAATCATCAACAGAGCTGCCAGCTAAAGTAGGGAAGAGAGACACAAACTCTCCAAATACACTCTAATTTACTCAGCAACAGCAAAGAATGGCAATCTTGGGTGCTCATTTGCCATGGTGGACATTCTCAGAGGGTCAGGGCAAGGGAAGAGTTTTTTGTTTTGTTTTGTTTTTGCTTTTTTAAAGATTTATTTATTTATTTTATGTATACGAGTACACCACTGCTCTCTTCAGACACAGCAGAAGAGGGCATCAGATCCCATTACAGATGGTTGTGAGCCACCATGTGGTTGCTGGGAACTGAACTCGGGACCTCTGGAAGAGCAGTCGTTGCTCTTAACTGCTAAGCCATCTCTCCAGTTCAAGGAAATGGTTTTAAGGGCCAAATGAACCACTGGTTCAAGGGGCAGGTGGGAGGAGCTAATTGTTTTCATTGGAGCTCTGGCTGTTGCTACTGGAGGGTCTGTTTAGAACTGACACACCCATCTTTGGCAGTAACTGTTACTGTCAGGCGTACGCCTGGCAAACAAAGAGCTCCAGAAAAGGTTTTACTTGGGTTTGCATAAGTCACTCATTTGCTACAGACAACTTTGACACAACAAACTTTGTGACAAAACCTTAAGTATCTGACTTGTACTATCTCACTGACCGCTCTATGGGGCATTCTCAATGTATCATTATTAATGTTATTCCCTTATCTAGATGATACAACAGATCCACTCAGCAGAAGGATGGGACTGAATAAAGAATTTGACCACAAAGTCAACACTCTGAAATATTACAGTAAATGAACACTGAGAAACATTTTATTAGCTGTCTAAATCAGTCAGTCTCAACCTTTAGATCGTGACCCCTTTGGGGGTTGAACGACCCTTCTACAGGGGTTACCCAAGACCTTAGGGAAATGCAAATATTTACACTATAATTCAAAACAGAAGCAAAATTACAATTATGAAGTAGCGATGAAAATAATTTTATGTCGGGAGTCACCACAACATGAGGAACTGTATTAAAGGGTTGCAGCATTAGAAAGGTTGAGAACCACTGGTCTAAATGAAGACGACACTAAAGAAGCTTTATCCAGAGAAAACAGACAATTACAGAACTGTGTGAGATGTTCTGCAAACAGAAGAGAGGCCTAACTTAGCCTCAGTTTCCTTTGGATTCCATTCTTAAGTTCTGAATGTGATGGAACCCAGTGTGCAAGACTGGGAACATGAGACCAAGACTTTTTCATTTCACTTTTAAGAAAAATATCTTAAACAGTATAAGGAAAAGGGTTTCTTATTTCCTTATTCAACTGTTAAACTTCCAACAGCACATATGGTTAATTTTCTTTGATACAAGGGCTTTCTAATACAGCACTAGCTGGTGGGCCTAGAACTCCCTAGTGCTAGAATATGAGCATGCACCGTCACACTCACCTTCAACTGTTCACTGGCTTTGTAGTGTGTGCTTTTTTATGAAGACAGGGTCTCCTGTAGCACAGACTGGCCTGAACTTGCTATAGAGAAAAGAATGACCTTGACCCTCCTGCTGTTTCTGGTAGTTTGTGTGTTGGGAACAGAACCCAGTGACAGGCAAGCGCTTTATCAACTAAGCTATAACCCCAACTTCCAAATGGTTCCTTTTAAAATCGCCTATACTGTTTATTGAAAGAGTGCTTTTCAAGTTGACCTATGAGCCCTGCTCTGCTTTGACATCAGGGTGCCAAAAGAACACTAGCATATTGTTTGGATCGATCTTTTGAAAAGTTTATGTATTAAAAAAACAAAACCCCTAACTTGTTTTTAGAACCTTTTCTTCACAAGAACTCCCAGGGGCAAGAATAATAAATAAGATAGATCAAAGTGAAGTTACTCTAGAGTTGCAGGCCATATGGTCTCTGGTAGAAGAGTCAAGCCCAACGTTTCAGAGTGAAAGCAATCAGAAACAATGAACACAAACCCAGGACTGTGGTTATGACCCAATAAAACTTTATACACAAGGAAATCTGGAATTCCTGCCACTTTCATGTTACAGAATAGAATCATTTTGATACTTTCTCTGATAATTTAAAAAAGGAAAACCATTCTTTGTACAGCAGTCCTTACAAAAAACAAGATGGAGAGAATCTGACCCTATGACCCTAATTTACTGCGCCTCCTCTTCCAATTATAGTCTCTGCTGAGACCAGGTATTCTTCTGAGAAGCAGCTTAGAGGGTGGGAGATAGGACACATCTATAGATGAAATTCCTAGAGTTTCCTACTATATATTTCATTTTTGTGGTTTTCTACTTGTGATTGGCAGTGCAAATCATACCACTTCTGCTCACATATGAACCCAGATCCTGCACGAACACCAAGGCTCTATCTACTCTTTATATTTATCACAGCTTCCTAGATTGCAGCTTTATTTTTACTTTTATGCTTCAGTAACTTCTGAGCCAAAAGAAAATATAAAATTCAAACAATAACATACAATTGAAAAGACACCATTTTTGGTGTAACTGAATGTTAGCCAAGATGAACTGGCCCAGATAGACCTTGTATCATGGTTTGAAAACACAGAAGACATTTTTAGTGAAATTATTATTTTACATTAATTTTTTAAAAAGATGTATTTTTAAATTTATGTGTATGTGTGTGTGTGTATGTGTGTGTGTGTGTGTGTGTGTGTGTGTGTGTGTGTGTGCTTGCTTGAGTTGATATGTATTATGTAAGTGCAGAAACCCTCAGACACCAGAAAGGGACCTGGATGTCCGGGAAATGAAGCCGCAGATGACTCGGAGCTGCCCTTGGGTGCTAGGAACCTAACCCAGGTCCTCTCGGAGCTGCCCTTGGGTGCTAGGAACCTAACCCAGGTCCTCTGCAGGAGAAATAAGTACTTTCACCACTGAGCCATCTTTCCAGCCCTACATTAATTCTTCAAAAATGTTTGGGGCTAACATGCTCTTCCTGTTTCTTTTAAGCTGCTAAATAATCTAGATATTAGTTGATAGCTCTCAAGAAAGCACATTCTCATGAGTGGATCTCAAAATCAGGATCCCCACAACACAAGCACTGTACCCACGAACTCACGGCAGCTGCAGTTACCTATGCACGGTCAAGTCAACAGGATGGGTCACACTGGACAGGCAGCACTAACTGACCCAGTGTGTTACTAACAACAACACAGAAGACATAAAGGGGTTGGGGGGACCTAGGGGAGAGGAAGGGGTGAGTTGGGGTGTAAATGATCAGGATACATTGTTTACATGTGAAAATATCAAAGAATAGAAGGTATTTTATTTAAAAAGAGAAAAAAAAATCAAGCTCCAGCGAAGCCAAACACTATGGGGTGAACCTGCAATCCTAGCACTGGGGAGGTAGAGGCTGGAGGAACATGGGTTCACAAGAAAGCAAGTTTGATGCTAACCCGGGCTACATGAGACCCTGTTTCAAAAAAATAAATAAATAAAACAACCCAAGCCCTAAATAAACAATTTACCCCCTCCTCAAATAAAAGAACCTTTATAGTTTAAAAAAACTGAAAAAAAAAACAAAGATCATCTTCTGTTATATAGCTGTTTATTGACATTTATCACATCAGAAATTAGAAGTGAAAAATTAAAATATTTGTTTTACTTAAAAATAGCAATAAACTCATTAGGAGTAATAATGTAAACAATGAATTTAATAAAAAATTCCAAGTGAAAAAATGAGTATGAGTAGATCGATATATTTGATAACATCCTTACTGCAACTGGAATAATAGAAGACTTGTGGAATCTTGTTTTTAAAGGGTTTATTTCTTTTTATTTCATGTGTTCTGTCTGCACATGTTTGTGCATCACATGCATCCAGTGCTCATGAAGAAGGCCAGAAGGTGGCGCTGGATCCTGAAGAGTTCCAGACAGTTGTGCTAGGAATTAAATCTGGCTTTCCTGAAGATGAACCAGTTCTGAAACACCCAGCCATCTCTCCAGCCAATGAGGGCATCTTTTTATCTGTTTTTGCATTCTATTTGTTGCAATTTGTTTTGTTGGTAGTTTTTTCCCCTCTTCTGCTTCAAAATCTACTGAATGAAGTATATAAAGAAAAGATTTAAATAGATGTGTTTATTGAAAGGCAAGAAGTATTTTAACAGTCTTTTCTAATACTTACAGCAAAGGCAAATGGCTATGACAAAATCTGACTAGTGACAGTTTACCCTGGGAAAGGTTAGCCTTAGTGAAACAGAACGTGTTTCTTAGTGAAACGGGAAGAACAGGAAAGCTTACTGATGAGCTGAGGAAGCACAAAAAGGGTGAAAATCGTAAGCATAAAAACTCCATCATTGGGCCCGGAGTGCAGCTCGGTGGTTAAGAGCACTGGCTGACCAGGGTTCCATTCCCAGCACCCACACAGCAGCTTGCAAGTGTCTTTAACTCCAGTTCCAGGGGATCTAAACCCCTCTCACAGGTATACATGTAAGCAAAACACCAGTGCTCAAAGAAAACTTTGATCATTCAATATAAAATGCATTTTCTTATGACAAGGTAGAGTTCCCTCCCTGCTGCAAACATCCTAACCACTATTATTTAGGTTTGGGGGCAGTAGTTCTAAGAACCAATTAAATGTATGGAAATATCTACTTTTCATATAATGAGCATTACTACACATTGATGGTAACTTTGGAAATGAAGTGTGCAGGATATACACATGATTTGTTATAGCCTAACTCTTTTCCTCGGTTTAAGCAAGACAGAATTAACAATGTTTTGGTTGGTTTTTGAAAAGAAAGCATTAACACTGGACACAAAGTATAACTCTGGAGTCTTGAAGTGAATCACCGCTGCCAAAAGCAATAGGAGAAAGCTCAGACACAGCATGTGGGAGCTCCTCCTCAGGAAATCCTTGTGGTTTACTGTTCCTGTAAATCCTAGCTGACAGAAACACACACCACAGCACCAGAAAGAATTCCGCAAAGGGAGGAAAAGAGCCAAGAGGTTTGGGTTATGCTAGGGTTTTTCTGGTGGTTGAAGCATATTTTTGCAATAAAAATAAAAGCAAACAAGAAAGCTCCAAGTTTTTGTTGAACAAAAAGTTCAAGAAAATAGCTTATTCAGGTCTTATCCTTAGGGCACATCATGATGTCCCCTACCCTTGTGTCCCACATCCAGATACTAGGTTCTATTCAATGTCTCTGTAAAGCCTGAACCATTCATTTAATGCAGTATTGTTTGTTTTTAATAGTCTGTGATAACATTATATAAAAGTGTCAATGCTGTTAGTTTAAAACTAAGTTCAGTTCAGAAATGAACAGGCTGCATAAAATACTTTCATTATTAAATTATTTCTTGTAACGTGTTTCAAACACAGCAGAACATGATATAAATTTCAGGTCTAGCCTGGAGAAGAATTAGTCAAAGATGGCAGAAGGTGGCAACTCCTCTAATAATAAGTGGTATAGGTACCCAGGGGGAGGAAAAAATTAAAAGACAAACTACAAATGGGCTGGAGGTTGACACAACTGGAGAGCTGTGTTACAGAAGGGCCAGCCACCCTTGCTGAAACCACCATGGCGGGAGGCACTGACAATGGTCTTTGCCTCATCACTCTCATGTCTCTGTGTCGTCAGCTTTGCAGAACCGCAGACTCCCACCATGCATCTCATGGCATGGCACATCCAAGAGCCTCCCGAGGACAGAAATGGGGAGTAAACCCTATTCCTGGAACCGTCTGTCTCCATGGAGATGGCCGCATACTGCAAGTGTGACCCTATTTCAGTTTCTGAGGGCTTGGATTACAGGTGTGCACTACCATGGGCAGCAAGAAGGTGAGTTTCTTTACAGAGTCGTGCCATGCCCTCATTTTAACTTTGAAACTTGAGGTTTGCAAGAATTCTAGCTGAGCTAAAGGATTAGTAGACTATTTCTCCTTGAATTTAATAAAATTTAAGTGAATTTTGGTTATCAGAAGACACCTGTTGGAGTAAGTATCAAGGTAAGAAATGTGTATCTGACTAACTGGGCCATAGATAGAAAGGCCGGTGTCTAAATAACCCAGCCTCCTTCAGAAATGGTTCCTTCCTGGGTGACTTCCTTTATACTGACATGAAAAACACCACCAGCGTCCACGGACTCAGCTCTCTATAGCCATAGATTTCACTCCTGTGCATTTAAACAACCATGGGGAGGTGATACTTAGAAGACAAACTGGAATCTGTTTGCAAAATTGTTACTTTTTTCTTGTCCTCACTCTGTAAACAAGTATACGACACTTACATTATATCATGAGCCTAAGTGCCTAGAGTAGGTATGAAGTCACTGGAGGATGTGTACAGGGGACATGCAAACACCATCTCATCTTGTGTAAGAGACTCAAGCATCTGTTGACTTTGCTATCTATGGGAAGGATCAAGGCCTCATGGAACCAACCCTGCATGACTGTGCTGATTGGTCGGGGCTTATTAAACATTTTCCAGTTGTGTTCCATTTTTTACCTGATCAAATTTATGCAATATTAGGTAGATACATATAAAAAAGAAGTAAATAAATATTTTTGATAATATATTGTAAATTTATTTCAAATAAGCTTTTAGCAGACATATAATTTTACCATTTAAAAAACTTTAAGCAAGTTTGTATATTATTGGGATAGAAGTGCTTATCATACAGAATTAAATCACGATGACTATCTGACACTGCAGGACACATACAGCATTGTCAACATTTTCCAGAGTTGACTGATATTTTGATTTTACAATCATCAATGCTGAGAATGCTGCTTCACATAAATATATGTGTGTATATGTAAATATGTAGTACAGAATGACAGAAGTATGTATTGCTGGCCATGTCAGGAAGACCCTGTAAATCTGTTCTAATATCAAGCCAAGTTGATTTAACAGTTCTTTCTTTTTTTTTTAAGATTTATTTTATTATTATATGTAAATACACTGTCGCTGCCTTCAGACACACCAGAAGAGGGCGTCAGATCTCATTAGGGATGTTTGTGAGGCACCATGTTGCTGAGATTTGAACTCAGGTTAAGAGCAGTCAGTGCTCTTAACCGCTGAGCCATCCCTCCAGCCTGATTTAACTTTCCTTTCCTTTCCTTTTCTTTTCTTTTTTTTTTTTTTTTTCCGGTTTTGAGACGGTTTCTCTGTGCAGCCCTGGCTGTCCTGGAACTCACTCTGTAGACCAGGCTGGCCTTGAACTCAGAAATCCACCTGCTTCTGCCTCTCAAGTGCTGGGATTAAAGGTGTGCGCCACCACTGCCTAGAGATTTAACATTTCTTAAAAAAAAAAAAAGTTTCTCTACTCTCTCCTTCTCTCCTTCTGTCTGTCTTTCTCTGCCTCTACTAGTGTCTTAACTCCCCTCCCCATGCCCTAAATAAACTCTATTCTATGCTACAAAAAAAAAAAAAAAAAAAAAAAAAGAAGAAGTTAAACTCTAGTCAGGAATTCAAACAGCGTTTTAAATCAAATATTCGGACAATACAACCCAAAAGTACACTGACACTTTCATGCTCAGGAAGGATTATTTA
The DNA here is from genome assembly GCF_978045245.1 of Mus caroli. NCBI lineage: Eukaryota > Metazoa > Chordata > Mammalia > Rodentia > Muridae > Mus > Mus caroli. The sequence goes on from NW_028227264.1 coordinate 93,491,478, forward strand.
TGATTATAAAACATTCAGAATTTTTTTCACAACTAAACCATTACATTTATACAGGGACAGAAATCTTCCCAAAACAAACAAACAAACAAACAAACAAACCAACAACCAACCAACCAACGACTGCAATTCCTAACACACAGTAACAAAAAGCTGAGTGGAGGCACTTCTGCCAGTGCTGTCCTTATGCGAGGTGGTGGTACGTGCAGCGCACAGTTCGCATGCTCAGTGCTCAGAATGCTCAGGCTGTGGTGAAGTTGCAGATACTGCGCGGGCAGACACTGACAGAAACACCTTGGGTTCGTTACAGATTTAACTTCTATTAAATTTTTGGTCATTAAGCATTCAGAAATGTTTACTGTTGTCAAAAGTTTTATGATGCTCTCTGAATCACAACTCACTATTACAATGCCACTGGTCATGGAGGTCATTGCATTAGGAGACCCACCAGTTGCTCTGTCTCACAGCTGAGTCACAGCCCACTGTGTTACAGGGCCCAGTGTCCCTCAGGTATCCTACAGCTCTGTCTTGCTCATGACTGGCAGCTGACAACATTCCAGTAGGAAGATCAGCTGCCATCTATGCATTCAGCATTAGCCCAACGTTTCTTAAAACTTACTGTCCATCATGTACTATAGAGACTTTGGCAGCTCTCTACTGTTAACTTCTTTCTGTGGATATACAGCAAAAAGGTGATTTATTTTATCTATAAAAGGAGACCAAGCTCACTTTCTTATCCTTATGTATTTGTTTTACTACTTTGCTACTTTCAAATTACAATTTTAACCAAAAGACATAAAATGAGAAATAACCTTTTAGCCAACCCTTCGTACTTAGCCTTTATCTTTCAAAAGGAAATAGACCTTCCTTACCTTGGGAAGCCTTTCATTAAAATGTATGTGTGAATGCTTTGGAAATGTTTATACAAAATGGAATGTGCTTCATTTTTTTACACCTGGCTCTCTTCACTTACTACACTTCGAAGATCTTTCTGTATCAGGATTAATATTCTATTTATTAGGTGTCCCCATGGCACTTCATTCCTGTGTCATCACCTAGCCAGCCTCCTACTGTCAGGTGAAAAAAATTAATGAGTGTTTAAAATCAAAGTAAACCTTGGTAGTTTTTACATGCCTGTAATCCCAACACGTGGGAGGTGAAAGCGTGAGGTTATGGCTGAAGGTGACTGACAATAGGGAAACAGGGATGGTAGCTACATTTCTGGTTCCAACAATTCCATGTTGAAAGAATGGTGATGTTTACTGAAACACAAAACAGCGGCAAAGCAACAGTTAGAAGAGGAAACAGCAAGTTAGAAGCAAACCTGAGCCACGTGAAATAAATAGCACATGAGTGCGCTACCAGCCCTCAAGAGACATAAGGGGAAGGCTCTAGATTTTAGGGCCAGAATAAGCTCCACAGAGAGATCCTAACTAGAAAACGCAAGGGCTGGGGAGGAGACTGAGTTATAGATAGCCAATGTGAATTACACAGCCTTAAATACTAGCCACTGGGAGAGTTAACCTACTGAATATATAGATTGAATTTTTTAGAAAACAAATATAGTGGCAGACCTACATCAGACACAAGTAGAGACAACTGGCTGGAGCGACGTCTCGGTGGTTAAAGGCACTTGTTGCTCTAGCAGAGGACCTGGGTTTGGTTTGAAAGCACCTACATGGCAGCTTACAAGCCACCTTCTGATTTCAATGGGCACCAGACATGCACATAGAGCATAGACATACATGCAGGGAAAACATTCACAAACGTAAAGTCAAATAACTAAACCTAAACAACAAAAAAGAAACCCGGTAACATACATCAAGGGCAAGGGTGTGGGAATGAGGGACCTTTGTACACTAAGGATAGATAGGTAGGAAAGGATAAACATATACATCCACTGACCTACCACTTCCAATCCTAGGTACCAAGCTGTGATATTCCTGTATTATTTGACTTAATAATATAATGTTATATTTCACATTACATATAATACATTCATGTAATTCTCGAAAACAATGCACCCAGCATCAGCCTTACTGATAAAAAAGGTATCAGTATCCAATTAAGTGTCACTTTAGCAAGTGTGCTGTCTTCCATATAACACTAATGATTTACATATGTATTACATATGTCTTTATTTAAAGTATCAGTACTATATTCACATTGTTGGATCTGGTAAAATGCTAACTATTGTCAGATGTTGGTTACTAGGGCTTGCCAGTCTATATTAAATACAAAATTAACAGGAAAGCCATCGCCCTAGCTTCTACTACTGCAGTGTGAGGAACAGAACATTGGCATAGAGACCTGCAGCTGCAAGATTTGGGAAGGAACTCTGTTATGCAGACTTCCCACCTACATGAATCTATGCTCATCCGGGTTCAGAGGCCCACAAACCATTTCTAGTCTCATTATGGAAGACACCAAATTATTAATTTTTCTTTTCAAATGTATATTAACTTCACTTAAAGAGTCAAAACTCAGATCAAAATCAACAAGCTATACAATGAATAATGTTTTCTTTCCCTGTAGAAACCAGTGTCTATTTGCTTGTCTTTAACCCAGTAAATGACTGTAAAGTATAATCTAAAATGAACTACACACTGCCTTTCAACTCTTAAAGCACTTGGAAATATCATAGGCTAGTATCCTGCAAGATTAAAAATTTAAAACAATAGGAAATATTTGTCATTACATATTTTAGCATAATTTCTAAAATACCACTTATCCCAAAAGCCCCAAATCAAAGCACTTAATTGCTCTCTAACATCAACAGAGACAAAACCTAATGGCAAAATTTAAAAATATTAAAAGGGCACATAAAAAATAGTCCAACTAAATTACTCACAGCCAGCATAGTTTTAAGCTCTCCAGTTTCCTCACTGAAAAGTGTACTGCCTCTTGTCCATACTCTTCCTGCTGCAGACTGCTTTCCATGACTCCCACTTGTTTCTCCAGAGCTACAGTACAAAATGGCCGCTGGGCTGGAGGGCGTGTCTGTCATTACTAAGCAGTTTTCTATCAGGAGCAGTGCTTTGAAAAAAACCTGACTATCATTTTAGTGCTCTTACTCAGCAACTCCGAGCAGGGGACTTGAAAACGCCTTCAAAGGATGTTAACTAACACTAGTATACATTTCAAGTTCATCTATACGCCAGTAGAGCAGGCAAGACACAGATTCATACAGCCTGGCTGCCGGCTTCTAAACATTTTCACTGAAACGAATATCATCCCATTAATCTTACGCGAGATACTATGGGCAGAAAGTTTTTAAAGGAGTATTTTTAGTCCTTTGTGCATTTTCTCAAATGTCTAAATGTTAAGACAATACTATCTAAATCAAAAATAAAATAAAAAAATCATACAAACTCATCAGGAAAGAGAAAGCTGACCTTTTGTGGCTTATAGATTAACCAACTGAAAGTAACAGTCAGCAGAGAATTGTTCTTTTTTTTTTGGGGGGGGGGGAGAAAGTTTATTTGGCATCCAAGTTAAAGTCCATCATCAAAGGAAGCCGCCAAGGCAGAATCTAAAGGTTTTTACCTGGATGTAGGACCTGGCAAAGACTAAGAAGGAATGCTACTGACTGACTGCTTTTTCTGGATTGCTCTTCTTCCTTCCTCCTTCCCTTCTTCCCTTCTGTTTCTCTTCTTTCTCATTACAGAGAATTGTTCTTAACCGAGAGGAAAGACACTAGCGAGGGTGAGCTGCTGAGTCTCCCCTGGCCTTGACAGTATCGCACTTTCATAGCATTAGAAATCTGCCTGAGTGGTGTGATGTGCGTGGGCAGGCACTTACAGCTATCATTTTCAGTAGATCTTTATTTTTAAAAGGCCAAAACATCAAACATACTCAATCTAACATGTGAGAAGAACATGCAAATATCATAAAAGTGAAGTTTGGATGTTAAGAGATCATATCGACTTTATACTCTCTTTCTTTGCCTACTCCAAATTTGAAAAACTAACACAAATACACACAAGCAATATCCAAAAAAAGCACAAAAAAGATTCCCTGTATTCTTTTATTTATCTATTTTTTGGGAGGAGTGGTGACTGGTGGGCATGTGAGTGTCATGGTGTGTATGTGGTGGTCAGAGACAATCTCTGGGAGTCCATTTCAACTTCCATCATGTGGACTCAAACTCAGGTTACTGGGCTTGGCAGCTAGTGTCTTCCCCACAAGTCATCTTGCCAGCCCTGCCTGAGGTTTTTAGGCCCACTTTGTGGTTCTTAAAGAGATGAACGAAACCTTTCTCTCAAAATGACTATTCCTTCTTAGAAAGCCAGAGACACTAGCAACAGAGGTGCAAGCCATGCCTAAAACCCACACCACAGCACTTTGTGGGTGGAGGAGGCAGAAAGATCAGGAGGTATAAGACTTTCTTGGATACGTATGTAGAGTTCAAGGCTAGCCTGTCACCAAACAAACAGACAAATAAACCAACCACTAAAGCAAAGCAAGATATGCTGAAGTAGAAAGTCCATTTTCAATAAAGGTCTGAAAATATATGAAATTAAAGGTTGTGGGTCAGCCAGGATGATTCCCCTAGTAAGATATAGACGGTGATACTGGTTGCACCAACTACACTGAATTGCAATGCATATTTAAATATCTTATTTCAAATTAAAGCTAATGGACACTTTGGTTTGCTTTTCTGTGGTGGCTCTAGCACCATGGCGGCATCTCAATGGATACTAGAGGCAATACTCAGAAAGTCCAGAGATAAAAGTCTTATTAATACACTACCTGTAGCTTGGACCTTTTCACTCCTAAATCCTTAAGGCAGTTTTACTTCTGGGGACTTGGGGGAACACTTGGAACAAAGCTAGAGATAACTAGGATTAAAACCGGGGCTCCAGCCTAAACCATTGGTAGACTCTCTTCATATAGTCTAAATTTTAAAAATAAATCAATACATCTCTATTTGAGCCAGAGGATATGTTATGAAGTAAAAAAAAAATCATAGAAGCAAACAGGGAAAAGATAGACTTGCTCTCCGACATTAATTTTTATAATTTATACTTCATAACTGGCGATAAGCTCAGTTAGCTTCAGTGGCCTACCTTTATGAAGCTGTGACTTAAGAGCACTGATAGTCCTTTATTAGCAGTGGTAAAAGTAACAGCGGTGCCAGCCCTCTCAGCTACTATTTGGAGCTACATTTTTTTTTTTTTTTAATAACAACAGGATTTAGGGCTCTATGTTCTATCAGCTGAAATGTTACGTCTAATTCTTCCCGATAGCAAACTCTATCAGCAAATGCCCAACGACGTGCATGCAGTTTCTTCCATCAGTCATGACTCAGAGCCGCAATGGATGCAGGGAGGAAGTCCCAGTCACCCTGTGCAATGCCCTTTGTTCTTTAAACTCGGATAAGAGCCTTTAAAACTGTGAGGAGAGCAGCTTTCCTCCAGTAAGGGAGGGGTTTCTAAATGGCCTCCCACATGCAATGTGGGAGGACACCTCATTCTCTCTCATTCAGTTGGGGACAAATGGGACTGCTGCCAATAAAGAGTGAACCTTTTATAATCCATGTGAAGCATTAAAGATGTAGGTGAGAGAAAGATCAAGATTACAAGATGAAAAAGGATCTTTTCAGTCAAGAATAAAAAAAGGAAGAAGAAAGTCAACAAACACAGAAAAGCCTTTGACAGTAAAGAGTCAACTAGACAATTACATTCCCAAGAGTAAAGATGAGATGGCAGTACAAAAGGTTCCTCAAACTGAGCATGCTAATAATCCCAGCACTCAGGAGGCTGAGGCCAGAGGACCACGAGTTTATGGATAACCCGGGCTAAAACTGGTCTTTTGACAGTGAATGTAATCGCTCAAACTTTCTGCAATTAAATTACTGTGTGAAAACGTGGTGTACCCCTGTAAACCCAGGATTTGGGAGGCTGAGACAAGAGGATCTCAAGTTCAAGGTCAGCCTAGGGTATACAGTGAGCAAGATCCTGTCTTAAAAGAAAAGTGAGAAATCAAGACAGACTAGAATCAGAACTTTAATGCATTTCTAATGTGACCAGAGAATACTATCTCTCTATCTTAGTTAATGACGTAGTACCGACCACCTTGGTATTTCGGTATTTATTTTGCATCTTACTCCTGTCAGATGACGCCTTACCATCATGTCCTAAATACTTTTCCTTTTCTTTCTGGTACTGAGGACTGGATATAAGGCCTATATATGCTAAGCAAGTTCTCCACCACAGCATCTTTTAAATTGGGCTCTGTTGCTGTCTAATCACTGAGTGGCTGAAGACTGTCCTTAGGTAGGTAGAGTGAGACCCCAAATCCCCTGCCCTTAGTGGTAGAATGGCTGGAAGAAGGTTCTGTTTAAAACAAATCATGTTAACGCTGGGCATGGTGGCTCATGCCTTTAGTCTCAGTACTAGGGAGGCAAAGGCAGGAGGACCTTTGTGAGCTTAAGGCCAGTCAGGACTACACAGTGAGACCCTGCTATGTTCAATACATGACTTACGAAGACAAACCCCCTTAGAGAAGGAGGCTCCACTGTAAGGCACTAACTGTGGAGGTACACTGGAATGTGGCCCCGATGGACTGAAGGTGCAGAGGATTGGGAGGCAGGCCTGAGAAGTCTCCTGTTTCCGTCCTTCCTTCTTCAGTGCCTTTTTTACACCATCTTTCAGATTATGAAGACTCACAGCTGGGCCAGGGATGACTGAACTCACAGTAAAATTCACTAATAACCAGGACATGTAAATTAGAACAAGATACCTTGAGACGAGGGTGACAAGGTGGCAGGGGTTGAGTTTCCTTGTTCCTCTAAAGGATCTGAGTTTGGTTTTCAGCACTGCCAGGTAGCTCACAATCACTCCTAGGGATCCAATGCCTCTGGTCTCTGTCCCCCCACACAAGCCCATACCACACCTATACACATAGTTAAAAAATAATAAAAAACTAAATCTTAGAAAGATACCTTAAGAGTTAAAATGGATTAAGAGGTAAAAAGGTTAGCAGCCAAAGGCTCATGAGAGTGGATGAGCTGGCCCTGCCGTCTCCCCCACCCCCCCAATCAGGAGAGCAGGCCAAGCACTTTGCCTGGGCAGCACAGTAAGGCTGGGCCCTGGTGGAGGGTGTAGGTGAGCAGCACAGCCTACACCTGTGGTAGTCCGAGCTGGCCTTGAAGTCATGAGAGCAGTACAGCTATCCCTGCCTCTCCTCTCACCGGCTGTAACACTAGGGAGAACTGGCCCTGACCCTCACCTGGGCAACACAGTGGAACTGGTCCTGATGGCGAAGGACTGGGCGAGCTAGCCCATAGGGTGTTAGAGTGAGGGGGGAGGTTGGAAGAGAGCTGACCCAGGAGGCTGGGTTGTGGGTAAGCCACCCCAAGGGTACAAGAGGGGAAGAATTGGCCCTGCCTCTTGTCTTTGGATGGCCTAGCCAGAGCAGCACTGGAGAGCTCACACTGTGCGGCAGATAAGGAAGAGCCTATGGGCTGACCAGCTCAGCTGCCACCCAGATGCATGGCGTTGAGTGGGCACAACCCAAAATCTGTATCATCTGTGAACTGTTGGGATGCGTGAAAGGGCCGGTCCTGCTGATCCAAGGCTGCAGGGCCTCCATGACACGAGGCAGCAACAGGATACCTGGGAGGAGTCCTGGTGAGGATCCGATATTGAGGGTGTCACAGAAGCCAGAGACCTCCAACCAAACCAATGACTCATTGCAATGAACATTTGCAAGTCAAGATGTGTGGACAGAGGGATATACTGTGGGGTACACTGTGACACACTACAGCTTCCACGATGACATGTTTTCTGTTTTGTTTTGTTTTGTGTGCTTTTTATTTTGGGGGGAGGGACGGGGAGATGAGTGGGATTAGGGTGCATGGTATGAAACTCACAAAGAATCAATAGAAAGTTTTTTTTTTGTTTTGTTTTTTTTAAAGATTTATTTATTTATTTATTTATTTATTTATTTATTTATTATATGTAAGTACACTGTAGCTGTCTTCAGACACTCCAGAAGAGGGAGTCAGATCTTCTTACAGATGGTTGTGAGCCACCATGTGGTTGCTGGGATTTGAACTCCGGACCTTCGGAAGAGCAGTCGGGTGCTCTTACCCACTGAGCCATCTCACCAGCCCCCAATAGAAAGTTTTTTTGTTTTTTTGTTTTTTGTTTTTTTTTTTTTTTTTTTTTGGTTTTTCGAGACAGGGTTTCTCTGTGTAGCTCTGGCTGTCCTGGAACTCACTTTGTAGACCAGGCTGTCCTCGAACTCAGAAATCCGCCTGCCTCTGCCTCCCAAGTGCTGGGATTAAAGGCGTGCGCCACCACGCCCGGTGAAAGTTTTTAAAAAGGATATTCTTGGAATGCCGTTCAAAACTAACCCTTTTTTATTTTAGTGTGGTATGAGCCTCTCTGGGAAAGTGTGTGACATGTATGAGCTGGACTTCCGACTCTGCAATAGCATTAGAGTGCACAGTATTACACCAAATGCATGTAACACACTGGCAAGCTTTCCCGGGGAGGAGAGGCTGGGCCTCTGGCTGCTGTAGTAGTCTGACTTACTGAGCCTCCGGCGGACCTCTCAAATGCAGCATGCCTCTTGTATCATAGACATGGGTAAGCTACACTTGACCCTGACTAATCTTGCTGCTAACCTGGATGTAAATTTGAAGTCTCCCAGTTGGGGGCATCTGTCAGAGATCTGGCAGGTGGAAGGAGAGCAGGGGTTCACATTCTCTCCCTCTCTTGTTTTTTTTTGAGATACAGTTCTACTACAAAGTTCATGCTCATCTCAAATGTGCAATCCTCCTGTCTGAGTCCCTCGAGGTAGGCATTGCAGGCTTGCATCACCATGCCACTCTCTGCTTCGTTATGCCCAAGGGTTCTCTGTTTTATGAGGACTGCAACAGTGATCTGTACAATGAGCTAACCACTGACATAAAATTTCCTTTTGGGTATAGATAGGCTTCTGTTTACAGCTGATACAGATGCATCAAACCAATGACTCACTGCAATCTCTCTCACACATCTCTCATTTCAAAGGGGGTTAAAAAGATCGTTTATTTTGGGGCTGGTGGGATGGCTCAGTGGGTAAAGCTATCCCACATAAGGCTGACGACCATAATTTCAAATCTTGAGAATTCATCATATAAACTAGGTATAGTATCTCATGCTTATAGTTTAAGAGATGGAGAGATGGAAGGAAGAGACAAGAAACTCCCGAGGCTCATGGACTAGCTAGCCTGGCATCCACAGTATTGAACAACGAGATACTTTTGCCTCAAACAAGGGGGAAGGTAAGAACCTATAACCAATTTGTCCTCTGACCTATGTTGTGGCATGATGCCCACCTGAACTAATACACATGAATGCTTGCATATATATATATATATATATATATATATATCTACATACATACCCATACATCACATTACACTTACAGAAATACACACAAAAAGAAGCAGTTTATTCTGGAACCAAATACCAGGGATGGTGGCAGGAGAACATGGATCCAGGTTACCCCAAACACTGGGTTCCAGCATGGCAATAGTTTCATGAAGTGCTTACAGTAACAGAATAATGGGCATTCTTGATCCCACTTTCTGCTCCTGGCCTCAGATACTATCTGATGCCATTCTTGGCCTTTGAGTTGGTGGAAGCTAGGGGTCTGTTTAAACACTCCCAATAGATTTATCTATTAATCACAAGGATGTCACACAGAGGTGAGCAATAAATGGTTATCTAGAGGGACAAAGACAGCTCAAGATAAATTTGGCTTCCAACCTGTAAGAGTCTAGTTCTCTACAATCAGTCAGTTGGCCTTGTAGAATGTTTGGCACATGTGTAGCTTTTCTTTTCTGGGAATTTTGTTTCACTGTTCCAGGACTGAGTATCTACAAACAGGGCTAATTAGCACAATCTGAATACAATGCGCTGGCTGAGTGAGAGGCAAATCATAGCTGGCAGGAAACAGGTGTTAGTTTTCTGCTCAGAAGAGTTTAACTAGGAACTGTGCACAGCCTCGGTGAGCTGGCCCGAGTCCTGGGTGAGGGGCTCCTGGTAGTGTTTGGGGTCTGAGGAATCATATGCTTTAAGACCTGGATTGGTTTTTCCTTGAAGACCCTGTAGTTGCACAGAGTTTTAAAAGCTGAACATACTGTAAAACAGACTCATGGCCAGTGATGGCTGAGTTAACATTGACTAGACTTGTAGTGTCCTGGGAAAAACCTTTTAACTTGTTGGCTGTGTATTCAATATGGGTACATAGCTCATTGCTTTTGAATTCATTGGTAGTGCCGTAATATGTTCTGGACAACCAATGAAGCCTACAGTTCAAAATTTGAATACTGCCTTTGCAGAAAATCTTACCTAACATTTTTATGTATTTTATGACAATGTATTAAAAGAAGCCTAATGATCCAAAATTAAATATCTGTAAAAGAGTAACTGGTTTGGAGGAGACAAAAGCCTAACTACTAGTCTGCTAGACGTTTTGAAAAGTCATAGTTATACGCTAACAGGTCACTGGTTAGAAGATAATACTGTACAGAATCCTAAAGATTGCAGATGCTGTGGGCCTATAACATCTGGACTGATAAAGGGATGAATCTTCTTTAAGGTTTAAGGTTTGGCCTTTCCGATCTTTTGAATTTCTGCACAACAGCCCAATGGCCACAGCTTTCTCTGATGTATACTGTCTCCTATTCAAGTGAATTTATTACTGCAGGTAAAATCATGAAGAAGCAACAGGCGTGCCACTGGATTACTTGTTGGGTAATCTTTTTGTGCACGTATAAAGGTTGTCTTTGTATTATTCAAATGTTGACTTCTGTACAGCAGAGAGCTGAGTCCTGGGCAGGCTTTGTTATTGTTCTTTTGTGGCTCATCACCTGCCTGATATTTCATAAATATATACCTCCATCACCTTCTGATTGGCTCAATAAAGAGCTGCTAGCCAGTAGCTGAGCAGGAGAGGAAAGGTAAGACTTCTGGGCAGAGACAGGAACTCTGGAGAAGAATCAGGCACAGGGATTTTGTCACTGTGGCGCAGAGATGGAAAGAACAGATGCCAGGACTGAATGAGAGGTAACGGGCCACAAGGCAGACGTGGACTAGAATGACTCAGGTTAGAGCTAGCTGGAAGGTAGCCAACTAAGGCCTAAGCTATAATAAAGGATAATACATCTTTGTGCCATCACTCAGGAGCTGGCAGGTCAGAGACAGTATGGCAATGATTATCATTCTAAACTAATTAGAGCATACAATGTTAATTTGTGCCACTTCTCTTATTGTTCTTTATTATTAATTAATTAAGTCATGTATTTATTTAGTTTTGCTTTTTGAGACAGAGTTTCTCTGTGTAGCCCTGGCTGTATCAGAACTTGCTCTGTAGACCAGGCTGGTTTCAAACTCAGAGATCTGCCTCCCGAATGATGGGATAAAAGGTGTGTACCACCATAGCTGGGCAATTTTTAATTCTTTGAAAAAAAATGTAAGCTTTCTACACATTTAAAAATTCTGCTACTTTACAGAATTGCATAGATTCCTTATGTTTATTTGGCTTGGTTTTCCTCAGCTTCATGAGTTAACCCCCTGTATTCTGGAAATAACTTGTAAGACTATAAATCGTCCTATGAGTATTGCTTTGGCTGTATTTCATGAATTATGAAGGGTAGTTCGCCTCACAGTTTTGTGATTTCCATCTTAATTCTTCTTTAGCCCATGACTTAGTTTAGTTTGGGTAAGGGATGTGCGTCATGGGTGACTCTTTTTCTCCATGTGTCTCTCAGACTTGTAATTCTAACCCTAACTGTTTTGATCAATATCAACCTGTATTCCTTTACCATCTCCATCCCAGCTGGATTTAGTCAGTAGGAAAACCTACATAGCAGTAGTTGACTGCATTCCTCTACCTAAAACCACAACTCCTTTGGGTATTTTCTTCCCTTTTAACTTGAACTTTGACTGTATTCCAGAAATACTTTCTTCCCTTAGCCTTTAAGTCTATGGAATACCATAACTTCCTGTCAAAGAAAGCCAATAACCAATTCTTTGAACAGTCTATCTGAAAGGCTGGAAATCTATAGAATATAAAAAAGAAGCCTGATGGTGGTGTACTTGGGAGGCAGAGGCAAGTGCATCTCTGTGAGTCTGAGGACAGCCTGGTCTACAAAGTAAGTTCCAGGACAGTCAGGGTATACAGAGAAACCCTGTCTCAAAAATAAATAAATAAATAAATAGATAGATAGATAAATAAATAGATATTACAGATTATATTTAACTGAGCGAACTAAACCAGTAACTTTGTCTATATGATAAGCTGAAATTATCTATGGAATATAAAAAGAAAAGGCATAAACACTGTACATAATAAGTTCTGCATAGTCTAGTCTCATAAATGAGACTTAAAAACTAAGGAACTACTCTTAATAAGAAAAGCTGGCTGGTCACGGTAGTGTATGCCTTTCAGTGCAGCACTGGGAGGGAAGCAGAGATAGGCAGGGTAAGTCTGTAAGTCTGGGGCCAGCCTAGGCCTATATGACAGCTTCTAGGCCAGCCAGGGGATCGCAGTGAGACCCTGTCTCAAAACAGACAGAGACAGTTGGATGTGGTGATGCACACATGTAATCATGGCATGAGGCAGAGGCAGGAGGAATACCACCAGTTCAAGTCAACCTGAGCTACACACATACTTAAACTGTCTCAAAATAACAAAGGGAGGAAAAGTGCTAACCTGGATATAGGACAATTAGCTAGATAGAAAATTCTAATAATACCTGCTGAATGCTTATAATGTGGCAGGTCTAAGCAATTGTTATAGTCAATCACTTAATATTTATCATTACTCCAAAGTAGATTTTATTATTTTGATAGACTATTGAGAAACTTGAAGCTGAGATAAGCGACTTGCTCAAAGTCACATTAGCTAATAAATAGCTGAAATAGAACTTCCTGCTTCAGAATCTATTCTTTTCTATTATAATACCTCTCAAAAGAAAAAAAATCAAAGTATAAAATTATCACTATAAAACAAACAGACTGATAGAATGTATTTACTGAGATCTGGTCTTTTGCTATGTATTGTAATGCTAATACTGGCCCCCAAGCTCTGGTTACTTCTGGGATGATCTCAGGGATGGGAGAATCCTCATGTTCACCAAGTGATGGTATGTGACCTTGCTCCTTAATTTAAAACTATTGGTTGGAAGTTTTGGTTCCCAGGCTTGGGGTTTGAGGAGAGGAGAGAAGAGAGAGAAGGTGCAAAGGAGAGAAGACACTATGGGGTAAGGGCTCATGAGAACTACCCATAAGGGCTGGCCAGTTGGAGTAAGAGCAGCCCAGGTGGAACACAGCGTCATATCTTGGGGTCACTGGCAGGGAGGCAGACATAATAGCATAGAAGGTAGATATCTAGTACTTTAAAGCTTACTATAAATAGAAAAGTTTTGTGTTTTTATCTGGAACGTAATGACCCATACCCCAATTGAGGTTAAATACTTACCACAACATAAATTCTCTCTTCTTTTGGCCAACTTAGCTCTAGTTTCAAGGAAGAGATAATTCTCAATTTTTAAAATCAGTTTTACGTCACAACAAAAGAGATCGAAGGCTGACTGCTTAGAGAAGGCGATCATACACTGGCAGTAGAAAATATACACAGTCTGGCCAAAGATCTCGATTCAAGGTGAAGCAACAAAAGCACAAGGCAGGAAATACATGTTTTGGATTAGAAGAGTCAATATTACAAAGGTGTCAGATTTCCCAAAACTAATCTACGTATTTAATGTGATCGCAAACAAAATTTCCCTAGGTTTGTTAAAGGCTGAAATTTTCAAGGTCATCGTTTCAATAGTCATATGGGACAGTGAGTCAAGAACCCGAAGGCATGCTAAGGAAAATCCTATGACACAGGGGAAAACAAAGCAAACACCTGCCCAGGGGTGACAGCACATGACTGTTATCCACTTTGGAGACTGAGGCAGGAGGATCACAAGTATTGAGGGAAGCCTGGCTTACAGAGTGATAGTCGGCCTTCAGAAGGGAAGGGGTGGGGAGGGGGAGGGAGTGGTGCCAGCTTTCAGGAGGCAAGGATACCACCTCTGTGAGTCTGAACTAGCTAGTCTACATAGTGAGTTCCAGGCCAGCCAGGACTACATAGTGAGGCCTGTCTCAATAAAACAAGGTGGTGCTCCAATTTATAACACAGGCAACATATTTTAGTGGGGGAAATGATGATGCCAGGCCAACCAGATATTCATGTTGGGGAAAAAAATAGCAGATCAATTGTAAAAGGCCAAAACTTTTAGAGAAAACATCTTTGTGATTTTAGGGTTACACAAGTATTTCCTTGGAGCATTATCCATACATACAAGAAAAAAAGATCAAGTGGATTTGAATGAATTTAGGAGATTGTATTCTTTGCAATGAACTGTTAAGAGTACAGAAGCTGCCACTGAGATGGCTCAGTGGACAAAGGGACTTGCTGCCACGTCATGAATTTGACTTCAGGTCCTACATGGTAGAAGTTGAGAATCAACACTTGTAAATTGGCTTCTGACCTCCATATGCGCGCGCGCGTGCACGCACGCACGCACGCACACATGTAATAAAAATTTATTTTTAAAAATGTGCAGAAGCCACATACATACACCCTAAGAGATGTCGGGTAGATTACAATGAAGGAACTGTACCTTTGTACGCAGTTTCTTTAATAGTAAGAGAAAAACCAATGTAAAGACTCACAGTGGTCATCTTAAGTTCCATACTGACGATACAGAAATGAAAAACACACGAAAATAACAATACACATCTATCAGACGGATACAAAAGCTGAAAGAGTGCTGGTGAGGATATGGTAAAAGGAGACCTCTTACATGCTGCTGACAGGAGTGTCCATAACTGCTTTAGAGTATCTATGTAAGGCAAATACATCTCTTTTCTATAATTTAGCATTTTCAGTTCTAAGTACATACCCAACAAAAAAATATGCTTACCAAAACTGCACATTGGCTCAGGGGTTAAGAGCACTGACTGTTCTTCCCGAGGTCTTGAGTTCAATTCCCAGCAACCACATGGTGGCTCACAACCACCTGTAATGGGATTTGATGCTCTCTTCTGGTGTGTCT
This sequence comes from Mus caroli, assembly GCF_978045245.1. Classification (NCBI taxonomy): domain Eukaryota; kingdom Metazoa; phylum Chordata; class Mammalia; order Rodentia; family Muridae; genus Mus; species Mus caroli. Next base: position 93,506,581 of record NW_028227264.1, read on the forward strand.
GAAGACAGAGGCAATGTACTCATACATACATTATCAATAATAGTAATAAAGAAAGGTCCTCAGTAATACTATTTACAACAATCTCAAAGCAGAAACTACCTAATGTCCATCCTTCAGAAGACCTGATTAAAAAGAGCCATATAGTCACATGGAATACTGTATCAAAATAAAACGCATAGGTAATCATATAAATGAATGTCACAAAGCAGCAAGGAAAAAGAAAAAGAAAGTATGTAAGTGATGCCTGACAGTGTACAGACAGTAAGAGCAGATGGAACTAATCTGGGTTAGTCATTCTGAGTAATACTTATCCTTGAGGTGGGAACCAGAGACTGGCAAACAGCAGGAAGGAGGCAGTGGTGTTAGTGATGTTCCACTTATTATTCGCACGCCCATCGTTGTGTACGCTCTTGGCATGTGTATATGCCTTATGTATACTCTCGTGTGACAATAATCAAAAAGTTAAGCAGAGAGCTGGAACAGTATGTCTACATATATGATAATGGCAAAGCAGTAGATGAATAATTCATGCAGAGGCTAACGAGATGTTAAGAGCATTGATTGCTCTTCCAGAGGACAGGGGTGGGGGGGCTGTCACCAGCACCCACATGTTGGCTCACAACTGTTTATAACTCTAGATATAGGGATCTCACACACTTTTCTAGTCTCCAAGAGCACCAAGCACACATGTGGTGCATAGACATCCATGCAGGCAAACTATCCATGCACATAAAATAATAAAACATAAAAGCAATGCACTGATCAATAGGACAGAAAACAGAAGGAGAATTCATGTAAATCAATTTTTAAGAAGCTAGGTTGAGGGTGTAGAATACTTATTAAGCATGGGAAAGCCATGAGTTCAATCCCTAGCACCAAAATTGTAAATAAATACATTTTTAAATGCTTAATAAATCTATAAATGTAAATCTTAGAAATATAATGTTTATATTATTGTGGGACATGATGGGATACACCTATAATCCCAGGAGGCTAAGATGGGAGAGTTCAAAGTTCAAGACCAGCTTGGATTCCATACTAAGACCCTTTCTATCTCTGAAAAGATTCAAAACTCTGTGGTACATCTTTCACACTAGAAAAACAAAACAAAACAAAATCCCATGCAAACATAGTCACACATTTGAACAGAAAAAACTTCCAAGATCTTTTTTTTTTTTTTTTTTTTTGCTTTATCTTTTGTAACAAAATGTTTTTTAAGATAGGGTCTCTCCTATCTCACCCTCGTCTCTAACTCACTAAGTAGCTGATAACTTTGAAGTTCTTATGATGCTCGTAAGGCATCAAAAGTACCTTTTGAGTGCTGGAATCCCAGGCATGTGTATACCACCCTATCAGGTTTATGTGGCGCTGCCAATTGAACCAAGAGACTTGTGCATTCAAGCCAAGCACTCTACCCATTGAACTACATCCCCAGACCAATAAAACTCTGCAAACCAAAACCACGCTTATTATGTGGAAAGCAGGGTAAAAAATAAAAAATTCAGCCACCTACTTTTTTCTCCTCTTTACCTCCCACATTCAATCTGTAGCCATTCCCTCAATTTCATATTAGAGATGAATATCCACGTCAGTATTAATTTTTCTGACTTCCAAAATGTATGCCTTTGTCCTCTCTATTCAAGTCCTCATATCTAGACCCTTCATAATAGCAAAGCAGTCATATTTCCCTCCTCGATACTGTAGTTATATTAAGTGATTTTGCAACCCTCCATACTCCAGCCCCTAAAACTGCTCGTTCAATATTGTCACCCCACCCCGATCTTTGGCATACATAAAATCCTTCTCCTGGAGTACATTTTCTCCCATCTATCTTCCTAATTTCATTGAGAGCTGAAGATTTACCTAGGGTATCACTTGCTGGGTGTAGCTTTTTAAAGTGCTAAGAACGGACAACGGGTTCCAAATTATGCTTCCACGGGCAGTTTTTAGATATCTCAATACTTCACATTCTGTACCGTACCTCACCCTCCCATTATACACCACGGGGGATTTCTTCTCTTTCTCTTGTATGAATTCCCTGAAATCTAGTTGGCTGAGGGAAAGTATGGCTTACATATTCAATACATACACATACACATTCCAGGGTGTGGGTATTGACTGGTCTGATGGGGGAAAAATGGCACTAAAGCCACTAGGCTTTATTTTTTAAATTCAAGATGGCAGAGACATCTTAAAATAGTCCAACACAAAAGCATTCACATCCAGACCAGAGCTTCCATTCAGAACTGGCTACACTTAGCGCAACAGCAAGGACAAAAGAATGGAACCTAGGTGCTGAGACGCTGAGAGCTCACACCATTGGCCACAGGTCTCACTTAACAGACCTTAAACCCCACATAGAAAGGCACCTGCTGCCTGCCTGCATTCCAGAGGCCACACCTTGATGATGATGATGATGACCGGAGGCACTTATGGATTAACAGGCCCGCAAAAATCAAAGATAAAAAGCGAATGAGGTTAAGTAGTAGACAGAATATCCAGCACGTTTCGGCCCCGCCCCAACGAGGCGCAGTCCAGGGCGGTGCAGCCATAGGGTAAGGACCGATCAAGGCTCCCGCCCAGGGCCGGTCAATTGCGCCGGGTCTGGGAATTCTGGGCGAGCTCGGGGCAGAGGCCAGCCACGCCAGGATCTCCTGAGCTATACCTGTCAGGCGGCTGCAGCGAGTAGGCCCCGAAACAGCGGAGGATTGGGGACCCAGGCCCGCAGGCGCCAGTCACCCTATCCCTCCCCTCTGAATCGCTTTGCCTCCTCGCTCTTCCTTTAGTCCTTCGGAAACAAAGACGGTCCACACTCCCCACCATTTTCTCCTCACCTCAAAAACCACCTCTTCGTCAAACTCCGGTGTCATCCTTCTCCGCCATACCACCCGCCTCAGCACGATGGGAAATGAAGGCAGGAGGGCGGGCAGCACCCAGGCTTCGGCTCCTGCCCACCTCGGGGGGGCACTGAAAACTACAACTCCCGGCATGCATCGCGACCCACGCCCCTTCCCGACCTGCTTATTGGAGAAGAGGATGAGCGTGTAGGCTGGAGGGGCGGGAGCGGGCGGGCGTTCCAGAGCTCTTATTGGAGAGAGCTATGGCTTTTGTCTGCCTTTTACATCCCCTGGCTACCAGGGGGCGCCTGGAGCGCGGATTTTTCTCTCGAGTTGAGGTGGGGCGCGCGTCCGCGAAGCCGCTGTGATCGCCTCTCGTGCGCGCGCCTGGCGGTCGTCCCGGAGCGCGGCGGAGCGGCGCTCGTGCACGTCCCCCTGTCGCTGGCCGCTAGCGCCCGGGTCCGCCGGAGGGTCGCGGGAGCCGGCGTCCGTCCTTTGTGAGGCGCTCAGGCGGTGCGGGACGGAATGTGGGCGCTGCGGGGACTTTTGTCTTCTGCTCAAACTCTGGGGAGTGTGGACTGAACGGGAGCCATGGACTGAGGGCGTGAGTCGCGCGGGGCAGTCATGACTTCTGCCGCGGGTAAGTGGCCGCGCTCGCGCCGGGCTGGGGAGTAGTCGCGGCGGGCGCCGGCGGGCTCGGGCTCCCGCTGCGTTCCCCGCGGGTGGCCGGTGCGGGGCTGGCGCCGGTCGCCCGCGCCGCGCCCGCTGTGGGGTCCCCGGGATGCGCCCCCCGGACCCCTGAGCCCAGGTGATGGGACGGCGTCGCGGAGCTTGCTCGGGTTCCGTGACTTAGGCGCTGTCGCTGCCTGTGCGCGGTGTGGGAAGCGTGGAGTCCGGTGCGGAGGAGTCATTTATTCTAAGCTAGGACAGTTTTCCAGCGAGTTGAAGAAACTCCGCCACTAGCCCGCGTTGCTTGAAAACCTAGTATTTATTGACTGAAACTCTTCGCGCTTGTAAGGAGGGTTGAACAGAGCTGTTCGCACCCTGGTGTTTTGAGCCCTATTATCTGAGTATGGACTATTAGTTGGTAAAATAAAACAAAACCGAGTTGCCCCCTCCCCTGCACCTACCCCTCCCTGTTTTTTGCTCATCCTTACCTTTTCCTTCCTTCCTTCCTTCCTTCCTTCCTTCCTTCCTTCCTTCCTTCCTTCCTTCTATCCCCCCCACCCCCCACCCCCCGTACCTGGACTGTGTAAACAAAGCCCTATTTTCAGTCTGTCTCCTTTCCACTCACCCAAATGACAAAGCCTCTCCTTACCTTTGTGTGAATTTAAGCACTTCGGCTCATTGTGTTGCGACCTTTTTAAGGAACAGTTTCTAATCTTCCAAATTTAAGTGTCCAAGGGACAGTCTCTTTATAAGAACACAGCACATTTTCAAAACCAGAATTTACTAAGGTATGGAATATATTAAAGGCATCTTTATCCACATCTGAAGAAACTTTGATGAGAGATTTTGTAGTAAAAGAGCGTAAAGTTTCACTTCAGTTAGGTCTAGAATTAGCACTTAAGTATCAGATTAAATTTTCTTTGCTTTTTTGGCGTTTGTTTAACATTCCTGCAACTTGAAAACTGTCAGGAGAGCACACACACTAAGTGTTCTGATTTGTACTTCTAAAGCCTTGAAGGAGTCACACTGCTAGGCAAAATCCGGATTACTTCAAACAGGCAAGAAATTAGTAACAATAAGACAGTGAGACCTTTTTTCTCTTTGAAGTGATGTGCATTAATCACGTGATCATCATGCACTGAGTTATTTACAAACGTTTCTCTCAGTTTTGGGATGTGTTCCATTTAAACAACGGATCGTTTTCAGCCCAAATTTCTGTACCCTCACCATCGTTCAGCTTTTTAAAATGACTGAATTAATATAATTAATTTAAAATAAAAACTTAAAACAATAATTAAAATTTCTAGAATTCAGCCTGGAAGTTTACGATTGTTTTCTTCAAATTAATCCAGAACAAGGCTAGCTATTTTTAGACTTATCAACTTTACAATTAAGGAAATCCACAGCATTTTTGTGGTATTTAAAAGAGAGACACTTCCTGTGTCTAGCTGAGTTAGTTGATTTTTTTTTTTTTTTAAGAATGGCTTGCTGAGAATCATTAACTACTTTTTTGCTCACCGATTTGATGAGCTTTATTGTAAGTTTTTGTTACATCTAGGGGGATACGGAAGAGGACTGAGGTTTCTCTTTCCTGCCTATTATATAAAGTTATACATACATTGTCCTTGCAAGTTGTGTGTGTGTGTGGGGGGGGGGGGTTCATAATAATGAAATTTATTAAAGCTTTGGGGGAAATTACTAATGGAGCAGAGTGTTAGTTTTAGCCTGGTCTAGTGTAGTTGGGAAGGGTGGCCTAATTTATGATTAGGGGGCTGTTGTACCACCGTTAAGTGACAGGTGTCCCGAGGCAGAGCTTGCTTTGGTTTTGCTTGTTTCTATGCAGCGGTTGGAGTGTGAGTTCATAGAGGAGATATTGGGGTATTCTGAGTAGCACATGGACTAAAGGAGAGATGATTAAAAGTGGCTTTCCATCATGGTGTGCATAAACATCTCACTATTCTCATGCATGCCTGTGCGGTTTTGTTTGGGGCCTCGTGGAATAGCCCAGAGAGAGTGTGTGCTCGTGAGCCACGGCCACCTGTGTGTAACAGATGACAAATCTGTTTATAGCAGTAAGACAGCAGTGGTCCTTTCTACCTTCGCTTTCCCCTGCAGCCAGACAGCTGTGTAAATAGAAGATTTGCCGAATTGCTCTAAGGAAGCATTTGGGTCTGAATGTTAATATTAATATCAAGATCCAGAGGTGCAGCATTCATTTCCAGTGTGTACTGACTATAGGTTTTGAGCATTGGAGTGAATCATAACATAATATCTTATTGGTGTTGTTTTGAGCCATTCTTCTTTCAAAGCATTACAAATATTGAGGGCCAGGGAGATGGCTCAGTGGTTAGGCTCTTCCTGTCAAAGCCTGCTGACCTGAGTTTGGTCACTGGGGACCCACGTGATGAAAGGAGAGAACCAAATCTTTTTTTTTTTTTTTTTTTTTTTTTTTTGGTTTTTCGAGACAGGAGACAGGTTTTCTCTTTATAGCTCTGGCTGTCCTGGAGCTCACTTTGTAGACCAGGCTGGCCTCGAACTCAGAAATCCGCCTGCCTCTGCCTCCCGAGTGCTGGGATTAAAGGTGTGCGCCACCACGCCCAGCTCGAGAGAACCAAATCTTACATGTTCTCATCTAACACATGTATGCAGTGGAATACACATACACACACACACACACACATACATACACACACACACAAACATACACACACACATCACATACACACACACCACATTAACACACACACACACACCACATACACTCACACACACACACCACATACACTCACACACACACACCACATACACACACATACACACACACCACATACACACACACCACATACATACACACACATAAACACACACACACACCACATACACACACACACACACCACATACACACACACCACATACATACACACACATAAACACACACACACACCACATACACACACACACACACCACATACACTCACACACACACACCACATACACACACACCACATACATACACACACATAAACACACACACACACCACATACACACACACACATCACATACACACACACACCACATACACACACACCACATAATATATAGTTTAAAAAATAGTAATGAAGCTGACATAGTGTTGTGCCTCTGTAATCCCAGGACTAGAGAGGGTGAGCCAGGAAGACTGCAGTTTAGGGATATCCAGGGCTACATTGCAAAGCCTGTCTCCTAAAACTAAAAATAAAGAAGTAACAGTAAGGAAAGGTTTCATATATTGCTGTACCAGTGACTTGGCACTCACTTGTTCCTATTAGTCATTAAAGAATTACACAATGATCCTATTGAAGTTTACCCTGCTCCCTTTTGAAAACATCATCTTTTAAAGGGATTTATTTGTAAACTATGTATGTATATTTGTGTGTAGTGGGTAGAGGTTTGTGCATGTGAGCACAGGTACCAGCAGAGCTCAGAGCAGGTTGTTGGATTCCCTAGAACTGGAGTTCCAGTCAGTTGTAACCCTTCCCAACTCTCTCCATCCCCCCCACCCCCCCACCCCCCACCCCCCACCCCCCCCCCCGCCACATAGGTGCTGGGAACTGAACTCAGCTCTTCTAAAAGAACAGTATGTATTGCACTCTTTTTTTTTTTTTTAAGATTTATTTATTTTATGTATGTGAGTACACTGTAGCTGTTCAGATGGTTGTGAGCCTCCATGTGGTTGTGGAATTGAATTCAGGACTTCTGCTTGCTCTAGTTGGCCCCGCTCACTCCGGCCCAAAGATTTCTTTATTATTATAAATAAGTACACTGTTGCTGTCTTCAGACACACCAGAAGAGTGTGTCAGATCTCATTACGGGTGGTTGTGAGCCACTGTGTGGTTGCTGGGATTTGAACGCAGGACCTTCAGAAGAGCAGTCAGTGCTCTTAACTGCTGAGCCATCTCGCCAGCCCATGTATTGGGCTCTTGACAACTGAGTCATCTCCTTAGCCTTCAGAATACCATTTGATGTTAAATTGGATATTGAAGTTAAAAATAAAAGAACTAGCCAGGCGTTGGTGGCACACGTCTTTAATCCCAGCACTCGGGAGGCAGAGGCAGGCGGATTTCTGAGTTCGAGGTCAGCCTGGTCTACAGAGTGAGTTCCAGGACAGCCAGGGCTACACAGAGAAATCCTGTCTTGAAAACAAAACAAAACAAAACAAAAAAAACAAAAAAAAGACCTTTTCTGTCACTGAGGCATTACATGGTCTGTATGTGGCAGCTGCCTGCCCTCAGGACCATTTCTTCAGCTCTGAGACATAGTGGTGAGTAAGACCATGAATAAGCTTGACTCTGAGTTATAGTATTGATTCATCCACTCGAATACACAGGTACCTCACAATAGTAAGTCTAAGTTCACAGTTACTTAATGGCTGTGCAGACATTAGAGGCTTTAGAACAATGGCTCTTAGCCTGTGGGTCACGGCCCCTTTGGGTTCACATATCTGATGCCCTGCATATCAGGTATTTACATTACAATTCATAACAGTAGCAAAATTACAGTTATGAAATGGCAACAAAATAATTGTATGGTCGGTCACCACAGCACGAGGAACAGTATTGAAGTGTCGCAGTGTTAGGAACGCTGAGAGCCACTGCTGTAGATGCTGTGCTGTGTTTGCTGGGGTCAGCATTGGCTCCTATGCAGTTAACTTACTCTCTATGATGTTAGGAGAGAACAGGAATTCCTCTCTTAGAATCAGACTCAAAGAAGGGCTGGAATTGGTGGCTAGAGATTCATTATGGTTTAGGGAGGGTGAGACAGTAGGTTGGGGGACGGTGAAAGGAAGGGTTAAAATTGGTACTAGAGAGTAATAAAATGCTTTAGAGAGGCTGGGCTGGAGGACTGAGAATTTGAGGTCAGCCTGGGGATACTTGGCAAAACAATAGCAACAAAGGTAGTAAATGTGTTTTCAAGGGAAAGCGAAATGAATTGACTAAAAGACCTTGGACCTTCTGACTAGACTCTAAGATCAGAAAATAAAAGACTTCTCTCCCCCTTTCTCCCTTCCTTCCTTTATTGTTTGTTTTTCAAGACATGGTTTCTCTGTGTAGCCTTGGCCATCCTGAAACTTGTTCTGGAGATTAAGCTGGTCTCGAACTCAGAGATCCACCTGCCTCTGCCTCCTGAGTGCTGGGATTAAAGGCATGAGCCATTTAGCTGGCCGGAGTTTCCTTTTGATGGTAAAATAGGACCTCCTAGCCTCATCTTAGGGGGTTGGGGGGAGAGATCTTACTGTATAGGCCAGGCTAGCCTCAAACTCACAACAATCCTCCTGTCTGAGAGTACGGAGCACTGTGTGACAGGCATGTACCACTAATGCCCAGGCATCTTAACTGATTTGAAGTGTACGTTTCAGAAATGTTAAGAACATTGTAGTAGTTGTTCTCCAGAACTCATTTCATCTTGTAAAAAACAAACAAACACACAAACAAACAAAAAAAACTCGTATTTTTAACTCTTTGAAAAAAATCCCAGAGCTAGGAAGTTCTAAGAATGACAGAAATGAAATCAGCATGACAGTCTGTCGGTTTTTATTGAGTAAGAAGGGAGCAGGGACAAGTCCTCAGGCACATATATTTTGCCTGAAGATTTGACTTGATGGATGGGGAATTTAATTTAATATACTATTTCTACAAGCTTTATCACTAGGCTTCTGCCAAAACGCACAAGAGTCAACCCTCAGGCTAACCACGTGTGTATTGGACAGCTAACTGGAAACTGCCTGCTTTGGGAATTTGTATTATTTTGGAAACTCGCTGCTTGCCTTACGATAACCTTATTCCTAAGGAATTGAGTTTTTTAAGGCATCTGTTATAAAATCTTGTCTGTGCGTATAATACAAGAGTTTGAGAAATTTCTCTTTGCTTAGGAAAAGGAAGTAGAGTACCCTGCTTTTTTCTCTTTTTACTCAGTTCTGTGTAATAGTTTTCCAAGTGCTATGACTAATTTCCCTTGTTGAAAATAAAATCAACACCAAATGAAATATCAAAGCCTCGGTGTGTGCAAGTAAATGAAACAACACTGTCAAGCAGTCCTGTGCATCATATATTTTCAGATTGTTTGATAAAGAACCTTTTTTTTTTTTTAAAGTATTAGATCCTGTTGAAGAAGTTTAAGATAATTTAAGAAGTATAAGATAAAATGCATTTGAACTCAGTTCCCTTCTGGGTAGCGAGTTCTAAGGAAATTTGAGCGAAATATAGTCTCTGTATCATTTTTATATTTATTAGGGTCTTTTAAAAAAGACTTGCTTTTGTTTTGTTTGTGTATATGTGTGTCTGAATTTATGTTCAGATGTGAGTTCAGGTGTCTGTGGAGGCCAGAAGAGGGCATCATGTCCCTTTGAGCTGGAGTTACTAGTTATGAACTTCTTGATGTGGGTGCTGGAACCGAACTCTGCCGCTCATGGTTGAACTGAAAGCACTCTTAGGCACAGAGCCATCTCTCTAGCTCCCTTATTAGGGTCCTATTGTCAAGTTCATATAGACTAAGAGTCAGCCTACACAAATACAGCATTGTACACTAGGCATGTGATGAGGAAGAGTCAGTACACCGGTACTGGTGGTCATTCTTTAATGCTGGGTTAGATGGTGCAGGCTGTAATTCCAGCACCCAGAACACTAAAGCAGAAGGCTGTGAAGATGAGACCAGCCTGGCTTACGTAATGAGACCCTTGCTCAGAGAAACAAAACCCACAAACACATAGTACTTACTAGTGACGGATAAAAGACATAATCCATCGCCCACGGGAACTGAAATACAAATGTACGGATTGTATCTTCAGATACTCTCTAGTCATTTGATCTTGGGCCAGGCCTGGACATGTGATAAAATAAAGCTCTATAAGGAAATATGAAATTCCCAGTTGATCCTGAGACAGAGAAATACCAACCTTATTATGAACCTCCGTTAACAACAAAGAATTTACTTTCCAGTTTTTTTGGGGGTGGCGGGAGGGAGGTTAGGTAGAAAATGTCTGATTTCTACAGTGATTTTCCAGACTGTTTTGGGGGTTCTGTCAAGTAGACACTCTTGTCTGGATCACAGAATAGTGCTGCTTATTTATGTGAGAAACTTGAGAGTTGCGTACTGTAGGCAACTCTTAGTACTCAGTGGATGAGCTGAAGATACTACACAGAGTTACTAAGTAAAAGCCAGTGACTTAACTCATGTCAGAGTTAGAGGATAATTAGTAATAGAGTAGCTAAGAAATGTACGGTATATGTAAAGCTATGTTGCTCTAGAACTTAAGAACAATTTCAGGAATTTTCAAGAATAATGTTCACTGTATAAGATAATATAACCTGTGTAGTAATAAGTAAAATTTAGAAAATGTTATTCAACAAGCATGGTGTTGCATGCCTGTAATCACAGCATTAGAAAGGCATGTGTCTGACTGTGAGTTCAAGACCAGCCTGAGCTACATTGTACGTGCCAAGCCAGCACCAGGGTTTCATAGCAAGACCTTGCCACAGAAAACATTAAAAACAGGAAAATGTTTTGTATCTTGTGTTTTGTCTACTTTATCATCTAATATTACATCTTTTTTTTTTCTAGAGCTTAAGAAGCCACCATTGGCTCCCAAGCCAAAGTTAGTGGGGACCAATAATAAGCCACCTCCCCCTCCTATTGCACCTAAACCGGACATTGGCAGTGCTAGTGTTCCACGGTTAACGAAGAAGACCAAACCGGCAATTGCGCCAAAACCAAAAGTCCCGACAAACTCAGTTGTTCAAGACATTAAGCATCCACCCTCAAAGAAGCCTACTTTGAACCTGGAGGAACGGGAGCCAGAATTACCCGAGAGCACTGGCAAGTCTAATTGCAAGGATGTCAGGGATCCACACAGTGATTATATTTTACCAACGTGTTCCTGCAGTTCTGAGTGTATTCACGAGCCTAGGACTCGAGAAACCCTGTGTGTAGAGCAGCTTGTTTTAGAGCCTCTGGGAATGAAGGAAAATTTAGAGAATAGTAAAAATGGTGAGTCCTCAAAAAGGGGGAGTAACTGGGATTCAAGCAGCGCAAAGTGCCGGGGCCAGAGTGGAGTTGTTTTAAAGGCAAGCATCTTAGAAGAGAAGCTCAAAGAGGCCCTAACACAGCAGCGATCACCTTGTGGTTCCCCAGGGAGGTACAGAGCTCCAAAGAAACCAGAAATGAATGGTGGTGACCATAGTTGCAGCAGGCAGATCAGAATTGAATTTGCAGACGTGTCTTCTCCCCTGTCCGGCTTTGAAAAAGTTCCCGCTCATCACAACTGCCACCCACAACTTCCTAGGGATGAATCTCAGACTCTCAAGACTTGTCAAGATGGCAGTGCCGAGAGCCGTGGTCACATTGATTCAGGTGAACCGGAGAACAAGAGAGTGGGTTCAGATGGAATTAGTCAGAAGATGGAGGTCGAAGGTCTCGGTCCTTTAGAAATCCACTTACTACCGTATACCTCAAAGTTTCCAACTCCCAAGCCCAGAAAGACACACGCAGCTGCTCGTCTTCGCCGGCAGAAGCATGTAGATACTCCTGGTGAAAGCACTGAAGAGCCAGGGAACTCAAACAATGGCTCTTCTTGTCTCCTGGAGGATAGTTTGAAAAACAATAAAGTCAGTGTTCTTCGTCAGAATGCTTTGTATAACCAGGGACCAGCGGACGAGGTGAGGCCAGCAAACCAGAGGGCACTGACAGGGGATTCCAACCGTGGCGGACAGGACTCCGTCAGCTCACAGAAAGCTGTGCAGCAGCAAACGCCTTCTTTAGATACAGATTCTAGTTGGACTTCTGACAGCAGTGGTTCTGGCGTGTCACCTGCTGTGGACAAAGAGACTACTTACACACAGTGCAGTACTCAGCCTTTGAGCTTGCCTAAGCAAGTCACAGCAGCCTGCACTGACCAGCCACCAGCTACCTGTAACCCAGAAGTGTCCGCTCCCCCCATACAAAAGGAATCTCCCTCCTCGAGAGTCATTCCCAAAAAACCTCAAAGACACAGCTTGCCTGCAGCAGGGGTGCTCAAAAAGGCTGCTTCGGAGGAGCTTGTAGAAAAGAACTCTTCAGGTAAGGTGACGAATGTAGAGAAAGGTCTGCATAGAAACCACCTTCACCATCCGGGGCCCTCAAACCATGGCGCATCAGCATCACCCTTTGATATGCCCAACCCAACTTCAGAGAAGCCAGTGTGGAAGTTACCTCATCCTATTCTACCTTTTTCAGGGAGCCCAGAGGCCTTGAAACGCGTCACTTTATCCTTAAATAACGAGCCTTCCGTTTCCCTAACCAAGCCAAGAGCAAAATCCCTGTCTGCCGTGGATGCGGACCAGTGTAACAAGCCTTGCAAAGACCCTCCGAAGAAAACTTCTTTTAAAAAGTTGATCAACGTGAAGCTGTCCATTGGCTTCATAAAGAGCGACTTTCAGAAAATTAGGTCGAAAAGCTGCCAACATGGGGATGTCTCTACGGGACATCCGCTCGCTAGAGAGCCAAAAGGACTCGAAAGTGATTGGCAAGGTTTGGCCACAGGAGAAGAGAAGAGAAGTAAGCCCACGAAGGCACATTCTGCAGAAAACTGCAGCCTGGAATCTCAAAAGGTGAAGTCCTGGGGCCAGAGCAGTGCCGTTAACGGTCAGAGGGCGGAGTCTTTGGATGACCGGATTCTCTCCAGGCACACGTCCTGTCAGGGCTCTAGTACAGGCGACTTCGGGCCAGAGTATGAAAATGTCCGCCATTATGAGGAGATACCAGAGTATGAGAATTTGCCCTTTGTCATGGCTGGAAGGAACACTCCGGAGTTGGGATGGCAGAACTCCAGCAGTGTGGAGGACACTGATGCAAGTCTGTATGAAGTAGAAGAGCCCTACGACGCTCCAGATGGCCAGCTGCAACTTGATCCTAGACATCAGCCTTGCAGGTAATACGTGGGTGTCAGCTAGACCTGCACTTTGGCACGCATCGTTGTAATTAGCCGTCCACAGCCAACTCCGCGATGCAGGACGGCAGCGGGGAGAATCACTTACTGAGGAACCTATTGAGAAGCCGTAGATGAAAGCAGTTCTGGGCTTAGAGTCCCTTTGCCAGACAATAGGAACAGGCATTTGCATTGCAAGCTTGTAATACCTTAGCAGCCAATTCAAAGAGTTTGCGTAGTAGCAGGTAGCTACTGCAAAGATGGCCTCCACAAGGTCCCAGCCACACCCCCACCCGGGCCCCCATAGTCGGACATGGAAACTTGGGCAGACGTTGGTAAATTCTGTGAGGTTTGTGAAATTATGAAATCCATGCATATGAAAAATTGAAACCCATAAGGCACCATCATTGGAATACTCTAGATCCTCAGGTCTTGCCACTCTTTAAGCATTAGTTTGCTTGTTGACCTCAGGTAATAACAGGGACATTCAGGGAACGGTTGTCTTCCTCTCTTTGTGTACATACTATATATGTCACCTCTCTCGCTGAGGTTTTACTCATCTTCAGTGGCTCAGCGTATCGGTCCCTGGCTTCACGGAGCTTCTATGGCTACCTAGCAGGAAGTGTTCCCTTCCTGCTCTGCACTCCCTGGTAGCCAGCGCTGTCCTTGCATCTTCTAGATTCGTCTGACTTACAGCATGTTGTTATGGATGCGTCTGATGCTCTGTGTTTGTTTGTTGAAAGTATTTATGTATCTTTGACCATCTCTTTAATGTGCATATGTTTTTTTTTGTCATTTTCAACCCCATCTCCCTCCTGCATCTCTCTCTCCTCCCACGGACCCCTTTCTCCTTCCCAGTAAGTTCACCCCTCCCTATTCTCATGTCCTTTCGGCTTGTGGGGACTTCGTTTTCGTGTGCCTGACTAAATGTAATTACAGTTGCTTGCATAGGTGTGAGTGAATGGGGAGTTATTTACTGGAGCATGAACACCTTAACAGTGGCTGCATGGCGTTCAGTTTTAAGTACTGAAGAGTTCTGGTTCTCTCTTTGTATTCTATATAAGGCTGAACAAGGAGTCTACTAGGTGTGGAATGGCACAGGAGTCAAGTGTACCGGCTGGTTTTGTGTGTCAACTTGACACAAGCTGGAGTTATCACAGAGAAAGGAGCCTCCCCTGTGGAAATGCCTCCATGAGATCCAGCTGTAAGGCATTTTTTCAATTAGTGGTCAAGGATGGGAGAGTCCATTGTGGGTGGTGCCATCCCTAAGCTGGTACTCCTGGGTTCTATAAGAAAGCAAGCTGAGCAAGCCAGGGGAAGCAAGCCAGTAAGCAGCATCCCTCCATGGCCTCTGCACCAGCTCCTGCCTTCAGGTTCCTGCCCTGTGTGAGTTCAGCCTGGTGGAGGGTGGGCAACTGCCACAGAGAGGTTCTGTTTAAGCCATGAACAGGGAGTCCTCAATGGGCTCTGAGAGACCTAAAATGTGCCAGTTGAATCCAAAGCTTTCAGCCATCAACTAAAGCCTGAGAGAATGCTTCTTTTGTAGTTGACTAGTCAGTGAAAGCAGAATTCAGGCCTTCCTGGGGAGGATCCTGGGAAGAGGAAGTGAGGTAAATGAGAGACAGACCCGAGAAGAGTCCAGTGCAAACCCCAAAGGAGGGTCTGTTTGCTGAAAGTGGAGACCTGTGACTTGGAATAAGTCCTTCAAAATGCAGGAGGCTGGCTGGGCTGTAGTTGAACAGTCTAGTACTTACTTGCCTAGCGTGTTCAGGTTCTCTCTAAGAGTCATCAGGAAAGTGTTGTGCAGTGTCTCAGCCCTCAGGGAAGGGAATCCGGGCCCTTTCTGGAGCTCTGGGTTAGAGTGTCACTAGCCTTGGGGTCTGGATACTTAAGCTGCCAAATTCTGGATAAGTAAAACTGTTTGACCAATTCAGAGTTATCCCAGCCCTCGTCTTTAAAACTAAGATGTTTATAAATCGGAATATTTACAGGTCTATAATCTCTTTGTCATTTATCAGGAAATATTTAAATAATAGGCTGTCCCAAATTCTGATTAGCGGTATAATCTAAAATTCACAACTGTAACTCATTGTTTTCCCCAAAGAATAATGTCGGAAATGGAGGTCAGGGTTTTGGTTGTTGTTGTTGTTTTGTTTGTTTTTCCAGACAGGGTTTCTCTGTGTAGTCCTGACTGTGTAGACCAGGCTGGCTAGAACTCACAGAACCTGCCTGCTTCTGCATCCCCAGTGCTGGGATTCAAGGCGTGGCCACCCCTGCCAGGCCCAGGTGAACTTTGTTACTTTTTCTGTGTGATCTGTGAGCTGCAAGCTGTGACTGAGGTGGGATTGTGTGCCTGTTATCTCAGGGATAGCTGTCAACTCAGCAGGGTTTGTGGAATGAGGAAATTAGGGGGCCTGGCCGAGCTTGCTGCCAGGGCTAGTGTTAGAGCCCAGTGACTGATAAGGAGGGAAGGGTGGGGTGGCTGTTTAGTAAGCAAAGGGTTTCTTTACTTCCTCCTGTCTTCTAATGTGTATCCCTTCTCTTCTCCCTACCGTTTCTGTAAACAGCTTTTCTGAGCTCAGGCAGGAGTGAGTGGTAACTAGAAACGAAGGGTACAGAGAAGGTAGTGGAAAGCCGCAGCATTGGAAGGATGAATGAAGAGGGGGCTCTGAAGGTACGGGAGGGAGGAAGAGGCACTCTGGATACAGAAACATAAGCCACGTGTGTCACCACTCGCCTACTGCTCTTGTGTCTTAGAAGTAATTTCTTTGGAAGTAGGATGTGAGTCACTCTGGAATGTTCCAGTGTTCGGGGGCAGTTGGTTTTGTTTGTTTAATTTTTCTTTTGAGATGGGATTTGTAGACCAGGATAGCCTAGAAGTCTTTAGAGCACAGGCTGGCCTCAAACCTTGCCACTTCACGTGCCTGTTCTATGGTTATAAAAACAGAACCCATCAGCTCCTCCTGAAAGCCAAGTCTGATCTTGTCTACTTTAAAAAGAAAGGTTGCCTTCCTGCCAAAACACCATGCTGGACCACTGGGGGCCCTGGAGCCTTTGTGGAGGGCACCATGGCCGTAGCTGCCTTGCTAGTATTGAAACTCTCTGAATGCAAATACTCGTTCCTATTGCTGGGCTGTTAGGGTTATAATTGGGTCACCATTCAGGGCTGGGGTAAGACCTCTTTCCCAGAGTGTCACAGACAGCACAACCCTGAAACATATATATTTATAACCATAGCAGGCAACATACATCCCTGTTTCACAGGGTACAGATGGTGGCTTTCCAGCTGCCGCTTCTATCCAGGAAGCTTGGGGAGTCATAGGGAAGATTCTAGGATTTAGGTTGTTGATGTTACCTAACCGTAGAACAACCAGCAGGGCCAACAGCATGCAAATACTGAAGTTTCCCCCTTTGAAACTGAAGCAGATTTCTTGATTCTGGGGGGAGGAGGGGAAAAGCTTTGCCTGGAAACGTTCCTGAGTTTTCTTGTGACATCTTGGTTTGTTCTCGTAGACACTTAGAAAATTATGGCCGTTGGATTTTTCTAAGTAACCTAGTAAATCCTCCAATGACCCCACCGCCCCCATCCCACATGGATAGCAAGCATGTGTGCATTGAGTGTTTACTGGCAAGGACCCCCTCCCTCCCCCAGTGAGGCAACAGGCCATTACAGCACATGGTGTTTTTTGTCACTGTTGTACTGCCGGACAGGCCATTGAGGATCACTCCGGGCTGTGGTGCAGTTCAGTGACTCAGTGCTTACCTGGTGTCCTAGGTCCAGCACTTAATACGACAAAAGCAAACAGAGACAGCCTGACAGCCGTGCTGATAACTTGAGCCAGCAGTTGTTTTAAAGTAGACAGGATGAGACTTGGCTTTGGGGAGCTGAAGGGTCCTGCTTTTATAACCCCGGAAAGGACGTGTGAGTGGTACTCTGGAGGGAGAAGCCCGTTGAAAGACCCAGACAGAAGTAGGATTAGAAATATGAATCGTTCCTTGAACCTGCCCAGACGTCTCAGCCTCAATAAGTTTGTATTTATCTCTTAAGTCTTCCAGAAACAGAATAAAAAAATAAAGCAAATAGACATCAGAATAATTTTTTTTTCTCACTAATCTATATAACTTCAGCCGTGATGAGGACTGATCACTATTTCAGGCTGGTTGTTTCTCTCCATGTTAAACATGGAGCTGGGCTTAATACACTGCAGTAGCTGCACAGGGCGTCTGTCCTGTAAATTGGCAGACCTGGCCTAGCAGGCATCTGACTGTGTTTACCATCTGGTGGTATTGTTAGATTTTAGTAATGTGATTAAACAGTGAACAAAATCAACGATAAATTAATTGCACTAACGACCAGTTTTTATGTTGTCATATCACAGATAAGATCATAAACAACTAGAAGGTGGGGGAGGGACGCATAATATTTCAACAGCAGCCCTTTCCTGTGAGTTATTTTTAGATTCAGGAAATATCAAAACTTTGTATGCCTCTTTAACTCTGTGTGTCATGGTCACACAGTTTTGGCAAACCTCTTTGATTACATACTTGCCTTATATTTGACACTGGTAGAAGAGTTGGATTTCATTCCCAGTGACACTCTCCTTTTAGACATTAGGAGTTAGTGAATTGTACAATCTTATCCAGTTGTATCTCGTTGTTTGGTTGTTTTCTGTCAGCAGATAGATCAGTGTTTTATCAAATACCCGCTTTCAGGTAATTGGGTGCCTTAGACTTTAAGGCAGAATCTCATGATGTAGCCCAGGCTGGCCTCGAACCAAAGATCCTCCCAGATCAACCTCTTAAGCTCTGAAATCACAGGTGTGCAGCATCATCAAACCCTTTTAAAAACGTGTTAGCCAGAGATTTAAGCAAACCCTCGTGCACATGTGTGAGTGTGTGAGTGTGTGTGTGTTGTTCACCTGGTACAAGTGTATGAGAGTACTACTGTATGTATACATGGAGAGGTCAGAGGACAACCTCCGGTGTCAGTTTTCACTTTCTACCTTCTGAGACAGGGTCTCTCGGCTTTTCACTGTACCATGCTGGCAGACCTGCAGGGTTCCAGGGCTCCTCCTGTCTCTGCTTCCACTTATGTCAACATAGCACTGGGATTGTAGATGAGATGCGCGCAATACCGTGTTAGCTTTATGTCAGTTCTAGGGATTTGAACTCAGGAACCCCAGCTTGTGTGGCAAGCATTTCCCACCAACCCATCCAGCTCTTTATGTTTTCCAATTAAGAACTGAGCCCCTGGGAGGTAGAGGGAAGGCGCAGTCATTGAGAGTACTCACTTCTCAGAGGTGTCAGAGTCCAGTTGAATAGTACCTATGCCAGATGGCTCACGGCTGCCTGTAACTCCTGATCCAGGGATGGCTCACCCTATTATGGCCTGTGTGTGTCTCTGTACATGTGTGGCATGCAGTCATACAAATGCATACATTAAGAAAAAAACCCTAAACAAACTCAGCAGAAAACGTATCATTTAGCTCAGAAATTACAGTGCCACCTTTATTAGTTTGCCAATAACGACACATGTTAGCCTTTTCTACCTTGAATATATGGGTACCCGAGACTCAAGGGTGTGATTTCTCAGTTTATTAATAACACAGGTATAATTTCTGTCACCTCCCATTGCATTTCTTTCTAATTACACATTTATTTTCCTGTCATGCCTTTCTTAACTTTAATTTTTAAATTTAAATTTTTATGTGTATAATTATACACATAAAAATTTAAATTTATTTTATGGATGTTTTGCTTCTATGAATGAATGTAGGTACACCATGTGCATGCCTGGTACCCATGGAAGTCAGAAAAGGGTATCAGATCTGGAAGCGGAGTTACAGATGGTCATAAGCCACCGTATGAGTTGTGGGGATTGAGCCTGGGCTCTGTAAGAGTAACCAGTGCTTGCGGGGCAAGGTGGCTCATGCCTTTAATCCCAGCACTCGTGAGGTAGAGGCAGGCAGATTTCTGAGTTCGAGGCCAGCCTCTACAGAGTGAGTTCCAGGACAGCCAAGACTACACAGAGAAACCCTGTCTCAAAAAAAACAAAAAAAAAAAAAAAAAAAAAGAGTAACCAGTGCTCTTACCTGCTGAGCCATCTCTCCAGCCTGCTCCCCCGCTCTCTTGTATTGTCTAACATTAGCCTAGGAACCTACCTCCTACTCCATTTTTCCTACTCTGAAAATCCAGTGTGAGTTGCAAATGTCTTAATAGATTCGGTTCATTCACAGGTTGATCAGTTGTCTGCTTATCTTTACCTATCGGGCCTTAAAAGAATTCCGTGTGCAAGCCTGGTGTTCCTGCAATTCCAGTACTTGGGAAGTAGAGGCAGAGGAACCTTGAAATCTGAGTCATTCTTAGCTCAGAATCAAGCTTGGGCTACATGAGGTCCTGTCAAAAAAAAAAGGAGTTGAGGAATTGCAGTGCTTGGGGGCAAAGAAAGGTGGTCAGTGGCACATCTGCCCTTCTCCACTAGTTTATTTTGGGAACATTTACCCAGGACTGAAGTCGGAAGCCCCCACTGTGAAGTCGTTTCTGCTGTATTGACGCGGCCAGTCTAACTTTGTGAAATCTAGATCCCGAGGCAGGTTTTTGTGTTGAGGAAATGATTACCTGGCAAGAAGTGGGGAAGGTGAGCTTAGCCTGGAGGTCCCCGGGTCGCTCAGGGGAATTCCAGATCCAGGGTCCTGTTTGTTGAGAAGGGAACGGGCATTTTCCCCTTTCTGGAATTTGTAAGGAACAACTGTGCTTGCATGTGACTTCAATGAGCTTTCTGTGCTCTTCAGACAGTTCTTAAATGTTGTCATCTTTTTCCTGGGACCACAGAGGTGCGTTTGTTAGAGGAAGCCTTTTTGGATTAAACAAGTGTGGTGTTTACATTAGCCCATTTCTTTTAATGCCTTTTTCAGTGGGAAGTACAGTTGAGCAGGGTCTTGCCCTTGTAGCTCTGTCTGGCCCAGTACTCCAGTGTGATAGCCCAGACTGTACTTAATCTTCCTGCCTCAGTTTCCCCTGTACTGGGATTACACGTGTGTTCCACAGTGCCTGGATTTAAGAAATTTATAAAACTCAGGCTGGAGACATAGTTCAGTTGGTAAAGTGTTTACTTAGCATAGGCCCTGGGTTCTATCCCCAGCACTGCATAAAAAAAGGCATGATGATCGTGGCTGTAATTCCAGCACTCCTGAGGTAGAGTAGGAACTGATCAGAAGTTCAAAATCATCTTCAGTTATATAACAAATTCCAGGCTAGCCTGGGCTACATGACACTCTACTTCAAAAGACTTTTTTTTTTTTTAAGACTAAATTTTAGGTACAGAAAAGTTTGTAACATAGCACATTTTGGTTTGGGTAAGCTAAGAAGAGTCACAGACAGTTGAAGGAAATGCTGAATTGAAAGGGAAGCTCAAAGCTGGCCATTGCGGGTAAACACAAAGCTGGCCATTGTGGCATATACCTGTGGTCAGAGCACTTGGCTGATGGAGGCAAGGAGCTAAGTTCAAGACCAGCCTGGGCTATAAGTGAGATCCTATTTCAAAAGAGAGTAATAGACAGACAGAAAGATGAAGGGAAGGACTGCCTATTGTTTTCTTGGTGGTAGGGAGAAATCACTTCGGTGGTGTGATCTGCCTCTGGTCATTTTGTTTGTGGATCTGTAGGAAAAACAGTATTTGTAAGTAGTTTTGACATTGTCAAAGATAATCTGTCACAGAAGTTGCAGGAAGAAGCAGGGCCCTTAAGATTGTCAGTGACGTCAAGTGCCTCGATGTGATGTCCAGGAAGAGTAGCTGTCTCTTGGAGTTACCTTTCCCAGCTTCTCAGAATTTTTTGTTTATACGGATTCTTGTTGGCTCTGCTTGAGGATAAGTTGGAGTGTCATTATATCCACTTCTAGAGTAAAGTTGACTCATGTTGTTCAAGAGGTTGTGTGGAAGGGAGGAGTGAGCTGCATGAGGGGCTGCAGCCCAAGTCTTCAAGAATCTCCCAGTGATGGAGTATTTTGGTTTCTGCTACAGGAAAAGTTAAATCATAAGCACCAAACAAAGAAAGCCAGTTTCCCCGAATGTTTGGATTAAAATACAAAGAAAGACAAGTGTATTTAGTCTTTTTTACATCCAACTTGGTGTGGCTGTTTGTGCTTGTTCAACTCTTGGCTCATGTGGATTCAGTTGAAATCTTTGTGTGTTTTGGTTAGATCGCTTATTTTGTCAGAGTCAGCCTCTTGATAATATTTATATAGGTGTTCACACCGGGACAGATGCTGGTATCATTTGAAACATAAAGAATAGATTTATTGTGGCTTTCTGAATCTGCAAAGTTGTTCTGGATGGTTTGGCAGCTGCAAATCCAAGACCAGGGACGGTACAGGGAAGGATGCTCTGTGCCTCCACCCCTGCCTTTCTCCTGGTCTTTGGATGTTAGCAGTCTTCTGTAGAGAGCTTTCGATTTTAGTCAGAAGCCTTTTAGCCTCTTATCCCACGAGTCTAAGGAAGAGGATAAAGGGCAGTATATTCAGCCTCTCAGATCAGGCCATGGGAGGGACAGGAGGGAGGGGAGATGACCTGGTTTACAAATTCAGATAGGCTTTACTTGGCGACTGAAAGTTTTCGATATCTTAGTCTGTCAGTCAGGAGTTTTGGGGTAAACTATTAAGCAGTATCCCCCCTTAAATCAAGCAGCTTAAAATAAATTAATTGTCCCTTTTAGTAGGTCTAGGCTAAATATACTCATAGACTTACTGCATTTTACAACTAAGGGAGTCGCTACAAAGCTTCTTTACTCCTTAAGGAAATCAAAATCTTAGCAAGACTCATGGACTTTCCTCTACCAGGAAGATGAGATATTGTAAGACCAGGGCTCCAGCCTGGAGCTCGGAGACTTCCTCCTTCTTACACTGGTGGAAGCATTCTAGGGAAAATCAGAGGACTTAGAAAGCTCAGTCCCATCCCAGAGGTGGGAAGATTCAGACCATCTTGCATCATCCCTTATTTCTGCTGTGAAAGATGCGGAGGGCTCACACCTGCACCAGAACACAGGATTATGTGGCCTGGGTGTTGAAAGTGGACTAGGGAGGGGAATGTTTGAATTAAGCAGGCTCTTTTTCAGCATGCAGTTTGGAATGTGAGTTAGAGGGTGTGTTACTATGTTGCTCAGGCTGAAACTCCTAGGTTCAAGTCATCCTCCTGCCTCAGCCTCAGCATACTACCAAGCCTGGCTCAAAAATGTAAAAATTCCGGCTGCTCTTATATGTTAACAACACGTTCTTTCCCTGTACTACCTGACTCCTTCAATCCAGTGCTGCTTCTGCCCTACCAGAAGTCAGAACCAGGGAGTCCCAAGCTCTAGAAGTGCTCTTGACAGCAGATGCCACAGGGTTGGTGTGTAACCAGAGTCGCCACTATCGTTTCTGATACTAGGAGTGATCACATGTATGACTTACTTCCTATTATTCTGTCAGATGGAGCTTTAAGGACATGCAGATAGATAGATAACCAACTATTGAACTGAGAGTTCTGATCCTGGGACCACCTGACTCAAATCATAGCCTCTTGTTATTCTTCACTGTGAGCCGTGGTTTTGATATTTTATTATGCTTTTTTTTATCCAGAAGATATATATATATATATATAATATATATATATATATATATAGCTATATAGATAGATAGATAGGGAAAAGCATTCTTGTTTAAAATCTATTCATAATGCCTAGATTTTTTTCAAGCAAGAAGAGCTCAGTGATTGCAGGATTTATGGCCAGGCAAGAGGTGCTTCAAGCTCTGGAAACGGAATTACACCGTGTTTTTCATTTGATCTGTTCAGTGGTAGCCGCCACTCTAAGCAGGTCAAATGCGGTTTCTGTTATTCGCAGAGAGCATTATGTGTGACTTACATTTATGACTTACACGAGACTTGCTGTTTTAATCTGTTGTTTTCTGTTCCTCATTCATGCTGTCAGGCACTTTTTCCCTAACCTCTAGAGTTCTCTGATTATTTAATAAAGTTAATCACTATTTATAGATTTCCCCAGAGGACATCATTTTGTAAGATGAAAATACCTTATCTAATAAGATAATATCACCTCGTCTTTTTTGAGATGAGAACAGACTGGCCTCAAACCTTTGACCCTCCTGCCTCAGCCTTCCAGGCAATGGGATGATAGGCATATGCTAGCACCTGCAGCTGTTATCTGTAGCTATATGGAGCGTTAGTATTAGTATCTTAGTGGGAAAAAAAATGGGCTTACATAAATGGTAGCATATTTCTCCCAGAGAGGCAGACAGTGAATGTGAGCTCTTTTTTTGTTTTTAAGAAGTAGACTTTCTGGATATTCTGGGTCATGAGAAGGTTAAGACCTGGACCCTGGATGCAGGTGTGTGTTCAGTAAGGATAGATTCAGAGCTGTTCCTCAACTCATAGCTACAGCTGCTAAGTAGGTCAGTCACTAACCTTGACCTGTCATAGGTTTGCTGTGCCTGCCATTGACAGAGATGCCACTTCATGGCCTATTTGGTTTGTTTTCCTTTCTTTCTCTCCCTTTGGCATATCAGGTAGAAACTGATGTAGCTCTTTGGTATGTGCATGCGTGAGTGCACACATGTGCATGTTTACGTGCGTGTGTGTTTATGCATGTGCGATTGTGTGTGCATGTGAGTGTGTGTGAGAATATGTGCACGTGAAAGTGCGTGCGTATATGTGTTTGCGAGCATGCACGCTCATGAGAGTGTGTGTATACATGTGCTTGTGAGTATGCATGCCTGTGGTGCACGCATGTTTGTGGTGCACGCATGTTTGTGCGCATGCGATTGTGTGAGTGTGTATGTGTGTAAGTGTGCATTGTGTTCATTCATCGCCTATTCCATTGTACCTTTTCATTTGGCACGGTTCATCCTGCCTAGGCGCAAGTAACCACAGCCTGTCTCATTTCAAGCAAATCCGTGCCATAAATCACATTTAAATTGCCTCTGGGTATTTTTACACTTTTTGCATACTTTAATTACTGAGCTAGTTGTAACAGGTTTCTCTAAAGTAAGCTGGATAAGACTGTCTACAATTAGGTAGCTACAGATACATGAAAGTACTCAAACTGTATTTCAGTTAAAATACCCTGTAATTCAGACTTGCAATGGATTTGTAATGTTTTTCTCAATTTAAGCCAAATTAAAACCTACCTAGAGATGCCCACGTTTGTTAGGCTGGTGGTCGAGACGCTTCCTGTGGAAGAGTGTACTAGCAGGGGCAGGGGCCCTGCGGTGTTTAGTCTGCTGGTGTAGACACATGTGTGTGCTGTGTCACTGCCTTGTGTAACTCACTTCCTGCCTTCCTTGTTCTCCCACATTTCATGGGTTAAGGCAGGGTGGAAAGGGGGATAGTGCTGAGCTTCGGTTCTGGCCTTTGGAAGAGCCTAATGAGCTCTGATGTCCTTCACCTGCAGGCAGGCCTGGATGGCTAGAGAGGCCTGCCTAAAGACTGTTGTTTTCAGAGGTCTCTGCTTTTCACGGAACCATTGTGACATTTTAACTCAGGTGATCTCCCTTACTTAGCTAATTGGAGCCTTCAGAGTCAATTGGATTTTTAGATTTGTTGGACTCTTATAGTAGCTTATAAATGAAGTTGATAGTAAAATGCATTGTTTACCTTTTTTTTTTTTTTTCTTTTTTTTGAGACCTGGTCTTGCTATATACGTACCCCTTGCTGGCCAGGAGCTCTGTATGTAAAACTCAATGAATCACTGCGTCCCGTTCATTTTTTCCTTTAGTGGAAGCTCATTAAGCCAGCCCTTTAATTCTGGCCCTTGAGAGGCAGAGGCCAGCAAATCTTTGTGAGTTTGAGGCCAGCTTGCTCTACATCTTGAGTTCTAGACCAGCCAAGGCTTTGGAGTCGGACCCTTTCTCAAAACCAACCAACCAACCAAACAAACAAACCAACCCTGGGAGATGAAGAAGCGTAGAGTCACCTCCTGTTATATCCATGCTCTAGGCAGCTCTTAGCCTCTGGAAATGGTTTATTGTTGTTCATGGATGTTTTTATTGATACAGTTATAGATTCAAATGAAGCAAAGAGATAATAGAAAGAAGAGGAGAAGAGAGAGAAAAAAAAACTAAGCACACTTAAGTGTGGCCCCTTACCTTCAGTGGTGACGTTTTATAAACCTCGTGGAATAAGTGTGGCCCCTTACCTTCAGTGGTGACGTTTTATAAACCTCGTGGAATAAGTGTGGCCCCTTACCTTCAGTGGTGACGTTTTATAAACCTCGTGGAATAAGTGTGGCCCCTTACCTTCAGTGGTGACGTTTTATAAACCTCGTGGAATAAGTGTGGCCCCTTACCTTCAGTGGTGACGTTTTATAAACCTCGTGGAATAAGTGTGGTCCCTTACCTTCAGTGGTGACGTTTTATAAACCTCGTAGAAAAAGTATCACAACTAGGAAGTGACTTTGGTAAAATTCATGGAGGTTTAGGTTTCCTCAGATTCTGTCCTTGCCTTTTTAAAGCCACTTACTCCTCTGTCACCTCTCTCCCTAATCCCTGGCCACAGCTAATCCATTGAAGACATTTCAGCTCTCCCAGTATATAAAATGCAGCTGTGCAGGACACAGCTGATGTCATTCACCGTGGCTCTCTGGAGGTCCATCCAACTTGTATATGTCAACAGGCCACTGAGAAACTACTGTCACTGAGTCGTAGCTGAGTCCGGTGATACACAGGCCGGTTTTGCTGTCTGGCCCTTACCATCAAAGCTGTACCGGACATTTCTTTGGGTTCAGCTTTTTGTGATGATACACTTTTTCATTCCCTTGGATAAAACCCTAACAGTACATTTAGTTAGTTAATACTTAGTTTTATAAGAAATTATCAAGGCCCTTTTGAAATTTTATTATTCATTATTGTGTATATATGACTCTGTGTGTGTGTGTACATGTCATGGTGTGTGCGTGTGGAGGGCAGAAGACAACTTTGTGATTGGTCTTTCTCCTTCCATCTTACATGAGATCCAGGGATTGAACTCATGTCATTAGACAAGCAGCAAGCTCTTTACTATCTGAGCCATCTTGCAGAGCGAGAAATTCATCTGGCTCTTTTCCAGAGTAAGGGCACCATGTTCCATTGCCAGCAGCACGCTGTGAATGGGGTGAGAGGAGGGCCGGGGTCGAGTGTCTCGGCCTGTTGGCCAATAGTAGGTGACTGTTCCTGACTTGTAGTTTTTAAGAGTATGATATGTGTGTAATGATCTCCTATTGCACTTTTAATTTGGTGGCTAATGATGCTGACTACTCTTTCACTGTCCTGTTTGTCATCTGTATATACAGTTAGATGAAGTCACTTTTTTTCTTCTTTCTTTCTTCTTTCTTTTCTTTTTTTTTTTTTTTTTTTTTTTGTGGTGCTGGGGTAAAAACCCCAGGCCTCACTTATACTAAACAGATGCTGACCATTAAGGTATATCCCAAGCTGTCCTCTGCCCCCCACGCCTGTTTCCCCCTCCCCTGTGTGTGTGTGTCTGTGTGTGTGTATGTGCTGAGAGGGGTTGGTTTGTTATATGTGTTATTATTTTTGAGGAAATGGTTTCTATAATTAGTTTATGCAGCTCAGCCCATCATGCTTTTTAAGACTTATTCTGTTATTAAACCTCATTGGCACCGCAAGTTTTTAAGACCTTTTGTGCCTGGCCACTGTCAGCCTTTCAGGCTTCTGGTCTTACTACTTCCTTCTACTGACCATGCATGCCCGTTCCCTTTGTAATGCTTACAGCCTCGTTACACTGCCCAATAAACTCCTTACCCAGACATTATTTCCTACCCTTCTAGGCTTCACTCAGTGCCAGGCTTCACTCATTGCCAGGCTTCACTCAGTGCCAGCCTTTAGTATGCACTGGGGCTTACTCTGCCATTTCTTATTAGACAGGATATCATGTAGACTAGGTTGGCCCCAGCCTTACTGTATGCCAGAGGATGACTTCAGCCTGAGCTTCTCTTACCTTCACCTCCCAAGACCTGCAGTGACAGGGCTGGGCTACCACACCCAGTTTTGTCCAGTGCTGCATGGTAAACCCAGGGCCTCGTGCCTGCCAGGCAAGTGCTTGGCTCACTGACTCACACCCTTGGCCCTTCCTCTTCTGACCCAGGAAGAGGAACAGATCCACTCCTACACATACTTTTTCTTTCTATCCATCTAGCTAGTTTCGTTTTTTTTCTTTCTGCCATTTCCGGGTCCTAGCCGGGCTTTATCTGTGCATGACTGTGTCTCTTGTAGAGCATGGCTTTCGTGACCTTGGGAGATGCGCTCTGTCACTAGTGGTTGGAAAATGGGTCTTGGCAGATAGGAGACACTTAGTGAGTGCTAATTGAAGGAATGGATGTGGCCATACATTCCTGTCTCTCTGTGTCTTTGCTCTCTCTTGTAGCATATTATTTAGCATAGTGTTTACTGTACTTTTACTATATACCAAGCAGTACACGATGCCCTGTTCCAAGGTGTTTAAGAGTTATACGGCACTAACTTACAATTCTTTTGTAAGCTTCGTTGATCTCCCTCTCCAGCCACAAACATGGGAGAATCAACCCTGAGACATTACAAGCACCTGTGCCCAGTTGCCCCAGCTGGTACTGGCACACATGAGGTGATTACATCTGTGCAAACAGTAGTGATGTTAAACACTGTTTTATTTGTGTGAGGTCAGAGTCTAGCTGCAGTTTTGAGTATACTAAGTGTCCCACCGACCTGGCTTCCAGAATGCACAGGAAACATCTGTTAATTTTGGAAGGCAGTTACATCGATTGGGAGAATTACTGCTGTCAGCTAAAAGTGTGTTTCTGTGGCGAAGAGAGTGAGCTAGTTCATAAGGAACATCTGACTGTACTGTGGGATGGTTAAACAAGAAGCTACTGGGTTTGCACACCCCGCTATTTTTCTTCCCCAGCACCCCAGAAGGAAGCCATCTTGATCTAAATTCCCACACCAGAAGAACAGTTTTAACATTGTCTCATGTAGCCCTTGTGCTCCTTTCTTTTCTGTTGTTGTGATAATGCATGTGACCAAAAGCAATGTAGGAAAGGGAGGAAAGGGCTTACTCCACTGTGTAACTCTCAGGTCCCATTTCATTACAGAGGGAAGCCGGGGCAAGGATATGGAGATAGGAACGAAACAGAAGCCATGGCGGAGTGCTGCTTACTGCCTTGCTCCTCAGGGCTAGCTCAGTGTGCTTTCTTACATAACTCAGGACTATGCTTCCAGGGGGTCCCCATCCTCAGTGAGATGAGCCCTCCATATCAACCACTGGTCAAGAAAATGCCCCCAGATCTGCCTAAAGGCCAGTCTAGTGGAAGCATTTTCTCAGTTGAGGTTGCTGTTCTCAGGGTACTCTAGCAGGTGGCAAGCTGACAAACAAACAAACAAACAAACAAATCAAGCAAACAAAACCAGGACAGACCTCAGGGGATCTGTCATGTACTACTCAGAAAGTGCAACTGTAACCCTGACAAAACAAAAATTAAAGAAACAAATCTAAAGATTGAAGCAGTTCATTTTAAATAAAAGAACTGTCTGTGTCTTCCATAGACTAAGAATAGAAGTGAAAAAAAATCTAGACGACCTACATAGATTGTTTTGGAGTTAGCTACAAGTTTACCAAGATGTCCTGGTGAAATCTATCTCTATCTATCTATCTATCTATCTATCTATCTATCTATCTATGTGTGTGTATACATATATATATGTACACACACACACACACACACATATATATAGTGTAATCAAGAGTAAAGCAATGAATGTGCTGCATGCTTGTATTCAGCTTTCTTTCCATATTTATATAGTTTAGGAACCAAACTCAGGGAACGGTCCTGCCCACTTTTAGGCTGGGCCCTCCCACATCAATTAAGATAATTAAGACGACCCCCAACAAAAGTGCTCATAGCCTGATGTAGATAGACATCCCTTCTTAAGGCTCTCTTTCCAGTGATTCTAGATTGTGTCAAGGTAACAACTAAAAGAACCATTGCAACAACTTTGCTCTTAACATCTTGGGTGTTCTTTCTAGTTCTTGGGCTGCAGAGTAAGTTCTCGACCAGCCTTCGCTAAAGACCCTGTTTCAAAAAAACACGAAAAATTTTTGTTTCATAAAAATGAGTTGCAAAGTAGAGCAAGAGGGGTAGGTGGGAGGATCAAGGGTTCCAGGGAAGCTGAGGCTGCCTAAGAAGACGTCCTCCTCTCCCCTTTCAAATAGGCAGTGTGCAAAGAAAATTGGCCCTGATGTTTAGTGAAGAACATAAAAGAGAA
The DNA here is from genome assembly GCF_978045245.1 of Mus caroli. Classification (NCBI taxonomy): domain Eukaryota; kingdom Metazoa; phylum Chordata; class Mammalia; order Rodentia; family Muridae; genus Mus; species Mus caroli. The sequence goes on from NW_028227264.1 coordinate 93,536,304, forward strand.
CGCAGAAGGGCAAAAGCTTTCTGAGACTTAAAGAAATGGATTAGAACTCATTGACATACATACAATCTTTTAATAGGACAGAATTTAAATATTAAAAAAATAAGCTTGTCTGATGCTAGAATTTTTTTTTTTTTAGTTGTGCTTTGATCTGTAGTCGTTCCCTGGTTAAGTGTTAATTCTTTCACACAATAAGAGTCTAAAAAGAGATCTCAGCTGCTTTTTTGTGTGTCACTGTATTGGGTTGATAACCTGTAGCGTGCTAAGCCAGGTGGGTGTTGTCACACGTGGAGGCAATCTGTGCCATCTAGGAAGACCTATCAGGAAGCAGGCGAACAAGGTAGCAGTTCTCGAAACACTCGTTCTTACAGAGCCTGCTCAAAACGGAAAAGTGTTTGTGAACCTGTCGTCAGCACTCTCCAAGTGCATGTGTCCCCTGTGTGCCGGCTGAAATCTTGTCCCAATAAGGATTTCTGTTGGCTACTCTGCTGGAGCCCCCCAGGTGGACGCCATCAGTCAACCCCGTGTTTAGGAATTCAGCCTGAAGGAGCTGGTGCTGTTTCTGTTACCATATCTATCATCTGATGCTCTAGTGCAAGCATTTCTTCTTCCTTCCATTTACCTTGCAGAATACAAAGGGTTGATCCTTGCTCTTGTCTGAGATAGAAGAGATCTAGGGTACTAGAAGAGTTCCTTTAGAGACTGTCACTATGCAGAAAAAACTATTGCTGTGGCTTTATCAGACCATGGCAACACGGTCTGATTGGTTGGTTGGGTTTTTTTTTTTTTTTTTTCTCATTTATGAGGGAGATCAAATGGGAATACCTGTCTTCAATCTGTTCTGCCTTTGATCTTTCCTTAACAAATATTTAAAAAGAAAATGTTAATGAGAAATATTTAAAGTAATTGAGACTAGTAAACTTGGCAGGAAGAATGGGGACGCTGAAACTCTGTGTTAGTTTAATTGTAAAAATTATATAGAACTTTTAAAATTTATAAAACAAAAGGTAAAGATTCTCTTCATTTCCCCTTCTTTTCTTTAACTGTTTTTGTTTGACTGTTGGTTTGTTTTTCTCTTCACTATGGAAAGTTTTAGCACTAATGGAAAGTTTAGGAGGCCTCACACTATCTCTGGGAGTCTATTGTTTGATGAACAGGGAAAGAGAGACAGGCTGGCTTAGCAAGATCAGAGCCCCATCTTCCTCTGCCTAGGTCTGTGTCCAACTCAAAGCCTGACCCACTGGCTGCTTGTAATCAGGGAGAGCAGTGCGTGCCACAGGCATAGATGCATGGCCAGTGCTTCTGGCTGCTCATTATCCCTTGACTTCTCCACTGTTTTTAGAAGGAACAAGGGCACTCTGTAAAATGCTCACATTGGGAAGGAAATCAGCAACTTTGTTGCAATCATGGGATGTTGTTCATGTCCGCCTTAGGCCTTCGCTGCTGTTAGCATGCCTCAAAGTGATTATTACTAGAGAGAGAGAGAGAGAGAGAGAGAGACAAAGAGTGTGCTTATGAAATGGTGGACTGTCACCAAATGAGCCAATGTAAAGTGACTAAAATTCCTTTAGAAAGAAGAGACAGTCTAATGCAGAGCTTGAGGGGTTTATGTATGAGTAAGAAGCAACCCAGAAGCATCAAAACTAAGCAGGGAGCCCCAGGGATGTGCTGCGAGGCTCCCCGGACTTCAGAGTAGCAAGGAGTTCTTGATCCGGATGCTTAGGCGGGAGGTGAGCAGTTTCCCATGACTGATAATACAGAGGCTCTTCTGAAGTAATCGTCTGTCTGCTTCTGGATGTTAAGTGTCTGTAACAATCATGTTTTTCCCTTTAATATTACAGATAATGCTATGTGGGAGAGGATGAAAGGACAGGCAGGCTAGCTCTCTGTACAAAAGCATTGTTTGTGAATTACTTATGTTGATTCCTCACAGAGTTCTGGCAGGTAGGCCCACTATTGTCTCAGTTTATGAATGAGAACAACTGAAGCACAGATAAGTTAAAGACTTACCAAAATTCCATGAAACCAGTAAGTGGAGGCTGAGACCCAAACACCAGTAGTTTTGGTTCGGAGCAGATGTAATTATATGGCAGCCTAGCAATCCTTTCCCTTAAAAGGACAGTGGGAATTATTTTATAGTTGACAGGCCATAACTTTCCTCTTGCACCTATCCAACTATACCTGTGCAAAACTGTACAAAAACGAGCATTCTTAGTTCCAATAAAACTTTGATTTGTAGGCACATTCCTTTGATAACATAAACTTCATTTTGCAATAGGAAGCGAAATGCCCTTATTTCATTAAAGTGGAAAAAGCCTCAGAGACTGCATTTCAGAATTAAAAGTCTGATATAGTATAGCATTTTCACATGTCAGATAGTCCTTTTTTTCCCCCACCGTTTGAAAGGATTTTCACCCTTTGAAAGAATACTTAGCAAGCCAAACGTGGCAGTGCACAGCAATCAGGAGACGGAGGTGGGACTGTCATTTTGAGCTTAGCCTGGTCTAATAGACTCTGCATCACAAAAACCAAAACCAACCAACCAAACAAAAATCTTAATGTAGGCTTTATAAAATAAGTGGCAGGTGAATAAACCTAACTGTACTATACTGTACCAGTACTCAGATGCTAGGATTAAGTCTAATTCAGTCATGCAATACATAGGTGAGGTTTGTATCAAATTCTGGATTTACTAGGGGTAAAAAAGAGCAGATCTAGGCTCTGGCCATTTTATCTACTTGATAAACCCTAATGTCTTTCTCTTCTGATGACTTTTGTTTTGTTTTGCCTTTTTAAAAAATACTTTTTAGAGTTATTTTATTTTGTGTGATTGAGTGTTTTGGTTGCATGTATGTCTGTGGTCTGTGTGCATGACTGGCTCCTGAAGAAGTTAAAAGAGGCATTGAATCCCCAGGAACTGTAGTATGGACAGTCGTGGGTGCTAGGAATTGAACCCGGGTCCTCTGCAAGAGTAGCAAGTGTTCTTAACCCATTTTATATCTCCAGCCCCTCCTTTGTTGTTGTTATTGTTGCTTTGTTTGTTGTTGTTGCATTTTTCTCCTCAAACCCTCACATATGCCCCTTCTTGGTCTCTTTCACATTTATGACCTCTCTTTTTCAATAATTATTTCTCTCTCTCTCTCTCTCTCTCTCACTCTCTCTCTCTCTCTCTCTCTCTCTCTCTCTCTCTCTCTCACACACACACACACACACACACACACACACACATCTGCATTCCTAAATACATAAGTACAACACAGTCAGTCTTTACAATGCCACTGTATGTATGTTTTCAGAGCTGCTCTTTGGTATTGTGTAAGCAGTTGATGTGGTCTTGCCCTGGGGAGGACTGTTTTGCTCTCAGCAGTCCTTAGCTGCCTGGACTCCTTTGTGTAGGGTTGAGGCTCTGTGAGCCACTGTCCTCCTCTGTCATGATTCAGCTCCTGTTTCAGAAGTCATGTGGTGAGGCTTCATGGCTGTAGCTCCAGACTTTCCTAGGAGTCACAGTCTTACAGCCAGCTCCCTGTTCCTCGGGCTCTTACCATCTTTCCACTCCTCTTCCTCTGTGATCCCTGGGCCTTAGTTAGGCTGTAGATGTGTTGCTTGGGACTAGGCTCCACAACTCTGCATGGGTATTGCTTGTGGCTTTCTGTAATGGTTTCCATATGCTGCAGAAAGAAGTGTCTTTGATGAAGGCTGAGACCGACTCTTACCTGCTCAGACCCTAAAGATCAGTTTAAATCGTATTTATTTCTTATCTGCTGGATATAATAGACATGCTATCATTATTTCATTTAACTTTAATAGCAGGTGGTATTCTTTCCATTTTATGGTTGAAAGGAACATGTAATTAAAAAGCTTAAGTAGCTAACCAGTTACATACAGACAAATGAGAGGGGGGCCCTTGCTTCAAACACTAGTCTCTTGGACTAAGAGCGTTCTCCTTCTCTGTGGAGGACAGCCTCTCCTTTGCTCCTAGACATGTTTGATGTTATCGAGAAGTACTTGGGGTCCTATTCAGAGTGAACCTGTATCTCCCCCTTCTTATGTAGATGGTTATTTTTCCTTCTTGTACATTTTCCCTGACTCTGGTTTTAAAAGATGTTATCATAGTTTGCTTTAACTGTTGTTTTTTTTTTTGAGGGGGTGGTTCTCAAAGATTCTAAAAATAAATACAATTAGTCAACAGTATAGCTAGTGGGAGGCACCCTGATATGTGGGATTGAGGGAGTGGTGAACGTCTAGTGTGCTAGCACCTTGCTATAATTCCTGTTTTAAGAAGTATGACACAAGAGGATTGTGAGTTTGAGAATCCCAGGCTACATCACAGGACTCTGTTCTTAGACCAAAGAGTAGGTGAAAAAAGGCTGGTGGTATGTTAGTGGTGGAACACTTATCCCACGTGGGCGAAGCCCTGGGTTCATTCCTCAGTGCTGAATAAAAGTGAGGGAGTGGAGGAAAACATCTGCCCGACTCCCGTTAGATCCTCTGGCTTTGAGAAAATAGGACTGTGTCTCCAGGGCACTCTGAGAAAGAATGTTCTATTTGGATCTCTGGCGTTATTGATCCATTGCTGTTGTAGAGTAGTAGACATTTAAGAGAGATCTTTTCTGACTTTTACATATGGAAGGGAAATGAGTGCTGGAATTGTTCATAGGTATCTGTGAATAAGGAAGTGAGCTAAATTTAATCATGAGTAACAATTTAACCCTGTCCCACATCACCTTCTTACAGGCTCCCAAGCTGCTTACTATCCTTTTCCTTAGAGGGAAGTTTTAGGTAGGGTTGTCGTTTCTGTTAGGAACTGAGACACTTAGCAGATCTGTATAAAATCTGGGAGAGAAAACAGACACCCTTTGTGTTTAACGACTGTTTGCTTTTACTACCCTCATGCTTTCTTATAGGGAGGTCTGTGTGTAATGTGACAGTTAACATGCTATAACATGGAACATGCCACATTACTGCAACATTACCTCAATGTCTTTAGCCTGCGTATCACTTGGATTTATCAAGCAACTGTTTAGGTATCTTTATAAAATATAGTCAGGCATATGCAAAGCGAACTTTAGATAGCCCTCAATGTGGTTGTTCAGGGTCATTTATTTAGAAAAGCCCAGTGCACCTGCTTGTGCACCTCAGGGTCCTGGAGGATGACAGTCTCTGCTGGTCATTTTAGTTGAGTCTTCTCTACCTTGTTAGTGAGGGAGGAATTCTTGTTCTAGGATCATGGCTTTGGCTGAACACACAAAGTTCTGCACCCACTAAAGGTCAACATACATTCATAGCTGGAGAGAGGACTCCAGCTCTCCTGCAACACTACCAGAGAATAAGATGAATCCCTATGAACTATGGAAGGCAGGCACTGTATCTCAAGAAGGTGGAATACCCCTTGGTTCCTACAGCAGGTTTATTATGGCTGGTTTATTCGAGTAATTCCCTATACAGGTGGATACTGTGGCTGTTTGGGTTTGTCTGAGGACCTCCAGTAAGACAAAGATTAGAGGAGAGTTTGGGGTTAGCCACTCAGGCCCATTCACTTACCCCCGATCTCAAGGCAGAAATTGGGTCTTCCTTGTGTCCTTATGCTAATGCAGTGGTTTGTACCAAGTCACAATCAAAAGTATGACACATAGTCACATTTTTCCAAAGTCTCATCACCTCCACAGTGGCCACTGGGATGGATTAGGCTTGAGATGACATGGCATTGGAGGAAGCAGCGTGGCACACACAAGTGACACAGGACAAGTCGTCACCCTGGGAGGAGCTACCCATTTTTGGATAACTCTCACCTCCTGGCTGGCCCGGCTGCTGGCTCCTTGCTGAATGTGAGATCTTGGCAAAGCAGCAGGGAGAGTGAGGTCTGGATTCCCAGTGCTCCTGGGGGCTGGGGATAGGTGGGTGTCTGTTCTGCCTTCCCTCCCTGCCAGGCAGCTACTGTTAGCAGCAGAAGTGCCCACCCCGTTCTTCCCCCACCTCCTCTTTGTTCAGGTCACTCTCTGTGTCATCCAGACCACCTTAGGGCCTTTATGTGCACCGTCCCCAGCCTTCCGGCATTCTGGATGACTTGCTGGAGCCATTCCTCACACTGAGCCCTTTCACACTCCCTGACCGCAGCAGCCTGCACAGGGTACTGAGTGTCTAGAGCCATAGTGTCTCCTGTAACATGTTACCTAAAGTATGCCACTCCATCTCCCTCCCTTTTCTTGGTTCTTTGTTTCTAATCCCCTCTCCTTTCCCTCCTCCTCTCCCTCCTTCCATCCTCCCTCTCATTTGGCTTTGCTGATCTGCTGCTAGGGATAGATCACAGAGCCTTGTACATGGTAGGTAAGGATTCTTACCTCTAAGTTGCATTTGGAGTCCTTACTTTCTTTTTAAGACAATGGTCCCTTTACTATGCGTATCCTAAATCCTTTTCATTTGTTTAGGAAGGCCACATTTATAAATGAAAATAAAGAGAAAGAATAAGATAGTTGATAGTTTGAATATTTTAACCAATCCTACTGGATTGTCTTTACTTAGCCTCCAGAATGATGAATAATAGATACTTAACAGGCTATCAAATTGTTCTTTTTAATAGAAGTAAAGGCTATAGTTGCCTTATTTTAAGTCCTGTCTATATATCAGTAAGGTTTATGTATATGTATAAATACACGAGCATGGATTTGCAAATAGGAAGTGACCTTATGTGGTCATCTCAGGCTCATTGTTTCTAGTGGCTCTTTTTTGGGCTAGTTCTAAATAAATGCATATTCTGCCATGAAGAAGTAAAGGAAAAAATGATAGTGGGTCCACAATACCTAGAACCTTTTCAGTTTTCAATAACAGACACATGATAGGGCCTGGAGAGATGCTCAATGGTTAAGAGCACTGGCTGCTCTTCCAGAGGTTCTGAGTTCAATTCCCATCACTCACATAGCAGCTTACAACCATCTGTAACTGTAGTCCCACAAATTCCAATGCCCTTTTCTGGTGTGCACATGTATGTACAGACAAAAATACCCCTGTACATAAGTAAATAGATCTCTAAAAAAGAAAAGAGGCAGTGGTGGTATACAGCTTTGATCCCAGCACTTGGGAGGCAGAGGCAGGCAGATTTCTTAGTTCGAGGCCAGCCTGGTCTATGAAGTGAGTTCCAGGACAGCCAGGACTACACATAGAAACCCTGTCTCAAGAAACCAAAAAAAAAAAAAAAAAAGGAAAAAAAAAAAAAAAGAAACAACAGTTTTTGGTATGCTAATAAACTAGATTAGACACCTGCTCTATTTTATTGGTGGCAGCTTTCTGATCAGTAGAAGGGTTTTCTGTTGGCATTAACAGAAAGGTTGCAGTCTGCACTGCAGGAAGTTTATTTTAAGGAATCATTCCTCCAAGCCTTCCAAACCTGAAAACAGCAAAGTTGCTGATATGAGGTCGCTATTTTAGCTCAGTACTTGTTTTGGTGTAGACTTTTATAGAATTCTTTTCACTTCTAGGCTAGAAACAGCACAGACCTGACCTGGCTGCCTCCCAGCTAGGCTGGGGGTGGGGAGCAAGATATTGGACTGTGCTCAGCCTGGAGTTCCTTCATCATCTACTGGGGGTGAACCGGAGCCAGAACTGATCCTTATTTACAGGCCAGGGAGCTCCCCAGTGAGATAGATGGAGCGTCATGGAGACATCCCACACCGTCTGTCCACCTTGGCATAGGCAGGCAGGCCACCAGTTTAATAGTCACTCTTTGGCCCCAGCTACTGACCTCTGGTGCTGTGGTTTTTGAAGCCATCAACTGGCTAACCTTTGTTCTTGAGAGCTGGTGATGTAGCTCAGTTGTACAGTGCTTGCCTAGCATGTGCGGCTTGTCCATTATTGAGAGACTTATGCCAAACAAGCCCCCTACAGACCAAAGGAAAGACACAGTCTATGTATTCTTGTATTTTGAGAATTAAAAGATTTCTGTGCTTGGGGGGGGGGTGTGTGTCTGTATGTGTGTGTCTGTGTGTGTGTGTTTTGTTTGAGAGAGGATCTCCGAGCACATGCTGACTTCTGAATCTCCATGTATAAGGATGATCCTGGACGCCTAATCTTCCTGCCTTCCCCTCCCAAGTGCCGGGATTGTAGGTTATACAACCATAGGATTTTTAAAAAAAATGTTTTTAAAGGTTACTATGCAGAAAATATGCAGACTTCTAAGCCTGGGGGTTGGATAGAAAATGAAGTGTAGGAACACATGCATACACGCATTCATGCTTAGAACTACCTTTCATTTGCATGTTGAGGTTTTGGTTGTTGTTTCCTTTGTTTCTTTTGGTTTTGAGACAAAGCCTCACTGTATAGGCTAAGCTAGAACTCTCTAGCCTAGGCAGAACTTGAACTCACCATCCTTCTGCCTTGGTCTTCTACGTGAGTTTACAGGCTATGTACTACTACAACCTTTTGTGTATGGTCTTTAGTAAAGTAATAATGAATGTGGATAGCAGTGTTTTTGTTTTTGTATTTGTTTTAATGTAGCAAAATGAGTAGGGAATACAGCAGAATAGCAGAATGTTTTCCTATCATGCTTGTGGCCCTGGGTTCAGTCCCTGTCATCACTGAAAAACAGAATGCACCACAATGCTTTCTTCAGAACTTCAGTCATCAGTGTATCCTGAGACTTTCTAGGGATAGCCTGTGGACATATGTCAGCATTTGTATATGTACACATATGTTCTTATGTATGTTTAAAAAGTGTGTGTGTGTGTGTTGCTGAGGATCAAATCCCGGGCCTCACATATGCTAGGCATGGACCATATAACTGAGCTGCAATCTTCAATTCTCAAAAGCACATTTTTCTTTTTTTAAATTTTTATTAGATATTTTCTTTATATACATTTCAAATGCTATCCCGAAAGTTCCCTATACCCTCCCTCCACCCTGCTCCCCTACCCACCCACTCCCACTTCTTGGCCCTGGCATTCCCCTGTACTGGGGCACATAAAGTTTGCAGTACCAAGGGGCCTCTCTTCCCAGTGATGGCCGACTAGGCCATCTTCTGCTACATATGCAGCTAGAGATATGAGCTCTGAGGGTACTGGTTAGTTCATATTGTTGTTCCACCTATAGGATTGCAGACCCCTTCAGCTCCTTGGGTGCTTTCTCTAGCTTCTCCATTGGGGGCCCTGTGTTCCATCTTATAGATGACTGTGAGCATCCACTTCTGTATTTGCCAGGCCCTGGCATAGCCTCATATGAGACAGCTATAACAGAGTCCCTTCAGCAAAATCTTTCTGGCATATGCAATAGTGTCTGGGTTTGGTGGCTGATTATGGGATGGATCCCTGGGTGGGGTAGTCTCTGGATAGTCCATCCTTTTGTCTTAGCTCCAAACTTTGTCTCTGTAACTCCTTTCATGGGTATTTTGTTCCTTATTCTAAGGAGGAATGAAGTATCCACCCATTGATCTTCCCTCTTCTTGATTTTCTTGTGTTTTGCAAATTGTATCTTGGGTGCTCTATGTTTCTGGGCTAATATCCACTTATCAGTGAGTCAAAAGCACATTTTTGAAATATTTTTGTGTATTCATTTTCTTCTACATAGATAGAAACACTATGTTCTGATTGATTGATTGATTGATTGATTGATTGATTGATTGATTTAGTGTGTGTATGTTCGAGACAGGGTTTCTCTGTGTAGCCCTGGCTGTCCTGGAACTCACTCTGTAGATCAGGCTGGTCTCGAACTCAGAAATCCACCTGCCTCTGCCTCCCAAGTGCTGGGATCAAAGGCATGTGCCACCACTGCTCAGCTGTCCTGACTTTTTTTTCAAAAGATTTGTTTATTTTATATATATGAGTACACTGTATCAGTACAGATAGTTTTGAGCCATCATGTGGTTGCTGGGAATTGAACTCAGGACCTTTGCTCTCTCTGACCCCGCTTGCTCCAGCCCCAAGATTTATTTATTGTTATATGTAAGTACATTGTAGCTGTCTTTAGACACACCAGAAGAGGGGAACGGATCTCATTATGGATGGTTGTGAGCTACCATGTGGTTGCTGGGATTTGAACTCAGTACCTTTGGAAGAACAGTCAGTGTTCTTAATCTCTGAGCCATCTCTTCAGCTCCTGTCCTGATCTTTTAAACTGCCAATATTGGCCAGAGGACAAGCAATATTGTGCACAGATCTAATTGATTTCCGAATAATGGTGTTTCTGTGTTGAGCTCTGGTTCAACTCTGCAGGCTTTATGTGCGTAAATCCTAGAGGATGTCAATGAAATGTTTTCTAAGGAGGACTGTTGCTGTAAAGTTTTTATGTGACATTTGACGTATTTTCCAGTGGAGGGTCCACAGAGAATCCAGCATGGGAAAATTTTAACTTTCTAACCTAACTCTGGAGAGTGATTGCAGAGACCTTGGCACTTGGAATTGAAGAACTAACTGTTCCTATCAGTAGGAGAATCGAAGAACTGTGCCTATCAGTAGGAGTTGATTTCTGGCTTTGTCTTCTTTTGGTTTCCTAGAAATCTGTCTCCTTCCAGGAGCCAATCTGACTTGGAAAGGATGGCCCAGGGAGGTAGTGTGTGTTCTGGCTGTGGTCGAAGCTTGCTTAGCCTTTCTTTCTACCACTACATAGGGACTAACTGGGCAGGAAGATGGGGAGGTACACTGTCCTGTTCCATTAGCCCGCAAAACGGACAGTGTTAGCTGTTAACCTCCAAGGAAATACCGAGCATAGACCAGTTCCTTACAGCAGGCCTGGCATCAGGAAGGACCCCAGTCACATGATTAAAGCTACCTAGGTTGGTTGGAAGCTACAGTTGATTATGTGAGTGAACAATTTAATGACTAAGTGTACTTCGTGGATGCTGCTCTGTTTGCACTGAGCTCACTTTCTTGGACCCTTCAAGTCTTCCTTTAGTTTTTTGTTTCATTTTGTTTTCTCTTCCCTCGTCCATCCATCCTTCCTCTCAATCCTGTGTAGCCAACCTCATCCTTGCACCTTTAAAAATGCTAAAAAGGAGCTAGGTGGTGACAGACACCTTTAAGGCCAGCAGGTGGGTCTCTGCATTTGAAGCCAGTCTGGTCTACAGAGAAAGTTCCAGAACAGCCAGTTACACGAGGTATTCAGTGTCAGGCAGCACGCTGGGATTAAGCTGAAAACACGTTATCTTGTGCTTACGTGTTGATGAGGAAAACTAGGGATCCTGTTGCCATTGGTGTGAGGTGCTTTAGGGTCCAGAAGAGACAAACAGGCCAGTTTGTGATGAGGGGATAGAGAGACTCTAGGAAGGTTTAGTAAGCAGCCTTTGGAAGTCTGAGTGTCCCACTGTTTCATGTCGGGAAGCTTGGATTCATGAAGTTCTGGTGTCACTTGCTGTGGTGATGGGGAGTGACCCAGGACCTTGTTCATGCTAGAAGAAAGACCACTCTGCCACTCGGCCATATGCTCGTGTTTAAAGCGTCTTTCCCCTGCTCTTAACTAGTGAGTGACCTTTGCACTTTACTTCATCCCTGGCGCTTGGTTGGTTGTTGCTGTGTCCTGCTTTGATTTTAGAGTCCAGCTTGGCCTCAAATTCACGATCCCCATGTCTCGGCCTCCTGACTGCTAGGATTACAGGTGTGTGGCATCTCGTTTTCCCTTGGAATTGCTGAACAGATGCCAAGAAGTATCTGTCTTCTTAATAAAGCCCTTTTAAGTGTTTGACTGAGGACCACTTTCAGCTCTTAACCAAAATCAGTATCCCAGTTCTCCACCACGTGTCACCTGACATCCATGTGTCCAGAAAAGTCCAGAGGGGCTAATGGGAAAAGCCTCACTAGGACAGGACTTCTCATGCTACTGGGTCCTGACCTTCCAGATAATGCTGATAACTGCTCAGAAATGTAACATGTGCTGGGTGAGGTAGCAAGGCTCTGGAGACAATCAAAAGGGGAAAGTAGATGGGGTGGTCTCAGTGAGAGACTGTTCCTTGGTTCCCAGCACAGCCAACATGCCACCCCCTCCCCCCAAGGTAAAGGTATATTTCTTTCTGTCTATGTGGAGGAGCCCTTTGCTCGACACCTTGTTTATTTGTATTTATTCTTGCCAACGCAAACCAAAAGCCAACAGCCCAGCCAAGCTGGCTCTGGTCCCTGATCCCAGACACAGCTAATTTTGTCAGTGATCTGACTGGAAAATCCCTGCCTCCCTCCCACCCCAGGATGTGAGTCTCCTGCCTGTCCAGGCCACCTATGATAAAGGTGTGCATCCACCCGGCCCAGTGATAAGAGGCCCCAGCCAGTGAGTAACAGGAAGCCTAGCCTTTGGTGGTAGGAGGTGTTCCTTTTGGCAGTTTGCCTAGGTCCCGTTCCTTTGTTGTGTAGTGGGTGAACGGCAGGAATGGCTGCTGGAGCAAGTCTGTTATTCTACAGTGTAATCAGGACCTCGCAGAAAGTTTATCCTTAGCTTTTAAGATTCACATTAGAAATTCTTACAGTCTGGAGCTGTGGCAGCTGAGTGACCTGCCTGTGTAGCCTGCAAAGGGGCCTCAGCAGGAATGGAAAGCAGATGTGTCCATTCTGCCGGGGGGGGGGGGGGGGTTCCTGAGAGTTTGCTTTGGGTCTTCTACTGGATTTACCTATTCTACTCTGCACATGCTCCAAGTAATATCTGATTTTTGAGTAACATCAAAAAAGGCAGTTTGTTATCTGCTGAGATAGCTTTACACTGTAGCCCATCTGTTTACTCGAATCCCCAGATGCTGGGGTTACACCCCGGCTGGTCTTGGATAGGCAGTTTGTTAAAGCATCTTGTTTCTGAGCGTGTACATCCTTTGCTAGACGGATTGCCATCATCTGCCTGGGGAACTTTACTGTGGAATTCCCCTTACAGATTGGATTGAAGCAGTGCCTGTTAGCTCCATGAGATCTCTCTCTGTACACACTAACAAACCTTGGCGAGGTCAGGCGGATAGGGAAAAACAGATAAGTGGCCTGGGAGTGCTGTCCTAGCTCCAGGAGAAGCTGAGTCACAGTTACCTGGAGGGCTGTTTCAAATACCCTAATTAGGTGGCTGGGCTCTGACCTGTTAGTTTCTGTAGGAGGCTGGAGCCGGAGACCCTCTGAGTCTACTGTCCTGCTTACATCTTAGGCTGCAGGAACATGTCAGGGATAACTAGGGTGGTGGGCAGGTAGGGTGGTGGGCAGGTAGGGTGGTGGGCAGGCGGGGTGATGGGCAGGCGGGGTGGTGGGCAGATAGTGTGGTGGGCAGGTAGGGTGGTGGGCAGGTGGGGTGGACAGGTGGGGTGGTGGGCAGGTAGGGTGGGCAGGTGGGGTGGTGGGCACGCGCTCCATGTTACTCCTGCACTGTTGACTGCCGCTTACCTAAGCAGGGCCTCCTGAGGTTTATAGATTTTGCACTTTGTTGTTGTTTTTATTGTTTCATTGTTGTTTTAAATACCAAGGCCCAAGGTCTCAACAAGTCTCCTAGTATACTCACTGTAAGTCCTCCTAGTTTGTACAAGAAATCAGTACAGCAGACTCAGCCTTCAAAAGAAAGGACAAGGGGAGATGTAGATTGGAGACTGCCGGGGAACTTGCTCTCCAGTCACCGTCCTGACATCAGACTGATGATGAATTTGTACTGCTGTTAAACTTTAAACACAGAGTGAATTTGAGTTTATAGCAGCTGAGGCAGAAAGGAGAGGTAGTGTTAGGCTTGCCTGGCTCCTTCCAGTTCCTCCGAACCTCTTAGGTGCATTCTCTCACATGGCCAGGATAAGGGACCTGCTTCCGGTTTGGTTTAGCCAGCAGCACTTCTTTTTATTAATGGGCATTTGTCTTGATGCAGTTCTGGAACATCCCAGGAGGGGCAGGATGCTCTCCATCTTGGCCTCAGTGACCTGCCTTCTGATGAGGAAGTCATCAATAGTTCTGATGAAGATGATGTCAGCTCCGAGTCCAGTAAAGGCGAGCCAGACCCCCTGGAGGATAAACAGGTAGATTTCGGTCATTAATTATTTCTGCTTTTGTTTTTCTTGGCCTGCTGCTGCATGGGGATGCTGCTTGTCTCCCTGAAAGGAAAACAACAACAGCAACCGTAGCGAGAGAGAGAGAGTCTGCAGAGGCTTTTCCAGTTTAAGTTTGTTCCTGCACCTACAGTGCTATGTATCCAACTCTGTATTCCCCTAAGGATTATTTGGTGACTTTTGAGAAATTATTTTTACTAATATTTACTGCATGCTTTTTATATATGCATGTATATATGTGGGTCTTGGCATATGTATGGATGTGGGTGTTTTCTATCTCAAATCCCCTGGAGTAGTTTGAGTTACAGACAGCTGTGAGCTGCCATGTGAGTACTGGGAATTGAACCCAGGTCCTTGGGAAGATTAGCCTGTGCTCTTAAAAAAATACTGCGTCAACTCTCCAGCATGTCTGTCTGTTTGTGTGTGTGTGTGTGTGTGTATAGGTTTGTGCCACCACACCCAGGGGAGTTGTTAAGTTTCTTGAAAGAAGGAAATTATATGCATTGGGGCTTGATGACATCTTTAAAAAATAACGTAAAATATACTTACTGTGTGTGGGTAGATGGGGAAGCTTGCTGCAGTGAGCACGCTTTTGAGCCACAGTGGAAGTATCAGGATACACGTGGCTGGAGTCGGTTCTCTCCTTCTGTCGTGTCGCCTCCAGATTCAGTCTCAGGTTGTCAGGCTTGGCCGTGAGTGTCGTCACCCACGGAGCTATCTCGCTGGTACTTGATTATGTCTTTTTCAGGACAGAATAAAGATTGTCCCTTGTACTGGTTAATTCCCACATAGATGTGGCAAAATACCTGACAAGAAACAAACGTAAGGAAAGAGGGGTATATTTTGGCTCACAGTTCAGGGCCCACCAGTCATGCCAGTGGGAGCTTGAGGCTGGGCATGCCTAGTGCTAGCTTCCAGCTTGCCTTCCCTTGTATTCAGTCCAGGACTCCAGCCCATGGAATGGTGCCGCCCACCTACAGTGAAGGTGGGTTTTCCCATGTGAGCTAACCTAATGGGGATTGCCATAGGGTTACTACTGCTGTTAGGAAATGCCAGGACCAAAAGCAACTCGGGGAGGAAAGGGTTTATTTGAGTTACATATCCTGAATCACAGTCCACTGATGGAAGCCAAGGCAGGATCCAAGATGGAGGCAAGGGGCTGCTGATGGAGAGGCCATGCCTTGCTCTTCATGGTTTGCTCAGCCTCTTTCTTCTAGCACCCAGGACTACTAGCCCAGACTACTACCTCCAAAGGCTGGGCCACATCAATCACTAATTAAGAAAATGGCCTGCAGCCCAGTCTTATGAAGACATTTTCTCAAGTGAGGTTCCCACCTCTCAGATGACTCCAGCGGGTATCAAGTTGACTTAGCTAGCACAGGGACAATCCTTCATAGGTGTTCCCTGAAGTTTGTCACCTGTGTTACTCTAAATCCTGTCAAACTAACAATGAATATATTAACTATCTCACTGTTACAAATATAATGATCATTTTCTTAAAATAATCCAGTGTGTGTGTGTGTGTGTGTGTGTGTGTGTGTGTTTGGGAGACGAGAAGATTATCCATATGTTGATAAAGGTTTAGGATGTGTGATAGGGAAATAAATACATTGTGTTAAATTCATTTTTAGTTTCCTAGAAACATCTGTATGTTGCATATGAAATCATACCACTTTGAGTAAAGATATTATGGAAGGGGGAAATTAAGCATAGTCACAGTACCCCCAGGATATATTGGGGTGTTACTGAATGGAGTTTAGTCACAGTACCCCCAGGATATATTGGGGTGTTACTGAATGGAGTTTAGTCACAGTACCCCCAGGATATATTGGGGTGTTACTGAATGGAGTTTAGTCACAGTACCCCCAGGATATATTGGGGTGTTACTGAATGGAGTTTTAAAGGAGCCTTACAGTGTGGCAAGCCGAGGAGAAAAGGCTGGTCACCTGATTCCTTGTCGTAAGTTACTAATCCATTACGCTTCTGTCTTAACGTATTGTTGCTCTGGTTAAATTTGCTTCCACCTTTAAATGAGTGGCACACTGTGGTTATCCACTCCCCAGCACCCTCTTAATGGCTCACAACTGTCTGTAATTCCAATTCCAAGAGAGCTGACACCCTCTTCTGACCTTGGCATGTGATGCGCATACATATATGCAGGCAAAACACATAAAATAATAAATAAATAAATAAATATTAAAAAATTGGCTACCAGCTATGAATTGGATTACATGAAGCAAATTACTTGATCTTTTTGGCTTAAAAATGCCAAATAAAAACAAAATACACTTAAATGATTTGGTATGTGAAAATTTTAAAATATTTTCCATTATTGGGTTTACTAAGCTCATTGATGATTTGTTTTTTGCTGATGGGAATTTATGAACTGGATGTGACAGCACACCTTTGTGATTTTAGTTGGGAGGCTGAGGCAGGAGTGTAGCAGGAGTTCTGGGCTATCTGGGGTTAAATAGTAAGTTTCAGATTAGCATGGGCTATAGAGTAAGACACTGTCTTAAAAACAAATCAGATACCTCAGACAGGAGACAAGACACACACACACACACACACACACACACACACACCCCAGGATCAACTGTCAAACCAAGTTGTTGGAAGTAATCGATAAAAGGTACTTAGGCAGGTGGGTCTGTAAAGCTCCTGACAGCTGGGTGGCTATCATGGATGCACACAGCTGTCTCCGGGTTTATTTGACTGTCACAGAGCGTCCCCTGTGCCTTATGTATACTCTTCGTGCTCTAGTTTGCAAGCTTATTTTCTGTGTTGCTTCTTGGACATTGGATCCCTTCTACAGTATGTAGAGGATACCCCTTACGTCCCAGGTAGCATCCATGCTTGTCAGCAGATCATGGCTCATGTTTTTGGGGGTGCTCACATCCCAGTGGAGGAAGAAGGATCAAAATACATCAACAGGAAGAACCTCAGTGCTTCCAGTGATGTGCTAGAAACCGTAGTAGCGACTTTGGAGGAAAGCCTCTGAGAAAGTGATATTTGACTAGAATTTAAATTGAGTGCAGAGAGCCAAAGCCAGTGGGGAGTTTGAGAAAGGACATTCAAACAGTATTGTGTGAGAGCTGTAATTAAAACCAGGCTTTACTTCCTTTGATGAGTGACCATTGCTCGCTCTTCCTGATTCAAAGTGTTGTTTTGTCCTGTTCTTTTTCACTTGAACCTTTTCCAGTTCCTCTGGAAGTGGGATCTTCCACATAGCAGTGGGGGTCCTACTGGTAGAAAGACAAGCTCTGACCAGTTCCACCTAGTTCTTCCCAACATCATGTTCTGTCACTGCGGAGTTGACGCCTTCATTTTGCGGTCAGTGGAGATTTCTAAGGTCCCTTCTGTCTTTGTGTGTGCCTTTTCTTCCGTTCCTGCTTCTATTTCATAGTTACATGGCCTTTTGTGCCTCAGTGACATATCCCTGCTAAATCTTCATCTTTTTAAGCATTTATTTGTGTTATGTTTGTGCGAGTATGTTTGTGCGTGTGTGCGTGCTTGCACACATGTGTATGAGAACATACGCACCATCACAGAGTTATAGAGGTCAGGGACAGTTTGTGTGAGTCATTTCTCTCCTGTGTGGATGTGAGGGATTGAAGTCAGGTCTTTAGGGTTGTATGGTAAGTCCCTTTACCCACTGAGGCATCTCACTCACCAGATTTTTGTTTGTGTGTGTGTGTGTTTTTTTTTTTGTTTTTTTGTTTTGTTTGTTTGTTTTTGTTTTTCGAGACAGGGTTTCTCTGTGTAGCCCTGGCTATCCTGGCACTCACTTTGTAGACCAGGCTGGCCTTGAACTCAGAAATCCGCCTACCTCTGCCTCCCGAGTGCTGGGATTAAAGGCGTGCGCCACCACGCCCGGCTTGTGTGTGTTTTTTTTAATGGTACCATTTTTCAGTTAATTGTGGTCATGTAACATCTCCTTTCTTTCTTTTTAACCTTGCACCAATAGCATCCATAATGTCTCTCTCCCTTGGAAGTCTCAGTTACTCTGAGGAACTTACATTGTGTCTCTCCACCTAGAGCAGCAGCAGCAGCAGCAGCAGCATCTATCAATGCTTCCTTTCTAGACAGTGCTAACCTGCCTACAGAGCCCAGGGAACGTTTTTAAGTAACTCGCTTTCATCGTGGTTAAGGGAACATAGTCCGTGGAGTGAAATTGTTTGGGTTCCCACCCCTCACTAGCACTGTGATCTCAGGCAACTCACTTCCTTTAAGCCCTACGTTCCCTCGCCAAAAAACAAAACGAAGTAGAGCGTGGGGTTGACGTTGCCCTTATTTCAAGGATTGTTTTGAACAAATGAACAAATGCTGACATTTCTGAGAACAATGTCTGTCACGGAGTACACAGAGATGTTTAGTTATTACTGGTCATATACAGTAAGGGAAATCTTAAACATCTCACAGCAAGCACTCAGGGCTTTGCCAGTGAATACACACTATTTTAAGTATGCCTTGTCTTTGCTGAGTGAGGAAGCAATTTGCTTATATTCAGAGCCCTGCTGTGCTTCCGACTTAGTACTGCTATGCTGGATAACCTTGAACAAATAGTCAGCTTCAGTCAAGTTGGCCAGTACGTGCCTGTAATCCCAGCACTTGGGAGGCAAAGGCAGGAGGATTGCCATAAGTTTGAAGCCAGCCTGGTCTATAGTGGATTCTAGGCCAGCCAAGACAACCAACTTAAAAACAACAGAGGAGTGGATAATGACAAGTATTGGTGAGAAGGCCAGGGGTGAGGTGGGGGTGGGGGTGGGGTGGGAGGTTAAAAGGAGAAGCAGTACTTTAGGAAATAGTTGCAGTTTTTCAAAAGCTTAACTGTAGGCATCATTTGGCCCAGAAAGTCTACATTATCCACAAGAAGTGAAAATATATGCCCACACAAAAATGTTTCATATTGTCTCTGTTCATAATTGAAAGTCTTACTTAGATGGTGGGACACTAAGGTAGATTGTTGGAGTTAATTACTGGAGTAGAAGAATTATTGGTGCCATGGCCAGGCAGACAGAGAACAGTATGGTGAGGGCTCTGAGGAGCATTTATGCCCCAGCATCAGAGACCAGCGGCCTGGTGGGGAATCTGAACAGAGGAAAGTAGGGCCTGCCTGGCAAAGTGACCTTCCTAAGGTAGGGATGGTTTCCCAGCACACGGCTGCAGCTGCAGGAGGAAGAGAAGGGGATGGGGAACAGAATGTGTGCTCACCTTATCCTCTGATATAAGCCCCCAGGTGAGACGCTGTGGCACCTGAAAATCTGTTAGAGAGTCACATTGCCTCAAAGAGGCTGTCTGTCAGCATCTGAGAGGGGAATGGCTGCTGCGGAGACTGTGGCCTGAGCGGCAGCTACATTCTAGCACTGCACTATTCTGATAGTGACCCAAGAGACTAAATGATCATCATCCGAAAACTGAAGAGACTAAATGTGGTATATCCACGCAGTAGAGTCCTGTTTGGCCATAGAAAAGAATGGAGAGTGACTAGTAACGAGCCCAGAGTGTTTTGGAAGATAGGGAATATATTATGAATTTTGATTGTGATGATGGCTGGACAGTCCTGAATTTGCTAAGAACCACTGAATTATTTAAAGAGTGAAGTGTGGTGGTGGTGTATGCCTTTAATCCTAGCACTCAGGAGGCAGGGGCGGGGCTGGGTGGGGCAGGGCAGGGGCAGGGGCAGGGAGAGAGCTCTGTGAGTTAGAGAGACCAGTATGGTCTGCCTAGTGAGTTCTGGGCCAGCCAGGGCTGTAAAGTGAGAACCTGCCTCAAGAGCAGCATCAGCACCCAGTCATTTCCAAACAGTGCACCAGCTTCCCATAGCATCTGCCATAGGTACGATCTTTGATGCCTATGAGGTACAGGGATTTTAGAAAGGCCATGTAGTCTACTCGAAAACCCCCAGTTTGGAATTTTTTCATTTCAATCTGATTTTCTCTTAACAAACTGGTACATTGTTCACAGAAGCCAAATGATGTTCCTGGAACAGGTTTGGAGAACAGTAGTAAACTGTGAGAGTCTTTGCTAACCCCCTTACGTGGAGAGTGTTATTGAGCAGGTGTCTGTATATGGATGCTCACACAAAGGCCATGGGTCAGATGGCTTCCTCTGTTGCTCTCCACCCTGTTTTCTCCAGGAGGAGCTCTTCCTGAAACTGGAGCTCAGTCCTTACTTCAGCAAGGTTGGTGGTGTTGTCTTGTCAGTCCTTTATACTGTACCGGGATCTGAACTTGGGTCCTCGTATTCGTGGACCACCTGAGCCACCCCTCTAGCTCCCTAGAAATTCTTTAGACTTCAGTTTATTGTTCTTTCTGTTTTTAATAAATGTTTGTTTTAAAGAAATATGTTAGGCATGGCCATACTCATGGTCTTAGTATTTGGAAGGCAGAGACAGGAGCATGCCTGCAAATTAGAGGCCATCTTGTTCTACATAGTAAATTCCAAGCCACCCAAGGACTTAGTGAGACTTAGAGGAAATTCATTACTTAACAAAAAAGGAAGTGTATTCATTTTGTTTCTTTATGATTAAACGTTCTGCAGCTTCTCTAGATAGATATTTGTTTCTCTGTTCCTTTTCCAATCTTTTGAAAATAGCCATGCTTATTCTCTTGTGACAAGAAGGGTGGAAACTGAAAAAGACATTGTCCTTTAGGTGACATCATGATATCACCTCCTCTTTCACGTAAAAGCTATAAAGAGCTGTGCCTTGGGCAGGTCTTGCTGTTAACATTTATCTCCTGTAAGTAGAACTCTTGGGTGTGATAGTGGAGGCCTCTTAACAATAGTATTAAACACACTAAGAAAATGTCACTGGACATCACTGGTTCTGAGCAAATATGAAATGAAGAGAACACGTCAGAATGTGCAAAGCTGGGCTGTTATCAGGAGCATGACAGCATGTCACTGGATTTCTGGTCAAAGGTCCTGTTTTGGAATCTGTGTGACTTATTTCTTGACCTTGACAACATGCTTTCATTTGTCTGTGGCTGTGTTTCATGGGCAGGCTTTGAGAAGATGTTATTATTTAATAGGCAGTCTGCTTTGAAGTGTGATACAGTTTCATTAACTGAGAAATGTGAAGTGCCAAACGGGCCACTGAGGTCTCACAAGGTGTGTTCCCGTCATTGTTTTGCTGGGTTGGAATCACTGACTGCTCTTACAAGATGGAGAGAATATAGAACTTTGAATATTCGTTGTCTTTAGAGAAATGGCTCAGTAGTTAGGAGGTAGCACTTATGGCTCCTGTAGAAGACTTTGGTTCCTAGCAGGAACCTAGAACTCCTATCAGGATGCTTACAATTGAAGTGTCAGCCTCTGAGCATCTGTGCCCTTGTGCGCACGCGCACACACACACACACACACACACACACACAACATTAAAATAGACCTTAGGTGGAGTGTGGTGGCAAATGCTCTTAACATTTAACTCCTGTAAGTGTTATACATAAATGTTAATGCCCTTCAATCCCACCTCTGGATCTGCAGAGGACCCAGATTCAGCTCCTAGCTCTTACATGGTGGCTCACAGCCCTCTGTAACCCCACTTTCCTCTCTGACCACTAAAGGCAGCAAACATACATGTGCTGCATACACATGCACATAGGCAAAATATTCATCTACAAAAATTATAAAAAAATAAAAATAAAATAAATCATAGAAAAGGACAGAGTCGATAACTATGTGGACTCCTAGATTAGATTTCCTTATTTAATTCAGTCAAACTATACTGTATTATATATGTGCCACAGATTTTGAGTTTGTGTTTTTATGTTACATATAACATATCAAACAGTGTGTTCTAGGCTTAGGATCTGAGACAGTAGCAGCCACCTGTACATATTTGTTTATTCATGAATTTGCTAGTTCATGAACAGTGGGGTTTGGCACTATGCTTATATTTAGAAGGATACAAAAGTAGATAGATAGACTAGAGAGAATTAGGATATTTCCACAGATAGTAACAGTCTGCTGAGTGTCTTATAAATAGTGTGTGAACAAGAGAGTAATCTCGTCCTTCAAGGGTGGGAGCCTTCATAAAGAGAAAATCTGTGACTTGTCATCTTAAAGAATGAGCTGGAACATGGGGCAGCCAGAAATCCAAGGAAGGAAAAGATGCTCTTGAGCAGCAGGGAATTCCTAAACAAAGGGGAGGTGTAAGGAAGGAGACAGAGGGGCGGAGCTAGCTTACAATTACAAATCCCTGAAACCTTGAGCTCCAGGAGACCTCTTCCAAGTTTATCTTGGGCATTTCATCAAGTGACAGAAGTCACTCACTTCAAGGAAAGGGGCAGTTAAGCGCTGAGGAACTATTCAGAAGGATAAATGAACAGGCCTTTTGACTCAGAAGGGTGGCACCGAGAACAAGAAAGAGGAATTCAGGTTTCTGGCCTCAGTGCACGGGTAGGTGTATAAGGAAGTTCCCACTTCCTTTATAGGTCTCCTGTCTGAGTCAGCTGAAATCAACTGAATAGGCACACCCACCAGGGAAAAGGCAGGCCCATTTATTAGCCTGTGTATGGCAGCAACACAAAACCATAGAACACAAAGAAGGGCCATCCAGTTCATAGGGAACTGAAGGTGGAGAATTTGCACTGTGAACTCTGCTGTCCCTGTAGAGATCAAATCTCTCTTGGGTGGCAGTGCTCAGAAAAAAGGAGAGGATTCGATTTAGCTCAGTAGGTGGAGATCTTGTCATATTTTCTGAGTGAGCCTTTGCTGGTTAGGGGAATTTTTAGGGAGGAAATATAAGACAATTGCAGTTATTTTGGGTGACCTTTCTTCAGTGAGATGCTGATCTCATAGAGAGCCTTCTCTATGCTGGGAACCAGGGACAGAGCCTTAAAAAAATCTAAGGTTCTTGGTGCTTGGTTCTGTGCTCCTGTGCTCAGCCCCTCAGAGCCTCCTATTTCAAGGTGTTGTTGTTTGAGCCCTGCACTGGGGAGCCAGTATGGAATGAATGCTTACAGTGCCCAAAGGTCATCAAATGCATCTTCCTCCCTTTCCTGGGCAGTGTTTTCAGTCCCTTCTTCAAATACTCACACTCCATCCCAGATCTGTGATTTTAAAGTTTTGAAGTAGTTACCTGGGATACAAACTGTAAGACATACACCTGCTTCTCATGATGTTCAAACCCAGCTTCAGAGCAGTGGCCTGGCTGCAGTAGAGCTATTTCTCATACTAATTTTGCTGTCAAATGTCAGCAAGGTCATATTTTAGAAGGATGACATAAAGATACTACTGACTCTTTCTTTATGGAAACACGCTCAGGATAATTGGGACAAGAGATGTGGTCTGGTGGCATGGCTCAGTGGGTAGAGGTGTTTGTCACCAAACTGCCACACTTCGTGACCTAAAGTTAATCCATGGGTGGGACCCACAGGTAGAAGAAGAGAACCAGCCCCTTGACCAACACACACACACACACACACACACACACACACAGAGAGAGAGAGAGAGAGAGAGAGAGAGAGAGAACTTAAAACATTTAAAAGATATATATATATATATATATATATATATATATATATATATATATATATAGTCTGTTAGGAGACTATAGAAACCCTAATCAAAACATTGAAGGGCTACCATGCCCACCTGCAGTGTATACCAATCTCCGTATCTCCACTTAGGTTTGTATTTCAAGACAGTGAGGACGTCACTAAGTAAACTAGGTAGTCCAGGGTGGCTTACAGTTTAAAATCCTCCTGCCTTAGCTTCCTGAGGTCTGACAGGACTTGTTCCTTTGTTTGGAGACATGACCTCATTGTGTAGCCTGGCTAGCCTCCATCCCCTGATCCTCCTACCTTACAGGTTTGTGTCTCTATGCCCAACTTGATTGATGTTTTTAATTGTAGCTCTTGTGTGGGTGCGATGTTGTAGCTCATTGTGATTTTAACGTAACCATGTCAAAATATTTCCTATACTTGTTGGCCATTCTTACATCCGCTCTGCGCTGGTGAAGTGTCTGCTCACATCAATTCTCATTTTTAACCGTGGAGTTTGAGTTATCACAGTTGGGTTTTTTTAAATACTTATTTTTATTTTATGTGTATGAGTGTTTTGCATATATGTATTTCTGTGTGCCTGAGTGTACACATTCTGCATGTCTGGTGCCTGAAGAGCTCAGAAGAGGTCATCATATCTCTCAGCTATAGAATTTTGGATGGTCTTGAGCCACTGTGTAGGTACAGGAAACAGAACCTGGGCCTTCTGTAAGAGCAACA
The DNA here is from genome assembly GCF_978045245.1 of Mus caroli. Classification (NCBI taxonomy): domain Eukaryota; kingdom Metazoa; phylum Chordata; class Mammalia; order Rodentia; family Muridae; genus Mus; species Mus caroli. Next base: position 93,560,493 of record NW_028227264.1, read on the forward strand.
AATGCCTTTTAAGTGATGAGCCCTATAGTTATCAGAGGGCGTGTGTGTGTGTGTGTGTGTGTTGTGTGTATTCTGGATACCAGTCCTTTGTTAGAATTATATATAGTTAAGTTTTCTAGTCTGTATTTTGTCCTTCGCTGTAGTAGAAGCATGCTGTCTGCCCAAGGACGGTGTATGATAATTATGGAGGGTCCCACTCTACACAGTTCTGTGTGATTCCGGCTCTGGTAGAGCAAGGCTCTGTGCAGAGAGTAAGGCCCCAGTGCCAGGACAGTACCAAAAGGAGGAAAGGAGATAAAAGACAAGTACTTAAGTAATAATACCTTAAGAGAAAGGCATATTTTCTGTATGTTTCATCTGTGAAGACAGCAAGGACAGTGGGTCTCCTGCAACAGCTGGTGTTGCAGATGGTGGTGGGCTGCCATGTGGGTGCCCTTATTCTCTGCAGAACAGCAAGTGTGTTCTGTTTTTTTTCCCTTTCTTCTTCAGACTGGGTCTTTCTAACTCTGAAGACCAGGCTAACCTCAAACTCACAGAGGTCTGCCTATCTCTGCCTCCTACCTACCTGCTGGGATTAAAGATGGTATACCTGCCCAGCAAGTGTGTTTTAGTGCTGAGCCATCTCTCTAGCCCACACCTCCCTCATTTTTGGGTTTGTGTATGTGGCTAGGGGTTGGGGGCCTGGAAGCAGGGCTAGAGATCAAGTACAGGGCCTCAAACTTTCTGAGCATCACAGAACATCACTTAGCCCTTTAATGAGTTTCTAATTTTAAAAATGTATACTGATTTTAGCAGCATTAACCTTAGAGTTACAGATAGTATGGAGAGATGCATAATGTTATTAGAATATCAGTTATCCAAGGGTGTGTGTGTGTGTGTGTGTGTGTAAGCACGTATGCAGTCCCAGTCACCAGTTCATGACCGATGTCTGGTCTGCACGATCACATCCATTTCAAAAAATGTAGAAGCTGAATGGTTGGAGTTGAGGAGAACAAAATATGTGCATCCTGTAAATGGGATTCTAAATCCTAGCCAGCCTGTACAGAAGACACGCAGTCCAGGGATTTTATTCACAAGCTGTAAACCAAGCCTGTGCAGACTTGGGAGCTATTCTAGCTACACCCCAGCCATCTGGCCCTTGTTACTTGATGTTTCCCCTGGCCGCGTGCTCATGGTCCATCTCCTCTCCTGGCCACTTCCTCTTCTCCACATCTCTGCCCTCTTCCCCTTTCCTCTCTTCCTGCCACCCCCATCCCCGGCCAGGTAACTGAAAGCCTGCCGACCTCTATTACTGCCCTATTAGGCTTTATCCTTTTATTGGCCAATTGACACTGCCAGCAAGGTTTGTAAGAAGCTGGTGTAAGGGAGAATTCACTCCTCTTGGGCAACCAGGTATTTGGATACAGTATTTAGCATTTGAATCATAGCAGCACCAGCAACCCCAACAGCAACCCATTCGTCTTAATCATTCAAGAACCTACTCTAGAAAAGTGGGTATTAATAGGGACAGAAGTCAGAGTCATGTAATTGTCCCTTTAGCAATAGAATTTGAGAGCTGAGGAAAAGAAGGCAAAGCGCACACTAGGTTAATTAGACAGCATTTGTATGTCCCGCGGAGAAGTGGCCTCTTATCTGGTTTGGTTTCTGTTGCTGTGGTAAATAGCGTAAGCAAAAGCAACATGAGAAAAGAGTGGGTTTAGTTGGCTCACAGGATACGGTCCATCACTAGAAGCCACCGGGAGACAGGAACTGAAGCAGAGACTAGAGAGGGATGCCATTTACTGGCTTGCTTCCATGCTCACGTTCAGAATGCTCATGTCTGTCACTCTTCTACAGCCCAGGATTGTCTGTCCTAGGTCAGCACCACCCACAGTGGGCTGAGCTCTCCTACGTGTGTATTAGCAATCAAGGAAACGCTCCACAGACATTAATTATCACAGGCTTGGAGGCAGTTTCTCAATTGTGGGTCTCTCTTCTCAAGTGCTTTGACAGCCAAAATTAGCCACCACATTTGCCATCTGAGGGTTCTTTTCATGAATACTCCGGTTGCAGCCTTCTCTGAATGTTCTTGGCAGAGCAGTCTCTGTCAGTAAAAGGGTTAGGGCTTCTTGGTACTGCATGCAAACTCTTTTAGTAAAACATAGAAGGAATAATAAGTACAAGAAGGCTTAGAGATTAGTGGTTAGCTGCCACTCCCACCTGCACTTCTTTGGCCTCCAGTGGCTCCTGTGTATGCTTTGTGCAGACATGCACACACATACACATTAGAACAAGTGACTAAGTAAATAAATACATGTCCAGGTTCTGGAGGTGCTAAGTTTGAAACTCCCTGGTAGAGCTCTAACCTAGCATGTGAGGTATCTCTTAAATCAGTCCTCAGCTCTGCAACAAACGAACAGAATCCAGAATCTAAACATACTGAAGAACCTTCGTGTGAGGTGTGATTGTGCCTATAATCCCCCAACTCAGGAGGCTGCAGTAGACAGACTCTGAGATGAGTTCAGGGTACAGCAAGACCCTATCTCAAAATAAAACAAAATACACTGAGGTGAAACCTTTAAGGATTATTACGCACTTGGACATCAGCTATGCTTAGCTAAGAGAGGACAAGGACTTTATGGTAAATACAGAACACAAGCAGTCACGGGTTTAAATATCACTAAAATGTTTTCTCCCAGAGAGTTGACACATTTTTATACCACATTTATTTTATATCTTTGTTTTGACATGGAAATTATGGAACCATGTGAAACTAATTCAAGAGCTAAGGAAGAGGACTTGGGTTTAGATGGGTGGCAGGGCACTCGGCTAGAATGCTGAAGAGATTTTTTTTTTTTTTTTATGGATACCCACCACCACCAAAAAATTAAAAATAAGATAAAGAACTAAGATAATACTTTGAAGTGCTGTGTGCTAAGTGGATCAGCTGGGATGGAACACCATTTCCTGGTAGAGAAAGCTACTTCTGAGAGCCATTGCTTTAACTCATCACCCTGCCCCGCCCCGCCCCGCCCCGCCCCGCCTCCATGGCATTCTGTTGATGAATGGCGAGGGGATTGCCATGGTGACTTTTTATGCATTTCCTTGCCCAGTAGTTCTTGAAACAGCTCAGACTAACTGTCTGGTGCTGCCAGAACTGGAAAGAATGCAAACAAGAATGAAAAAAAAAAAATCTTTGCAAAATGGTGTTTTTCTATAGCTGCTTCGGAACTTGTCTTTAGTTTTAAGTGTGTGTGTATGTGTGTGTGTGTGTGAGAGAGAGAGAGAGAGAGAGAGAGAGAGAGAGAGAGAGAGAGCTTGTATGCACATATACATGTGCTCTGCTGTGGGCTTAAGCCTGTACACCAAACAAACTTGTACTGAGAAGTTAGATTCCCAAGCCTGGTTATCATTTTCACCTTAAGTAAATATCTTAATTGCTTATTCCTTATTTACTGCTTAGTTGTTGTTTTTTTTCCCCCTTCACTAAGGGATTGCATTTTCAGATCTTTCAGAGACTAGGAAGGGAAACATCCATCTGTCCCCTGCAAACAGCAGCAAGCGCACTTAAATGTCAGAAGTGCTTTCTAAATCATCTTCATTCCCCTCTCCCTCCAGACATGTACCGTTTGTTTGTCCTTGCTGGGATAGTTAGTTAGTGTTCACATTAAGAAATAATTAAAAGATGTCCTTGAGATGATGTCGGATATAGAATGTCATGAAGAGTCCTGATTACACTGTGCTTTTAGAATTAGAGAGATTTGACTTACACAGCCCATGAATAGTTCTTCATAGCACATCTTCATGCATCATCTAAAGTGCATTTATTTATTTATTTATTTAGTTAGTTAGTTAGTTAGTTAGTTAGTTGGGCTTGCAGTGTTGTCAAGGTTGGCCTAGAACCCACCATCTTCCTGCCTCAAGCCTCCCGAGGATTGGAATTACTTGTGCATACACAACCTCACTGGGCTTTTTGTGATACTCATAAGTGTTTTCTTTGTGGTATTTTAACATTTCCATTTTGAACCTTTGCTGTTCATTTGATTGATTGGTTGGTTGGTTGGTTGGTTGATTGGTTGATCGACATGGGTCTCACTATGTAGCCCTGTTCTGGAACTCACTATGTAGACCAGGCTGGCCTCAATCTTATAGAGATCTAGCTATATCTACAAGGGCTCAGATTAAAGGTGTGTGTCCCCCCCACCCCCAGTCCCATTCCTGATTTCTCTCAGCTACTTCTGAATCATCATCTTACTACTTCCCCATGTTTGCAGTTGAGGTACTGTGTGGGGCAGTAGACCATGCCACCAGGCAGAACTGGTAAGGTTGTAGCAAGCTCAGAACCCCCAATAAATCTAATAATTGAGAATGGCAGGACTTGGGCCAGGTGTGGTGGCGCACGCCTTTAATCCCAGCACTCGGGAGGCAGAGGCAGGCAGATTTCTGAGTTCGAGGTCAGCCTGGTCTACAAAGTGAGTTCCAGGACAGCCAGGGCTATACAGAGAAACCCTGTCTCGAAAAAAACCAAAAAAAAAAAAGAAAAAGAATGGCAGGACTTCATTCTAGCTCCAGACCATGGGAGCACGTCACCATGACATCCCACAAAGAGGACCATGACATCTGGTCATGTAGCATAAAAACCTAGTTCTCCATGTTAATGAGAACTACACTAGATAGGCCAATGAGTGTCTCTTCCTGGGCATCCCTTCCTGCAAAAGGTATTTAACCCCTGATTCATCCTGAGTAAGATGTATGCATCCTCATGCATCATGAATAAGACAGTTTGGACAAGCAAGGACTGTCTCTTTCATCTAGGACTGCCACCGGGTGACGGAGTCTCCCATAGAAGGCCTGTCTTTCAGACCCTCCATACGTTTGACATTCACTTGTGCCAAGCCAGATTCTGCCCTGTCCTGGGCCCCGCAGACTCCAGTTCTTAGTCCCAGTGGTGCTTAGGAGTTTGAGAACCACAGTCTCTGACCCAACCCCTGTTGTTTTCACCTGGAGAAACATGGACTGGGACCCCCATGTTTCACCTTCTCTGAGCTGCATGTCCGCAGCCCAGCACTCCAGCAGTGAGGAAGACATGCAGCCTAACAGCCCTGCATTTCGCCTCCTCTGAGCGTCACATCAGTAGCTCTCTGACACCCCAGTGGCAGGGCAGAAATGTAAAATGACAGTATTGCATAGTGTGGATCGTGTGCTGATAAGGATGGGGGTAAAGTGCTTGTCCAGCGAGCTCACGGCTGACCCCATACTTTATGAATTCATGCTTCTCAATGCTCTCTTTAACCTCAGGATGAAGATGCTGGGATGAAAAGCAAAGTTCATCATATCGCCAAGGAGATCATGAGCTCCGAGAAAGTGTAGGTATCGAGTTACCCGTTCCGAAGACTGTTCTTCCCCAGTTGGCCTATTAAAAAACACAGTGCTTTCCTTGTTTTGTTTTACAGGTTTGTGGATGTGTTAAAGCTTTTGCATATTGTAAGTATCTGTTAATATTTTTCTCAAATCGAAGATTATTCCTTGCCCTGCTCTTTTCTTACCCCAAAGGTTCTCAGCATAGCTAACAAGTGAACAATACACACGTGCTCTCTAGTCCTTGGTCATATTTTAAATTTGCAAAAAAATTACATACTTATAAATTAAATATGTAATTTTAATTATGTACATATATATAAAAATTAGACATTTTCCAAAATGTCTGTATCCCATTTATACCCAGATATACCTAGATGATTTCTAAAAATATGTCTTCAGCAGTCTTGCATTTCTTCATAATAATGAGCTATGATGGCTGTTGCTTCTGCTCCTTCTCTTCCTCTTCCTCTCTTCCTCCTTTCCCCCACCCCCCACCCCCCACCAGACTACATCCTCAGCACTTACAATGATGATGACTTATCTTTAGGGCATTTCTTCTCCAATTCTAGCAGCTTCCAAACACAGACACGTGACACAGGCAGTTTTATAGCTTTTTTTTTTTTTCATGCAAATCATCATACTTGAGCAGACCTGTTAGGAAACAACTGTATATATCCGACCACATACTCATTTTTCCTCTTATACTTTTTTGTCCCTGCAAGTTTTTTCAAAATTCGGTGTGCACTGGCAGTCAAAGTACTTTTAGTGTTGCTTTGTTTTGATTATAGTTTGGCAAGATATCCTAAATACCCCAAACATTCCACACATGTGTGCTACTATGTGTACTCAAGTCTTCTTGAAAATTTCCCTTGAAAATTATATTGTCTGTCTGACTGTCTCTGTGTGTGTCTCTCTTCTGGAACCCTGGAGTCCTCAAGTCCTCTCCTCCTCTTACTCTCTTACCCTCTTTTACCATCTCTGTCTTTATCCCTCTTTCTCTCTTGAAACAGTCTCACTTCATCCCATCTTTGACTCAGAGGTGTAGTGATCCTCCTGCCTCAGCCTCCAGACTCCCAGTTATAGTTTTGAGCCACCAGACTAGACAGCAATCTGATAGAATATTCTAGTCTCATTCTGTTGTGATAAAACACTGGGACCAAATGCAACGGGGGCGGGGGGCGGGGAAAGAAAGGGTTTCTTTGCTTACACTTCTAGTTTAAAATCTATGTTGAGGGAAGTCAGAGCAAGAACTCCAGGCAGGACCCAATTGGAACATCGCTTACTTTCTTATAAGCCCACACCCACTTGCCTAGGGATGGTGCTGCCCAGAGTGGGCTATGCTGTCCTCAGTCAGTCATCAATTAAGACAGTCTCTCATGAACATTATCACAGGCCAACTGGTCTGGCAGTTCCTTAATTAAGGTTTCTTCTTCACAGGTGACTCTAGAGTCTGCCAAGTTGAAAACAACTAACCGGCACATAGACTCCCAATAAGCCTAGAAAGCTAGAACCAAGGCTACCTGGTTATAATTCACTACGTTGCTGTAGTGAATTAATCTGCTCTATCTCCCCAGCAGGGGCTGTGCAAGTTCCTTGCTAGCCGCCCAATGCTCTGGATTCTTGAATGAAAGGCACACACATGCATCCTTCTATTTTAAGATGCCTTAAACAGTGCAGTTCTGAGCCATTCCCTAACATCCATGTTGCTAATGCCTCCCCTCTGATACTCCTGAGTTATTACTTACTGAAATCTGTATTCCGTCTTTGCTACCCTAGATCAAATTTGGGGGTGGGGGGCTGGGGCCGCTCAACCCTGCTTTTACATGGCTGGTATTCTGTCTTCTGCTGCTTTTAAGCTTACATCTTATTCCTTCCCTGGCAATGACAATTCTCTTTCATCTTTCTTGGGTTCCCTTGCCTGGGAAATCTAAAAGTTCTACCTCTGTCTCTCTTCCCAGCCATTGGCTGCTGGCAACTTTACCAATAAAAGTTAACTGGGGGGCTGGTGAGATGGCTCAGTGGGTAAGAGCACCCGACTGCTCTTCCGAAGGTCCAGAGTTCAAATCCCAGCAACCACATGGTGGCTCACAACCATCCGTAACGAGATCTGGCACCCTCTTCTGGAGTGTCTGAAGACAGCTACAGTGTACTTACATATAATAAATAAATAAATAAATAAATCTTTAAAAAAAAAAAAAAAGAGCTAAACTTTAAAAAAAAAAAAAAGTTAACTGGGGACAGGGACCCTCAGTGTCTTATACTCAGGTGTGTGGGTTCCCATGTAATTTTGGGAGCTGAATTAGCACAAATAATATTATCACCAATCCACAACATTTCACCCTTTTTGTTCATTAAAAAGGCCTTTTCTCTCAGATTTGCAATGAACATAGTTATCACAGTTGTTTAAGCTATAAGGTTGTGTAAGCTATACTCAATCAATTTTGTCAATTTAGGTAAATTACAATCCTATATCTGAATTGTTTTGATTTTTAACTTGTATTACCATCTGAAAACCATCCATTCAAATCTAGGTTATCTTCCTTAATGCTGAACAACTTAAGTTTGATTATGAGACTATAACTAGTCTTCAACCCCATGAGAGATCAAAGAATGAATTATATATTACCTGAAAACATAGGAAGCACCAAAACATAGCTTCCAAGACTTTACCATTCTGCAGAGACAGTTGAATACCTGGGCAGTCCCTCATTCCTCAAAGCATTGGAGCATCTGTCTTCAGCCTTCTGGCTCAGAACCATCTGACAGACTGTCAGTGAAGCAGGAATATGGAGGACTAGCTTACTATGTCTTGGCAGAGCTAAGCTGTCGCCTGTCCCTCTGTCTTGTGTCCTTTCTTGGAGAGTATTTTTTGTCTGAAGATGAATTAGGGAAATTCTTGCCCAATGGCTACCTTGCCACAATTGGAGCAACTCCATATGAGGGTTTTGATGATCACTATCTTCCTTGAACCGTGAAGGGGGTACTGTCAGGTGTAGACATGTCTCCTAGTCAAAATTGCTATTAATAATGAAAGATATCTTAATGCCAAATATAATGTATTTATTTTTCTAAGTGCAATATAAAATGAACACATCTCCCTACTTCTCATGTTTTCCCACCTCAAAATTGTCACTCTGTCGCAACTACAGCCTTATCTTGTGAGGAATGTGGACTTTCAAATGATCATGCATGCACTTTGTCTTCTCTCTAGCTCCTGTTAACATGGCTACCGCCTTCTTTTTTGAGCAGTTCCATTCATATTAAGACTTCTGGATGAAATTCATTATTATAGCACTTTTGTCTTGCTTCTGTCTTCCCTTGTCTTGGTTTGGCATCTCCTTCTCTTGGTTGCCCTATTTCAAATCTTTGATTCTTGGCTTCCAAAGACTTGTGGGTACCGAATATATTTGAATAAATGGCCTCTAATGAGCATTTTTATATAAGTTTTAGTATATTATATAATTATACAAATTATTTTTAGCCTCACAACATCTGTAAAACATAGTTGTTTTTCCCTTTGTTTATTTTAAATGAAGGCCGTAACCTGCTAAAAATGCTACTAAATGTCAAAGCTGGGCTTTGAAGTCTTGTCTATGTGAGTTCTTGGTGCGGAAATTAAAATGTTTCCTTGCACTCCTAACCGTTGCTATTTATAGCATATCTGTAGGATGTAGTGTGTCCCTGGCATATTTGTTGCTTACAGAAGCCTTTTCAGCTGCCTAGGAAACCAGAGAAACTCTTGTTTTTCATCTTCTAAAGATGAAAATGAAGCTGGATTTTCTTCCTTATATTTCTTATGAACATGATGTATTAATGTTACTAAGGAGAGTTGAGAACATGGTGTAAACACTTGGTTTCTATGGTGTGTTGCATTGAATGCACTGACGATTTTACACAACCTGATCTGTGCATTCAGAGGAGGAAGGATCATTTCACCTGGAAAAATACTTTCATTTAAAAAAAAAAAGTTAGCAAAGCACACTGGTAGACCCCTGCAATTCCTGCACTTGGGGAGGCTGAGGCACAAAAATCACAAGTTTAAGGCCATCCTGGGTTATATAACAAGACTCTGCTTGAACAAACAAGGCCAAACCAGTTAAGTTATAGAGATGGGGACTTTCCCTTTTACTTCCCAGTCTCCCTTTTATTTTTGCATATTTATCACATGTCTTTGAGCCCCACAGCTGCTTTGCTTTGCTGTGGTTTTCTGTGAGTGACTTTTACTCACTGAGAACTCCCATCCATCCCTGTGTCTATGTGGGCTTTTGTAATTCATGGTCTCCTGATAGTGGTTAAACAATGGCAAAGGTCAAGCTCTCCTCCTGGGACAGCTGGTAATTAAGTCACACACTCCTCCCTGGTTCTGAAGATAGACAGCAGACTCTATAGGCCAGGCCATCTGTTCTCTGCTTCCGTGCCTCGGGTGTTCAGACTCGATCCTCTTTGCACTGATGCTCTTGCTAGGGTCTCCCCACTGATTAGAGTAGGCAGAGTGAGCACGTTGATAATGTAAAGCTTTGGAGCTGTTCTGGGTCTTATTTATGGGCTGTTGGGGGGGGGGGGAATTGTTAAGACGAACATTGTAATATGCTTTATTATTTAGAGGTCCCTTTCAGTCTTTAACATTTTCAGCTTGAGCAAGCATTTAGTGACTGTAATCATAGGTGATCTGACTTTGCATGCAGAACCTTTGGTTGGTTTTTATTAGAATTAGTGTTGTGTCTCGTTGATGTCAGTAATATCCACTGTGTGACTAATATTTTCCACCTCCTCTTCTCCTCCTTTATTTTAATTAAGCAGTCTCTTTGTCTCTCCACCCTACTGTCCTTTCCAGTGCTGGTTTCAAACTCAGGGGCCTCACACAGTCTAGGCTGGTGCTCTCCCATTAGGCCACACTGCCAGGCTTGGTAACCGCTTCCCTGGAGTCCAGAAGATGCTCCTGCATCTTTGCTCACCTGCATCTACACTGCTGTAGTGAAGGGAGCTTGGGTGAATTTAGATGCTTCTGACCAAAATAGTCTTGTTGCTCCTAAAATGTCACACTTTAAAGATTGTCACACTTTCCCAAATTATCCTGGCTGTTAGGATTTTTTAAAAAAAATTACATGTTGTAATCATCTTTTTTTATTATTAAAAAAAAGAAAAAAAAAAAGCCGGGCCCTCCTTCCAGTGGCACCACTTTGCTGGTGGCTGAGGTTCCTGAGTAGCTGGGGCGTTTATCTGTGTAGTTCCTGTGGAATTAGTTGCATCTGGCCCCAGGGTCAGAGTGCATTGTTTTGGGGGAGATGGAGCCAAAGAAGAGGAGTGCAGTCATGGTTGCCTGCTGTGTGCAGTTATGGAGCTGCTAAGTTACTTGTTGGAGATTTGCTGTTCATTGTCTTACCCTGGAGGCAGGGATGCCCTGTTCTGAGCTGGATTTAACCTAAGATTTTGTGTGCTGAGCACTCTTTGCCACCAAGAAAGCCAGTGATAGTGCCAGGTGAAAATAAATATTAACATTTAAAATTTGTGTGTGTGTGTTTGTGTGTGTGTGTGTGTGTGTTGAGGCAGGGTCTTTTTATAATGTAACTTTGGCTGTCATAGAGGTCAGTATTTAGCCCAGGATGATCTCACACTCTGAGATCCACCTGCCTCTGCCTCCCAAGCGCTGGGATCAGCAGTATTCACCACCACGTCTGGCCTTTTTAAAAACATATATTAAGACAGACTTTGTTCATTACAATGTGCTGATTTTGCAGTGGTAAAGGAATTGGACTTTACTCCAAACACAGAATCCATAGTCAAGGAGAAAGTGAGTCTCAGTGAGTAGAAGGTTCCCAAAGGAAAAGTGGGGGGCAGGGTGATCTGCTAATGCTTGAGAGATGGTGGAAGGAGAGGCGCAGGGCCAGAGGCTGGAGGGGTGGTGAGTTCTTAGTAAAGCTAGCTTGGATAAGGAAGTGCTTTGGCTGAGCACTTTGGTAAAGCAGAGTGTTGTTGTCAAATGCCTGCTTAGAACATACAACTGTGGCTCTTAGAGGTCCAAACTCTTCAATTTCCTATAGTCTTTATTAAATGTCCTTTTTTTTGAGGCAGGGTATCCCTGTGTAGTTCAGTGTAGCCTCAGACACACAGTAATCCTCCTGCCTTGGCCACTCCCTACCCCCAATGCCTTTGTTTATGCAGGGGCATATGCCACCATCCCTGTCTTTCTTTCACTCTCTTAAGTACAAAATAAACTTTCTATTTTGTTTTGAGCTCCTACCATAATTTTCAAAACTATACTATTGGTCTTCAATTCATCTAAAGCTGCCCCAAAACATCCAGTACTCTAAGAAAACAAATCACGCCTCACCAGGTTGTGGTAAGAGTCTCCTGAATGGTGGCTACGTCATTGGTCAGTCCCCTTTGGATTTGGCTGGTCTTTTTTAAATGTGTCTCAAATAAACAAGTGTCTGTTCTGGCCGCGGTGGAAGACATGGAATGTAAAGTCTGGCCGAAGCAGTGCGAGACTGGCTCCTCATCCACTGTCACTGTCATGATGAGGAAATGCCTTCCAGTTGGAAAACAAAAGTTATTCTGCTGCCAAGCGACCAGCACAGTCTTCACTTAATTCTGCAGGAAGACAGGAGCAGGAACTCCTGCATCTGAACTGTGCCCATCACCACACTGGCGGATACATGTTTCGCTGCTGAGCTTTGAACGTGTTTACCATCTGGGGAGTGATTCAGAAGTGTGTTCTATAGCTTTCCTCGATCGATCGTAGACAGTCTTAACGACTTCCAAGAGTTAAGTAGCTGTGTTTTCTCCCAGCAAAATGCCAGGGCTGATTGAGGCAAGCTGCAAGGGATGGAATGTGGCTGCTGTCAGCTTGTTCTCTGGAGATGCCTGTGTGGTTTGCTAAAACTGGAGTTTTTGCAAACTAAATTCTTGTTTGATATTTCACTAGTTACACAAGTTAGTTCTGTAGTCGCTATGTATAGATAAGGTGTTCCTTTAGATTAGTATGACTAATGGGACAATAAAAATGAACCCAGGTTCTACTTTCAGAAAAGGGTTTTAGTATTTGTTAAGAACGTGAGGAGGCTGAGAATGTAGCTCTGTGGTAGACTTTCCTGCCTAGCATTAGGAAGCCCTGGGCTTAGTCCTGAGTGTCTAATAAACTGGGTATGGTGCTACAGGCCTGTTGTTATTCCAGTGCTGGGGAGGTAGAGGCAAGAAGAGCAGAGGGTCAAGGCTATCCTTGGCTACTTAACAGTTTTGAGGCCATACTGGCAAATCTGTAATTGCAGTCATCCAGAGGTTGAGGGAGTAGGATTGTCATTTCCTGAGGCCATCCTGGTCTCAGCAAGACTGTCTGAAAACATAAAGAAAACATTGAGGGGAGATTGAAGTGTAGCTGGGACGTGAAACCTTGTCTGCCTTCAGAAGACTGGGAACATAATATCCCGCTCTGTAAAGAAACTTGAGTTTCCTTTAGGGTAGGAAACCTCCCGTTCTTTTAGACTACATGTGAGGATTTTTTAATTTGGGGTTTGTTTTGTTCATTTCCATATCTTCATTTTTATTTTTTTAATTTGCCCCGGAGAAGTAAGAGATACTCTTAATTAATTTATCTTTTAGGGGAATATGTTGGAGGGATCAACAGAGGAAATGCTAGCCCTTTCCAAGAGAGAGCCTAGAGGGTTTGCTCAGGATTCTGTTTGAGGATTTGTAATCAGACTGTTAGGAGAAGGAATGGTCCTTTGTTTTGGAGTCTTGAACTGGGGGGACTCCAGTATTGTTTAACTTAGATCTTGAGGCCCACCCTCAGGACAATGGAGCCTCTGCCGACACTTATCTCCCCCTCCTCCTCTGCAGTGCTGGGTGTGGTGCTGGTGACCTATATTAAAACATGGCAGTAGTCTTAGAATGAACAGAAGATGAAAATATGTGGGCTTTTTTTTTAGGGGAAAAAATAAATATTTTAAAAGTTAACATATTCTCAATATCCCCAGCTCCAGACCCCCTGAGGGGCCTGTGAGAAGAGTTGTTGGGCCATGCTGCCCCGGTTTGGGAGTTCTGACTGTCCAGAAACACACTGCACTGCCACAGAGGGTGGGAGGCCTAGAAGGGAGCCCTGTGAGGAGAGCGTGTGGGAAGGCTGTGTGTAGATCCAGACTTCACACGCCGCACTGCTTCAGCAGCATAAAATTCTGCTGAGTCATGGGGTCTTGTAGTGGGGACATGACTCTCTAGTTCAGGCCATGAGGCACCATGCCCTGCTGTGGTAGCACACCTGTCCTGTCCATCAAGGACATCTGTCCAGGGTGGCACATGGAGATCCTGAGCCCCCACTGGACCCCGTGTTGGCCTAGGAGATTGGCGAACCCAATGGGCATCTGCTACACCATCGTGTTCTGTGGGTTCATGAGATGCAGACTGGGGGCCTGTGCTTTGGGTTGGTTCTTGTTTTTGGGGTAGTATTGGAGTGTGCTACTTGGTTTCTCAGAGGGGCTGATTCTGGGTAAGTCACCTTCAAGAATGCTGGTATGTAAGACTGGGCAGGATTCCCTCACTCATTCATTATGGGTGCCACCCCAGGGAGACCCCAGGTGGATATGTCGCCCGTGAGCTTATGTGGCCAGAAACATCTTTGCCTATCAGGTGCTGCTGAGGTGGGTATGGGACCAGGTGGCTTGATTTTAAAGTATAAATGGTGAGCTCACTGGGATCTTGGCTCAGGGAGAGGAACATTGACACCTAGAGTCGGAGTGTTGTGTTGACTGTACCAAATGTGTTGCAGTATGTTTGTGCAACAGCCAATTAAACATTCTTGCTAGTACTATAGTAGTTGTGTAACAGTTGCACCTATTTCACAAGTGAGGAAACCGAGGTCAGGTCAAGGAAGCAGAGTCAGTCAAGGGCAGTGGCCGAGATCTAGAATCCTGATTGCCAAGTGCCTCCCTCTGCAAGACTCAGCTAGAAGCTCCAGGTTGGGAAATGACTTATGACAGAGATGAGGGCCTCTTAAATCCAGAATGGAGTTAGCTAAAACCTTCTTAGAACTTCTTAAAAATTTTAATTGAATATTTTTGAGAATGTCATGTATAAGTACTACACTTACATAATTTCTGTCTCACCCTCCAACTCCTTTTCCCACTTTAAACTCCTGCTTTGCCCACACTTCCCAATTCACTCTTTAATCACATCCACAGACACACAAAATCTACTGAGTCTACTTAGTATTGCTCCTATGTAGATAATTCTTGGGGCTGACCACTTGGGACTAAATAACTATCAGGGTCATTCCCTAGGAAAAAAAGGATTCTTTCCCTTCTGGCAGCTTATTGTTCTTCATCTAGGTGTGGGGCCTTGTGACAGTTCCCCCTTTCATGTTCACACATCAGCTGTTTAGGCAATAAGTTGTGATTTCGTGTGATTCCCAGTCATGTCTAGAAGATGCTGTCTCAGAGCAGGTCTCCTGAATTTCTGGCACTTATTTTTTCTCTCCACGATTCCCCAGTGTTTTCTGAGCCTTGAGTGTAGGGGTTGTGTTATAGGTGAACCAGTTGGGGCTGGACACCCCGTAATCATTTGTCTTCTATATTTTGACTAGTTGTGGATCTCTGTAACAGTCCCTATGTATTGCAAAGGGGAGCTTCTTTGATGAGGTATAAAAGCTACACATATCTGTGGGTATAAAGATCAATATTTAGGATAAAGTTAAAATATATATTGGTTCATGTATCAGTCAGAGTCCTCTAGAATAACAGAATTTGTAGAATGGATCTCTGGTATACATATATAGAGAAAGGGGATTTATTAGAATAACTTACGAAGTGTAGTCCAGCAAATCCAACAATAGCTGACTATGGATGGAAAGTCTAAGAATCCAGAAGTTGCTCAGTCCCCGAGGCTGGGTGTCTCAGCTCGTCTCAGCAGAAGTAGGCTTCTAATGCCAACGAGGGAATGGACTCGAAAACAAGGCGAGAGCAGGCAGGCAACAAGCAGGAGCCTCCTCCTTTGTCCTGGTGTAGGGCATCCATGTGAAGGTGGGGCCCAGATTAAAGGCGTGTCTTCCCCCCTCAAGATCCAGATTAGAGGTGGATCTGTATACTTCAAACTAAACAGAAGTCCCTTAATGTTGTGCCCTCCATTTTTGGATATTAGTTAATTCCATATGTAGTCAAGTTGACAACTAAAAATAAGTATCACGGTTTAGAAAAATGGCAGTAACAGGTTCTTCTCTAAGGTCCTCTCCAGCCACAGGCTAGGTGTACACACCACCAGGTGTGCATTTCCTCATACCGAGCAGGCCGTAAGTGAGATTAGACAGTTGTTGGTTACCCCCAAGATAAAGATGCCGCTATTGCCCTTCAGGGCTATCTTCCCTCAAAGGTCATTGTTGCAGTGCGTAGGCTTTCCATCTAGGTAGGACTATTTATTGGTTGTTTTCCATCTTGGCAGTTTGCATAACACTTTCAGATAGTATGAGAGCTAGTCTCTGCGGAGGAGGCTTCCGGGTCAATACCAGCTTGTCAATACTTTACCTGCAAAGTGCAGTGTCCAAACTGTGTGATGTCTTCCACAGTAGGGTCTAAACTTCAAGTTCTGGGAGGCAACTAAGAGTAGTGTCAACAGCTTGTCTTAGGTTGGGAGTCTCTTAGACTGCCCTGGTGAACAACTTCTGGTGCCTAGCGCTGGGGTTTCCTTAGTTCATGCCTCCTGAGGGAGCATTATCACCCCATGTGAGAAAATAGAGTCAATCGTATTAAATGATAGCACTAGCGTGACTTTAATTCCTAGAGCTACAAACCAGTTTGTAGATATTTCTCAGTATGGTTGAGAGATAAGATAGCTTTATGATTGTGGATCTTCTTAGGGGAGAGGATGACTAGGCAAAGAGCTTTCCATCAAGTTATGCGAATGGACAGTGACTTTTGCCCTCCTGCCTGTAATAGGACTTCCGGGGTGCTGTAGCCCATGCGTCCAGGCAGCTCGGGAAGCCCGTGATTGAGGACCGGATCCTTAACCAGATCCTGTACTACCTGCCTCAGCTGTACGAGCTCAACCGGGATCTCCTGAAGGAACTGGAGGAGCGAATGCTCAGCTGGTAAACCGTGGGACGTGCAGGCTTCCCCAGAGCTGCAGTGTGACAGGAAACCGCAGAGACCCTGCAGGGGAGAGGGGGAGCCGTGTCCCCTACACAGCCTGGTTTCAGGATTTGAATTTTTGGGCAGTTACCTGTAGATTGAATATTTCTGATGGCCATACACTAGGTTTAAATATATGTTATTTATAAAGTTTTTCAATAGTGCCTGCTCAGACCCAAGCTAAGCCAACTAGTTAGTTCCTTTTTTCATTTTGTTTTGTTTTTCTGTTTATTTATTGAGACAGGGTTTCACTTCCCAATATATTCCAGGCTGTAATTTTTTAAATTACTTAAATTATCATTAGTGAAAATGAAGTATAATTACCAAAATAATTCCTGTACATAGTTTATCTTTTATTCTTTATATAATTTTATATTAATATTACTCTGAATTGGTTTTAAAACCTAACTATAGGCACATATATAGAGTAGAAAGAGGTTTAAATATTTTTTGCTTATACTAAAGGCTTCCTCAAATTTTGGATCTGTAGATGGTCTGTAGTAGAAATATTAAGCATCCCTGAAAACCAGACTAAATTAACGAAAGAGATAACCTTCAGCTGTGGAAAAAGTGTCACTTATTGTTAACAAAAGACTTCAAGTCTTTGAATAAGGTATTTTCTCTCAAAATATTCTTTTCACAGAACCATGTGGAGCTTTTGCTAGCCCAAATAGTCGGGAAACTGAGGCAAAAGGACCACAGGTCCATTGAGTTGTGGGCAACCCACTGAGTCTCTGCCTCAACAGAGAACATGAAAGACAGGCTGGCAAGATGGCTCAGTGGGTAGAGGTGCTTGCCACCAAAGGTGGTGACCTGAGTTTGATCCTCAGAACCGGCATGGTAAAAGGATGGAATTGATCCTTAAAACTTGTCCCCTGACCTCACATTCATGCCCCACTCAAAATAAACAAGTAAATCAGTCCACAAATATTTTTTAAAATTAAAAAAGAGCTGAGAATTTAGCTTACTGCTTTGCTTATCATACAAGAAGCCTTGGGCTCAAATATATATATTTGTATTCTAGCATTTAGAGCACCAAATACTCTATATATAGATTGACATGTGCATGCAAATCAGTAAGACTGATTTAAGGGCTCCCACTGTTAGAGAAATTACAGTATTTTCAATTCTGGACCAGACAGGGAGGGACCCGTCTTCATCTATAAAATAAAAGTTTGAAACTCTGGGTAAGGACCATTGCTTGGTGACGCTGAGGTGGCTGAGCCGCTGTGCAGCATCTCTCTGCCAGGGAAACTTGCAAACAGAGTCTACCTTGTTGACCCAGAAAGCCGTCGCCCTATGCACCTTACCACGGTGACACCCCTGCTCTGCTGTCTTGTACAACATACTTAGCCAGCATTGACTCTTCACCTTGTTCTCCAGGCCATAGATCATGCTCTGCTCCACAAGGAAGGGCATGGACCAAGGCTGCTGCTGCCTCATGGTCTGTCCGCTGCCTGCTGGCAGTTCAGTTTGGTTGGGGTAGAGCCATGAGAAACAAGGTACTGTCATCAAGGAATCCCAGTCCTTTCAGCTACCACCACCTTGTGTAATTGGAGCAGCATGCCTGCCTCCTTGTCTAGCTGATTTTTTTTGAAATAAGTTATTATATTGATTTTTTTTAAAGTGCCTCAATTTGTAGCTGCCCTGGCTTGGGAACCACTATGTAGTGTAGTCTGATCTTGAACTCAGAGTGATCCTCCTGTCTCACCCTTCCGAGTACCAGAATTATAGGAGTGAGCCACCATGCCTAACAGCCATTTCATTTTCCAGGATTTGACTATCTACTGTGCTGGTTGGCTATCTACATATGACAAGTGTATCACATAGTACACATAATATACAAAGGTCTTACTTTCTTGGAACACAGATTCTAGTGGGGCTTAGTCAAAGGCCACAATATGGGAATGGACTCCAGCGTGTTTAAAGAACACAAGAAGTTCTGCAGAACAAGAAAGGGGGAAGAGAATCATGGCTTGGGTCATACAGACAGGAAAGTGTAGTAGCCCTTGTGTGCATGGGATGCATCTTCATTCTCAGTGCAGTAGCAGGTCCTTAGAGCTGGGTGTCTGAGCACTGAGCTGTAATCATAGAAGGAGAGAGGCTGAAACAGGCAGATCGTGAGTTCAAGGCCAGTGTCTGGGTAGCTTAGTAAGACCATCTCTATACACACACACACACACACACACACACACACACACACACACATACACATACACACACACACACACACACACACACATACACACACACACACACACACACACACACACACACGGAAAACAAGCCACCATTGGAAATCACACAATAGGATGTACAGTTTTTAGGCTCTTGCTGCCATGAAGAACAGAATCGAGAGGACAAGAATGGAAACAGGGAGACCAGTCAGAGCTGGCAGTCTGGACAAGATGGGTTCATGGCAGGACCAATGATGAAGAGCAGCCATCTTGGATAGTTTGTTTTTTGTTCTTTGTTTTTGCTTTTTTGGGTTTTTTTTGTTTTGTTTTGTTTTGGGTTTTTTTTGGCATTTTCAAGAGGGTTTCTCTGTGTAGCCTTGGCTGTCCTAGAACTCACTCTGTAGACCAGGCTGGCCTCGAACTCAGAAATTCGCCTGCCTCTGCCTCCCTAGTGCTAGGATTAAAGGCATGCGCCACCACTGTCCGGCTTGGATAGGTCTTGAAGAAGAGGTAAAAAAAAAAAGAGGAACTTGTGACTTAGCTGTGCCTCAAACACATTAATGACCACATTTGTGTTTTTGTGTATCCTCTATCCATAGGACAGAACAACAAAGAATTGCTGATATCTTTGTAAAGAAGGGGCCATACTTAAAAATGTATTCCACATACATCAAAGAATTTGATAAGAACATAGCTTTGTTGGATGAGCAGTGCAAGAAAAATCCAGGATTCGCTGCGGTTGTCAGAGAATTCGAGGTATTTGCTATCATATAATTTTCAACTCCTTTTCTTTTTTCTTTTTTATACCTTAGTCTTTTATGGTCATTGAAAACAAAACGTTTGCGTAAAAAGGTAAAATATAATCCCCTTCGCCAGGCAGGGGTGGCACACGCTTTTACTCTGAGCAGTTGGGAGGCAGAGGCAGGCAGATCTGCTGTGTTAGACACTAGCCTTGTCTACAGAGTGAATTCCAAGACAGAGAAACTCTATCTCAAACAAACAAACAAACAAATAAATAGGTAAATAAATGAATGAGTGAATGAGTGAATGAATGAATGATAATAATCTCTTCAAAATCTTAGGGATTAATTGATCCAATAAACCAGTTAAAATTCAAGTAGTCCAAGATTCAGTTCTGAAGATCTATTATTGCATATTGTACTGTTTAAATTGGGTAAACAATATTTTGGTTAGAGGTAGTTAGCTAGTTAGTTTGTTTAAAACAAGGTTTCATGGTATAACCACAGTGGCCTGGAAATCCTGGCTTTCAGCTCCCATCAGCCAGCTGTGGTAGCACAGGCCTGTGCTCCCAGGACATGAGAAGCTGAGGCAGAAAGAAGGGATTTAGCTCCTCCTGAGGAACATTGAATTCCTGTCAGCGTGGATAACATGAACCCCTGTCTCAGAAACCAAAAGAGAGCTAACAAGCTAGCTCGGAGCATGAAGGCGCTTGCTGCCACGTCTGGGATCCCACGTGTGGAAGGAGAGAACTGACTCCTGAAAGCTGTCCCCTGACCTCAGCACGCATGCTGGGGCACATGTGCGCGCACACACATACTAAATAAACTAAGGAGTCAACAGATCATCTTAGTTCTTTAAGCCTGTGGTAAAATCATATATACTTATCATCTTAGCCACTTTGTGTATAATTCTGTCGCATGAAATATGTGGACAGTATTGTGCAACTATCTTTCTAAAACCTGCACGGTCTTGCAGAATTGACATTCCATGACCATTAAACATTAACTTGTCCTTCTCTTCCACCCTGACTGGCCACCCCGACTCTGCCTCCTGCCTTGATGCACTTGGATACGAAAGGATCCTTTCCTATTTTCAAACTAACATTTTCTTCCATTTGTCTGACAGCTTCACATACAATAGTGGAAAGGAACATAACTTTTGATAGGTTAAAGTCTTTGCCTTTGCTTTATTTTATGTGCCAGCTAAAGCTTTGTGTTGTGACTGAAGGTTTGGAGGTGCAAACTTGTTAGGATGACATGGTAATGATGTCGTACACTGTAACCCAGACTTGCCTCTGGTCGTGGTTTGCAGTCAGGGCTGTATTTGATCCCCGGTCCACCTGCCTCTACCTCCTGAGCATGGGCATTGCATACTTTTCAAAATACAATTAGTTTAATTTTTACTCTTATCAATTCGGGTTACTATATTTTAGTATTTATTTCTTTAACTAAAATAGCCAGTAAATTCTAGCCTCACAAAATAGGGAATGAAAAGTTTCAAAAATATTATAGTGTTGCTGATTTTTGCTTTATACTGCTTTGTGCAAGAGGCAACTACTTATGCTTTGAAAATAATTTGCAGTCTTTCCTGCTCTCCGCTCCCCTCCCCTCCCCTCCCCTCCCCATCCATAAAAGGAGGCATCACTGGGTATCACAGTACATCCTATAATCCTAGCACCCAGAGAGTGGAGACAGGAGCACAGAGCTCGGGGCCAGCCTGAGCTGCATAGAAGGGTCTGTCTCATAGGCAGTGCAAGGGCACATGAGCATGCTCATCTTGATTCTACCACGCAGTGAACTCCTGGACTGAACGGAGCTCAGGAATAGACTGAGATAACTGTTTTTCCACATATCAAGGGAAAACAGTTTTAAGGAGAATCACGTGGATTATTGGTCAAGTCAGAATGTCTGAAGGCTCATGATACACCTCAGGAGCAGCCCGTGTGCTTGGCACTTGCCATGCCCTGGGTTGTATGCCCAGCACATGCACACACCCCGAGGAAGATACTATAGTCAGGTGTATTCATTCTGACCTGCCTGTCTTTTACGGGACTACTCCTCCAACAAGATCTTTACATTCTTCGTTCTCCTGAGAGAAGGGGCACTTAGTGAGGCTGCTCTGAGCTTTAATTTCTGCAGCACTCCCAGTTGTTTCGATGTGTTAAGGATATTGACCACAGGGCTCTGACTATCGTTTGAATCTAACCACTAATAGTTTTAGATCTGCTTCCTTGTTTTAGAGGTTGTGCATTCCCTTTTTGTTTAGGATTGAACTGACAGATGTCCCTTGAGTGGAAGCTAGGACATCCCCAGTAGGGACTGCAACTGTGGGTACCACGTTCTGTGGGATGGTTGTCAATCAGTGCTCTTAGGGGCAGCAGCTTCACAAGCTGTGGAGAGGTGTGTGTGATGGTTCCAGTCAGGCTCCCTTGCTGCAGAACCACTGCATCTTACAAAAGGAAGCGTCTCTGAATTCTCTTCCTGCCTGCTGGATTCTCTGCTTCTGAAAAACCAATGAGCTTACTTTGAATGCCTTGTTTTTCCCTTCAGATGAGCCCTCGATGTGCCAACCTGGCCCTGAAGCACTACCTGCTAAAGCCAGTTCAGAGGATCCCTCAGTACCGGCTGCTACTGACAGGT